>NW_026652308.1:1235418-1435855 GCF_009828535.3 Hylobates moloch | reverse complement strand
GCAATAAACATACGTGTGCATGTGTCTTTATAGCAGCATGATTTATAGTCCTTTGGGTATATACCCAGTAATGGGATGGCTGGGTCAAATGGTATTTCTAGTTCTAGATCCCTGAGGAATTGCCACGCTGAATTCCACAATGGTTGAACTAGTTTACAGTTCCACCAACAGTGTAAAAGTGTTCCTATTTCTCCACATCCTCTCCAGCACCTGTTGTTTCCTGACTTTTTAATGATGGCCATTCTAACTGGTGGGAGATGGTATCTCACTGTGGTTTTGATTTGCATTTCTCTGATGGCCAGTGATGATGAGCATTTTTTCATGTGTTTTTTGGCTGCATAAATGTCTTCTTTTGAGAAGTGTCTGTTCATGTCCTTTGCCCACTTTTTGATGGGGTTGTTTGTTTTTTTCTTGTAAATTTGTTTGAGTTCATTGTAGATTCTGGATATTAGCCCTTTGTCAGATGAGTAGGTTGCAAAAATTTTCTCCCATTCTGTCGGTTGCCTGTTCACTCTGATGGTTTGACCACAGCACCGCAGTGCCCTCTAAGGACTTCTGTAAGCTGCACAGTTTGCTCCCGACACATGCGTTAAAGGATTGACATTGGTCTGGAAAGACCCCTGGTATGGAGTGCCACAAGACTGTGCCCTTTGCTTTGTGCTGTTCAACATTTTTATCCATGACCCTAATGAAAACACAAAGACATACTTACCACATAAGCTAAGCAGTTGGCACAGACTGGAGGACTAGGTCATGAAAACAGGACAACGTAAAATAATCTGTCACACCCATGGACAGAAACCTCGACCACCATTGCAAAGTGCGCGAGTCTGCAGCTTGGTTTTTAGTTTATTTTAGTTTTCAGGTAAGGCACGAATGTGCAAGAGGAAGCTTAGGAGCAGAGTTTGAGACAAGGATGTGGACAGGTAAGAGACTGCACTGACTCCTCTGATCACAGCGTTCTGCTCAATCTGCACAAACCATATTGAGAATCTTCCCTAGAATTTCTGCCGAGACTTAGCAGTGGGCACAAAACCCATCACTCTGCCTATGAGCTGCTGTTTATACTGGGTGCCTCTGAGCACCATATGGGAAACAAAGACCAGAGTCACTTGTGGATGAAGAGAGGGCAGCGCAGAGTGGGGGAGGCTGGTCAGTCATATGTCAGGTGATGATGGTGCCAGAACGGCTGGGGGCCTCCTGGAAATTTCCACAAGTCCCTTGAAGTCCCCAGCCAGGGGATGGTTGAGTCCAAATCCGAGGCCTCCAGGCTTTCATTAGCATCCTCGGGAAGCCACAGCACCAAAATCTGCCCCCTGCCCTGGCCTTGGTCTGCTTACCCCAAGAGCAGCTCCGGCTCCTGCCCCTCAACATTTGCAGGACGTTCGCCACCATGCTTCACTCAGCAAAAGTATTTTTTCTACAGATGTTTATTGAACGCCAACAGCACTAGACAGCCAGTGTTGTAGGCCCTGGGGATACATTTTTAATGAAATACAGAGAGAAAAGATGAGGAGAGAAAAGACAGAAATTCCAGCTCTCAGATCTGAGAGACAGTCTAACTCAGAACCCAGCCAATCCAATCAGGATTTGGGACCTAATGCAATATTCAGACAGCCCAAATATAATCGTTTTAAGCTAGAATGATCAGGACTTGGGTTTAAAAAGCAAAGTAGGTTTTGTTCCACGATAAAATCACTGCTTCTGATTTTTGTGGAGAAGATACTGCAATTAGGGGTTTTTCCATTCTATCCGAAGCCAACTGGAGAATGCCAGAAGTTTGGCATTCCCAAGAATTTTTGTAGGATCTGGAAATGAGAGTGTTTTGCTTTTTGCTGGCGTATCAGTTAGGAGATCTTGACATTCTTGTTTCAGCTGCAGGCACGTGTGTGTGTGTGTGTGTGTGTGTGCGTGTGTGTGTGTGTGTGTGTGTGTGTGAACATGAGAAAACCCCTGACCCATGGTCAAACAACCCCCAAAACTGCCAGTTGATTAGAAAAATGTCCTGTTTCCTTCAGGCCCCAGAGGGCATACATTTAAGTAAATACTTTAATTAAATTACATCCTGTTGCCAAGTAATTTCTTAAAGAGAGGCGGTAAATGGAATCTCTTCTGGGAAAGTTTGCTATAATTACTGGATGGCTTTCTTCGGGAGGAAAATGTTTATTTAAAAACTCCGCAGCCTCTTGTACTTCCATGCCAGGTCTCTGACCCTGGGGGAAAGAAAGGAAACTTGTTCACTTCCCGAGGTTGCCAAATTTAGGATTTGTCCCTGGCGATGGGAACAGCTATCGGATTGTTTTGCCTTCCCAGCCAGGCTCCTGCCCTGGAGTGGGCATGAGCAGCAGGACCCCTTTGCCCTGGGGATTAAAGATGTTTGCACTGGACCGAAGCAGAGACTATTGCCAGGCTTGGTAGGTGGCCATATAGAAACTCTCCATTTTGCGTCTTTTACCTACTTAAGCGTAGTCAGTGCCCGGGCAAAGACCCATGTAAACATTTGTTTTTGAAAAATGTTTGTTTTCTCATAAAGAAATACTTATTCTCTGTAGAAAATTTGGAAACACAATAAAGGCTAAGCAGGAAAATAAGAATCATTTTCCTACAACCCAGGGAAAAAGTACATTTTTGACTGTTTTTCTTCCCCTCCTTGTATTTTTTTTTTTTTTCCCAAACACACGCATGTAGTCGAGCTGACACTGTGTAAATGAATTATTTCATAAGATTTTGTTAAAAGGAAAGGTGAATGGCCTCTGGCCCCAGGATCTGGGCTCCCAGTGCAGCTGAGGCCTGCTCACTTGCCTTCATACATTTTTAATAGAACTCTTCCGTCTCATGTTATGAGAGATAAAAGATCTATGATTCAATCAGGCACCTTCTTGGCTCAGTGAAGAGTCTGTGAACCAAAAGGCCACAGGTCAATTACCTCGGAGCTGCTAAGAATTGCAGCCTGCCGGCTCAGTCTGGCTTCCACTGTTGCATTATTACTCTAATAAAATGTCCTCGGCTACATTTTCGTAACAGTTGGTGATAGGAGTCCCAAAGGGGATTGGGCATTTATCTTGAACACGGGCTCTGCCCACGTTCCTACCATAGCATAGCAAAGTTTGGCTTAATGACGTTCCCTTGAATAATTGAATGTGATCCTCCTGTTGATTCTTTCTGTGTATTTTATCCCACAAAATGCCCCAAAGGGTTAGTTGGTTTTCAAAAGCTATGTGTTAGACACAGTTTGGTCTTTTTTTACCCTCCTTTTGTGGCTTTGAGATTATGAATTGATGCTTTTCTTAGATGAATACCAAGAGAAAAGACCTTTACAAAATAACAAAATTTCATCCTGGGAATCCACAGTGGACTCTTCTTGCTTTGGGGGGAGCTTCTGGCAGAAGCTCTGCAGTGGGGAAGGATGGTGGTGGGCTGGCACAGGCCTGTATGATTATATTTTGTGCTAGAGCCGCAGTGAGTAACACAGCCACTACTATGCCATCTAAGACAGATTAAAAACCTGGTGTCTTTTCTGCTGGTTGAACTCTGGAAACTTAACATGAACTTTGAAGAACTCTGCCCTAAATCCAGCTCACTGAAGGGATAAAATACTTGGGACACATTAGATCTAAAAGAATCTTCAGGTCATCTTTTCTTAGACCTCGGATTTACAGATGAGGAAACTGAGGCTCTTTGAGGGTTGAGCAACATGCTCTAGGTCCCACCCCACCATGGCAGAGAGGAAAGTGGTGCCCACCTCTCCATAGTCCAAGCCATGCCTCGCCTATGCTTCCTGGTACCTCTTAGTGCTCGCATTCTAAGTACACCGGTGAGTACACTACTGAACTGTGTGTTGAGATGGGTACCATGGAAACGAGAGATGCCCACCATTGACTCAGCAGTTGGATTACCTGAAAAACAGATGCCAACCTATGGAGTTCCCATTTTGTTCTTAACTGGAATGAGTGTGCTGTAGAATTACATAAATGCACCTGTAGCTGCAGCAGCCAACCATCTGGCATCTTGTCTGGGCTTGGGCTGTACCCTGTGAGGGAGGGAGGCAGGGAGGGAGGGAGGGAGGGAAGGGGAGGATGTTTCATCAGTGTTGCCAATGTCTGCTATGCTTTTAAAGAAATGTTCTGCGTGCATTTCTGGTATCTGCTAAGGCTTTATTTAGTGGTGCCAGAGCCCCAAAGGAAAGCCAGGGCAAGGAAAGAGGAAAGACAAAAGACATCAATAGAGCCATGAATGAGAAAAAAATTAAAGGAGTTGAACAGGAGGAGTTTTTTCAAAGAGATGACTCAGTAGAAAAACAATAGCAGTATGAAAAAACTTTGAAAAGCATGAGGAGAAAGAAAGAGTGTTAATAATGTTAACCTTTCGGAACTTATCCAGTGCACAGCAGGAATGGGAGCCTGTTTTGTTTTGTTGAAAACATCCACCTGACAGTAAAGACTTCCTAAAAGCCCAAATAAGAGGGCTGAGTTTGCAGCTCAATTGCTCCACTAATAACTCCTCATGCTCCTTGGGGCTGCAAAGGTTTGGGGAGCATCATTTCTTGGACCCCTGACCTTGACTGTCTTCCTCTTGGGAATTTCACTGTACACTCTGTAGAAGTGTGGTATGTCTGAGGTCAGCACCTAGGGATGCCTTCATCACCTTCACTCCTGGGAGGGGCATAGAGCTGGGCCAAGGGCACAGTGTTTTGTGGGGACATAGTGGGTGAATATATTTATGGGGTACATGAGATATTTTGAAACAGGCATACAATGCATAATAATCACAGGGTCAACGGGGCATCCATCACCTCAAGCATTTATCCTTTCTCTGTATTATAAATGATCCAATTACACTATTTTAGTTATTTTAAAATATACAATAAGTTACTGTTTACTGTAGTTGCCTTGTTGAAGAGCACAGTCCTTTGTGCAAGACTGAGCGTTTCATCGTGGACCATGCCACTCACTAGCTCTGTGATACTGGCCAAGTGGGTAGGAATTTTCGAGCCCCAGTAGGTATCTGTAAATGGATGTCAGTTCTGTCCACTCACAGGATTGGCGTGGGGACTGAGGCCCAGGTCGTCCATGCATGGTTGTCGTTGTTAGTAGTGATATTCAGTCTGCCCTCACTCTTGGACCGTTGCACGTGTGTCTTTCACTTAGTGTCAGGTCTCTGCTGTAGCAATGTTTGGCCAAGACCGGGGGCCAGAATGAGTTCCCTAAGAACAGGCTGGCATTAAATGTTGTCCAGTATTTTCTAAAGCCCAGAGGGTCACACCATGTGCAGCTGTGTGGCAGGGGGAGAATGAGGGAGCAGTGGGGCCAGGTGTGAGGAGAACTGAACTCTCCCTGGGAGCATCTAGGAATGCCTCCTTGAGGATGCAGAACCACAGAGGTCCTCAAGGAAAACGAGGACTTCAACACAGTGTTCTAGATGGAACGAATGGCTGCAGGGAAGGCTGAGAGGCTAAGTGTATGGGGTAATTCCCAGTCTAGGGCTGTGTTATATTTTCATTACCATAGAGCCAGTGCAGGGGTGGTGAGGGTGTGTATAGTCGGTGATGAAGCTGGAAGGGAGGGATTTTGGATAAGGCTATGAATTTTCAGATTTTTCAGTGCATGTAATGGACAAACTGGGTGAAAGCTTTGGGTAGCGGAGGTGCTCTGGGTTTTGGCAGAAAGCCCTGGGTGCGTTGATTGGGTAGGTTGGAGCGGGCAGCATCTTGCAGGTGCAGAGGCCCCCGTCGAAGGCGGTTGCGATGCTCCTGGCAAAATTTGGGGAAAGCGGGCCAAGTTGGAGATGTGGTGAGGAGACAGCTTTGAGGAACATCACGGAAGCAGTACTAAAAAGATTTGGAGCACGGTTGGATTGCCCTTATAAGGGACAGAGAAGAGATAACAATTACTCTGAAATTTCAAGTCCATACAGCTGGCAGCTGTGATAGGAAGTCAAGATGGAAAAAGTGGGGCGGGGTGGGGTGAGAGAAAACAAGTCACGTTTGGACACCTTGATTTTGAGGCATCAGGGGAAGTCCATGTCAGTGGATTTAGCTGGTAGTGTGGGATGTGGGTTTAGCACTTAGAGCATGGATCAGATCAAGCTATGTACAGGAAACTTCGTGACGCTATCTTATTTATATAAAATTTTAGAATTTACCAAAGAATCTCATGTGTAAAAAAAACAAAAGAACTCCATGGATGGGACATTGTTTTTCCGTTCTGGGATGAGGAAACTGAGACCATGCCTACAAACGTGTATTGATTAGAAAAGAGTCAAGTTGAAGGAGATTTCTGAGCATATTGTTCCAGCACCTGGAAGTGTGGAAATGGACGCTGATGTCCTCTTAGTATTTCTGCCCTTTGGAGAGACTTCTGCAACCCTCTCCTCCCCCAAGAGCAGGGTAACTTCCTCCTCCCACATTCTCCCTCCAACTCTGTTCCCCTTAGTGGAAGAGTAACATGTTCACACTGGGGCAGCTGGATGGACACATCGTGGAGTGAAAACCTAAAGGGAGCTAAATGCCAAGACAGTGGGCAAATGAGAACAAGGGAGGAGCAGAGGATGACTTCCAGCTGGGACTGGCATGTGTTCGTTCAGCCCGAGCTTCCACAGCACGACACATGCTAGCTTAAGAGCTGTGCATACAGCAGCAAACAAAATAGAGAAAAATCCCTTCCCACTCAGATCACATATTCTAGTGAGGGAGAGAGACAGTAAACAATATAACTAAGCAGAGTAGGTGGTGGCTCGCTGGTGGCAAAAAAGACGGAGATAGGAGTGTTGGGAGGAGTACAGTTTTAGTGTCAGAGGGGCAGGTCTCACTGAGGTTTTGGCATGTGTGTAAAGACATCAAGGGAGTGAGGGAGAAGCCGGGGGGTCATCGGGAAGAAAAACATTCCAGACGGGCCAGCGAGGGCTGAGGCTTATTAGGGCTGGAGCAGGTGCATGGCTGGGACCCAGTGAGGGAGGGGGAGGAGCAGAATGAATGGGGGCACCATGGCAGATCACATGGAGTCTTGGTGACCATTGGGCTGATCTTGGCTTTTATGCAGAAGGAAGCCATTGCAGGGTGCTGAGCAGAGAAGTGACATGGTCTGACAACTCCTGGGTGCTCTGTGGAGAGTGGACTGTGGAGGAGTGAGGAGGAAAGTGGGGGCTGTATGCAGGGATCCAGGAGAGGGAACCTGGGGACTTGGGGCTGGGGATAGCACGGATGCCTCCTAAAGGAAGCACTGACAGAATGTTCAGATGGATTCGATGTGGAGAAGGGGAAAAGGCCAGAAGTCCAGCATGGCCTGAGTAACTGGCTAGGTGATGCTGCCAATGGATGGGGAGAGCTCAGAGAGAGCAGACTGGGGTGGGGGTCCTGAGCTCGTGTTTGGATGCGCTATGCTGGAGATACTGCTGGAACATCCAAGTGGAGATGATGAGTGTGCCTGGAAGTCAGGGGAATGTGAGTTTATGAGTCATCGGGGTAAAGATGGTACTTAACACTGCAAGGCTGGGTGAGATGGTTGGGGGCATGGATGTAAGAAAAAGGGAGCCTGCAGCAACTCCCTTGCTGAGCAATCGGAAGAGAAAGACCTGGCCCAGAGACCAGAGGAAGTATCCAGGGTGGGCAGGACCAGGTGGAAGCCCTGCAGCCACAGGAAGAAAGTATTTCCAGGAGGAAGAGGGACCAACTGGGTCCCCAAAGTAGAGGATGGATCAGGTCAGGTGACAGCGACCACTGGATTCCCCCACTTTCATGCCTGGGGAGGCCTCATTCCCATGTCCCCTCCAGTGGTGCCATGTAGCCATGGGAACTGTCAATGAGACGTTGGCTGGCCCTTTGGCCAGTGAGAATAATGCTTCTGTGTATCAAGTCTGTCCCTGCTTTAGTACTGATAGGTCTAACTGTCATTCACTGATTTCCTGTTTAATCTGTCAAGTGATCTACATCTACTCCCTCATTTCATCCTCACCATGGCACTGTAAGTTTACCACATTTTGCATCTGAGGGAACTGAGGTTTGGAAAGATTCAATGGCTTGTCCAAGGTATAGTTAAAGAGGCAGGGCAGGATGGAGAATCCAGGACAATGAAGCTCCCAGGTACATGGGTTTTTAAACTGTGGGCAGTTACTCCAGTGGCCCGGAAAACTCCAGGGCTCTTTCTCCCATACCGGCCATGTACGGGGTCAGCCTTCTATTTTTCCAGGTGGCCTCATGAGTGTCCTGGAGACCTTTAGATGAATTTGTAGAGCAGGTTGGTAATGACCCCAAATCAAAATTGCTCTATGCTGTATATGTTATGTCAATAGAAGTGCAAAAGTAAACTTTGCCAGTGGGAAACATCACGATTTTGCTTCTTCCTTCATCCAAACTGTGTTTGCTGAAAATCCCTGTTGTATGGCCCAAAGGGATACAGAAACCCACATCTGTTTAAATATAGAATATATAAACTCATGGAAATATGCACATATAGGACTATTAATTCTAAGAAGACCCTTGGGCAGATAGAGTGATCTAAGAGGACCAGGAACCAGGCTGCGGGCTGCCTGGTTTTACTTCCTGTTGCCCCCTTGCTGACAACATGAGGCTAGCTCCTGCCAGCCCTAGGGAGCTCACCACAGGACAATGTAGAGAGGGAGAACAAAGCAGACGTAATTGCAACCACGAAGTGGCTTTTAACACCCATGGAGCCCCAGACCTTTGGGACCTGTCCTTTGCAGAGGCTCATCCCTGAGAAGTCCCTGAGAGTGTGAATGTCCCCTAGTCTCCATCCAGTGTTACGTCCCAGCCCAGAAAAGGCACTGCTTCCTCTCCTGGGGTGGGGGTGCAGCTCAGTGCTGTTCGCAGAGCCTGTGGCTTATAAAGCCTGGTGGTAGGGAAAAGACAGAAGTTTTGGGTGGTACCGCAATTTGGGTCCCTGGAGGCTGGTCCCATCCTGAGCTCACTGGCAAGGAAGGGGTCTCATGCACTGCCTAGTGTAGACTCTAGTGTCAGCCAGATGTGCCCACGACCTGTTTCTGCCAAAACAGCGTCTCTTCCAGTATAACTGGGGCGTGGCCACTGCCCAGGGCTTGGACCAGCACCATCAAGCCACTCTCCAACTGCAGAACCTCCCAAGGCCATGTTGAAATTAGAGAAAGATGCCCCATCTGTTTTCTAGATTTCTCCTGCATGTCTGACAATCCTTCTAGCCAGCTGGATTTCATGAACCCCAAAGCGGATCTTGCCTGGAGCACATTTTCTTCTAATTTTTAAAGCCAATCTGAGAGTTTGTTCTGGAAAATGTAAAATGTGCGCTTCTTTTGCCAGCCTATTATTGAAGAAGAGCTGTTTGGTATCTGAAAAACCTTCTGAGGTTTTCTTTTTTTTTTTTTTTCTATCTGTGTTTGAGTTTTTCTTTTCCCCTCACTGAAAATTCCACTTTGCCAAGAATTAAGGGACTCTAGCTCCTGGGAGCTGCCTTTAGGTTTAAACACTGACAGCTCTGCATTCTCCCCATCTGGGCAGAGGCATTGCTTAACCCAACCTCTTTACACACCTTGATAGGGAGCTGTTTGCCTGCTTCGAAGCCACAGTATTTTTTTTATCAAAAAAATTGTTTCCATTACCACTCCTTGGTCCTGAGTTCTAGCTTTGCTGCTATCCAATTAAACTTGCCTTCCTGGGCTGCAGCTTCATCCATTTCAAAAGGACCAAGTCAGGTGGTCTCTGAGACTTCTTCCAGCCCTGAAGTCTTGTGACTTTGTAGGTTCTTAACTTCTCACCTTGTACTGTGCTGAGAAGCACCCAAATCTCGTGGGAATTACATTTTTCCTTCAACAGACCATTAGAATGTGACCTCTGTGAAGACAACAGAAATGGAGGAGGCGGCCCATGGGGATCTTCTGAAGCTGTTTTGGTTAACTTTGTCTTGGAAGTCCTGGTTCCAGGTTCTCCTGTTTCCTGTGACTAGCCCCAGAGGTTCATTATTTTCATAAATAATAAATGAATGCATACTAGGGACTGGACACTGTTTTGAGTGCTGAGTACACAGAAGCGAATAAAACTGAATACCCTGTCCTCACAAGAGCAATATGCAATACGCAGTATGGTAGCATCATGCTGTGGGATGGTCAGTTGTATTCTATAAGCCCCCCAACAGCTTTGATTCTCCATAGTTTCTCTTGCTTACAACCATTATCTTTAAGATCCACAGTCATTTTCACCTACATAGTATTTGGTAACCATGTTCATGCCAAATGATATGTTTTACTGCCAGACAAGACTGCCTTTTCTTCCTGGCTTGTCTTGGAGGATTCATACATTCTTCACTAAACCCTCCAAACAGCTCTCTGTGTGTAGATAGGAACCTGATGCTCAGAGACTGATGCGTGGTGATATTTCAAAGAAATGGTTAAGCTAGGTTTCCAACCCAGATCCCCAACTCTAAATCTAGCCTTCTTTTAATGAAAACCCCAGTGCAAAATGAAGTCATGTGTCCATATAACAGGGAGTCAGCTTCTAGAATGCTAAACCTAGAACTTATTTCATGGGTCCTAATTATCAGCCTCAACCTCCATCCCCAGCATGAGTTAAATTCCTGACAGATTTCTAAAACGGTCTTTACATTTCTGTAACACCAGGTTTGCATTACCAGAAGCCATGCTTTCACTTTATTCTTACTCATTCTTATTCTCATTGTCAAGCCAACTGTGTAATCCCCTGGAAGACATAGCCCAAGACTTGAAGTTATCTACAAATTACATTGCCTTGCTCTAGCAGCTCTTTCAGGGACTCAAATGTTAGCAGGCTTCCTTCCCTTCCGCTGGTTTTTAATTTTTTACCCCTAGCTTACCATAACAGCTTAGTGGTGAGCATTCTGGCAAGGTGGTGACTTTAACACCATCACCTGGGTCTCTGGTTTATGACAAGGTGGTCTGTCCTTATCCATGGCCATTGGACCACTAGAGTCCCAGGTAATGAGAAGAGCAGTTAATCTCACATGTATAGTAATGGGACCTAAATGCCTCCTGTGCTCCTTACTAAAATTATTTGAAGGTGACCAAGAACCTCCCATGAAGGTCACAGAAGAGCAGAGTGTACTGGAGCTGAAAGACGTGTTCAGGTGCTTGTTTCTCTAAGGAAGCAGTAGAGAATGTGAATAGATGTGCTACCTCATCTCTTTGATCCTGTGTCCTCATGTCTAAAATGGAGATAATGATCCCGGTCTGAACAACCTTGCTGGTTGGCCAGGAGAAAATATATGAGCTAATAATGTGTGTAAAGGCACCAAGTAAATTACAAAGTTCTATACCAATGTGAGATCATTATTTGCCTTCTATAAACATGAAAAGTGATTTTCAAAGAGGGAAATGCATGGGAATGTAGAAGTAGCTGGCTATTTTTAAGGACACGGGCAAAAGTCTCAGGATACAAAATCAATGTGCAAAAATCACAAGCATTCTTATACACCAACAATAGACAAGCAGAGAGCCAAATCATGAATGAACTCCCATTCACAATTGCTACAAAGAGAATAAAATACCTAGGAATACAGCTAACAAGGGATGTGAAGGACCTCTTCAAGGGGAACTACAAACCACTGCCCAGGAAAATAAGAGAGGACACAAACAAATGGAAAAACATTCCATCCTCGTGGATAGGAAGAATCAATATTGTGAAAATGGCCATACTGCCCAAAGTAATTTATAGATTCAATGCTATTCCCATCAAACTACCATTGATATTCTTCATATAATTCGAAAAACTACTTTAAATTTTATATGGAACCAAAAAAGCCATATAGCCAAGACCATCCTAAGCAAAAAGAACAAAGCTGGATAAATCATACTACCAGTCTTCAAACTATACTACAAGGCTACAGTAACCAAAACAGCATGGTACTGGTACCAAAAAAGACACTAGACCAATGGAACAGAACAGAGACCTCAGAAATAACACCACACATCTACAGCCATCTGATCTTCAAGAAACGGGACAAAAGCAATGGGGAAAGGATTCCTTATTTAATAAATGGTGCTGGGAAAACTGGCTAGCCATATGCAGAAAACTGAAACTGGACCCCATCCTCCTCAAGATGGATTAAAGACTTAAATGTAAAACCCAAAACCAGAAAAACCCTAGAAGAAAACCTAGGCAATACAATTAAGGACATAGGCATGGGCAAAGACTTCATAACAAAAATGCCAAAAGCAATTACAACAAAACCCAAAATTGACAAATGGGATCTAATTAAAGAGCTTCTGCACAGCAAAAGAAACTATCACAGTAAACAGGGAGACTACAGAATGGGAGAAAATTTTTGCAATCTACCCATCTGACAAAATCTCATATCCAGAATCTACAAGGAACTTAAATTTACAAGAAAAAAAACAACCCCATCAAAAAGTGGGCAAAGGATATGAGCAGATACTTCTCAAAAGAAGACATTTACATGACTATCAAACATAGGAAGAAAGGCTCCATATCACTGATCATTAGAGAAATGCAAAACAAAACGACGAGATACTATTTTGCACCAGTCAGAAGGGTGATTATTAAAAAGTCAAGAAACAGATGCTGGTGAGGCTGTGGAGAAAGAGGAACACTTTTACACTGCTGGTGGGAATGTAAATTAGTTCAACCATATGGAAGACAGTGTGGCGATTCCTCAAGGTTCTAGAACCAGAAATACCACTTGACCCAGCAATCCCATTACTGGGTATAAACCCAAAGGAATATAAATCATTCTACTATAAAGACACATGCACATGTATATTTATTACAGCACTATTTACAATAGCAAAGACGTGGAACCAACCCAAATGCCCATCATGATAGACTGGATAAAGAAAATGTGGTACATATACACCATGGAATACTATACAGCCATAAAAAGGAATGAGATCATGTCCTTTGCAGGGACATGGATGAAGCTGGAAGCCATCATCCTCAGCAAAATAACACAGGAACAGGAAACCAGATACCACAGGATCTCACTCATAAGTGGGAGTTGAACAATGAGAACACGTGCACACAGGGAGGGGAACAACCCACACCAGGGCCAGCTGGAGGCTGTGGCACAAGGGGAGGGGAGAGCATTAGGACAAATAGTTAATGCATGTGGGGCTTAAAACCTAGATGATGGGTTGATAGGTGAAGCAAACCACCACGGCACACGTATACCTGTGTAACAAGCCTACACATTCTGCACTTGTATCCCAGAACTTAAAGTAAAAAATTAAAAAAATAAAGGACACATGCAATTTTGACACCCAACTTCATTAATACTAATTTTGCATCTGTCACCTTAATCTTTTCAAGAAAGCCAAATATTAGAAAAATTTGGAATGTCTATTCAAAAGCATGCAAACAGATCAGTTCTTTGAATATTTCAGGTTCCATTCAGATGTTGGTTTTCATGCTAGGCCAGTGAATTTTGGAGATCCTGATTTCTAATGAGCATTTGAATCTGTTGTGCCCAGAGATATCCCCAGGTGAAATGAGAGCAATCATGTTATCTTCCCCAAGTTCCAGGCCCAGGTAATGGGTAGTGGCCAAAGGCAGATGATACAACTATAAACCCATCCACATTCCAAAAGCAGTGTCCTACCATGACACTGGTACCTTCCTTTCCTAAGAACCTGCTTGGTGCTCTGCCTGTGCAATTTTGAGGAGCAAGTGGCGTATACCTGGACAATACGACCAGCCTCTCCCACTGCCTATGACACAGTAGGCCACGTAGGGACATTAGGGTGGTTAAGGCTGATAATGTCAAGTGGGGTGGTTCT
This sequence comes from Hylobates moloch, assembly GCF_009828535.3. NCBI lineage: Eukaryota > Metazoa > Chordata > Mammalia > Primates > Hylobatidae > Hylobates > Hylobates moloch. Next base: position 1,422,109 of record NW_026652308.1, on the reverse strand, counting down.
GAAGGAGAACAGATTGGTCCTCAGCCTTCTTTAATTACTGTCCTTTGTGGGTCTCAAACATCAAAAGTGTCTGTGGAGCTGTTTAAAACGACAATTTCCAGATGCAACATGTAGAAATTCAAGTTGACTTAGTCTGGGATCTGGGCCTGGGAATCAGCATTTGATACTAAGATTGATTCGGTTTGAGCAATCCTAGTCCTCTGGGCATGTGTCCGCACTCCTCCCGACATTCTGTGTGGCCTGGACCCATCTGACCGCAGACTTTCTGCCTCCTTCGTGATGCCCATCTCATGGGGTTGTTTTGAGCATTAAATTGAATGTGATGCTTTTGTAGAACGTGTCTGCTCTACAGGAAGCCTCAATATGCTTAGCCCCCTTCCCTTATAACAACCCTGGACAAGAAGTAGAACTGGCTTTATTTCAGCTTTCCTAAGATGAATGATAGTGCTTTGTTCCTGCTAACCCTTTTGTGCATGTATAGTACAGGTGTGTTTCCATCAATCAACAGGTATCCAGGGCACACATCTTGCAGAACAGGCATTGCAGCAGGGAGGGAGACACAGAAGATTCATATTTCCCAGCACAATAGACTAGAAGCCCTTTTTTGGGAGGTGAGACTTCAGCACATGAATGACATGGTTGCCAAATGGACAGAACTTTTAAGAAATCAGCTAATATACAGCAGAAGACTAAGTTATGCAGTTTTTTTGTATGCTGTGAATTCAGAGAACAGGGAAAGCAATGGTAGACTATGCCAGCCAATGGAGTCTCAAATGAACTATGTGGTCTTCTCAACCCGTACATTTTAAATGCAGACGGAGATGTCAGGTTTCACTGAATATATGTGCCCATGTGTGTAATTCAAATCATAGTTACAGAATCTGAGGGATCTTCCACTTACTTAGAGCCTGCCCTATCCTCTCCATCCTTCCTACATGTCACCTGACATTAGAAATCAGAACTGCAGAGGTCCAAGTAGACGAAATACTATCTTAGGTGCAGAAAGGAATTCAGAATTAGAAGCACATAAACACAGAGGATAAGTGTAATGACATTTAAATATTTAATTTTAATATTTTAGCCAATCTGTATACTGTAGATTTCTAGCTAAATGATGTTTATCACATTCTAATCATGTAATTGGAGGGTTGGCAGGAAGTACGGTGGGGGTGGGGTGTTATTTAATTTAATGGCCATGAGGCTCAGCTTCAAACCAAATAATGAGCAGAATGCCCCTTCCAAAGAGTGGGTGGAAGCAGGCAAGAGGTCGGAGAGGTCTCAGATGAGCCCCACGTGACTCTGGGATTCTTTAATGGCACTCTCTGCATTCTTGCCCTGTCCTCTCTCAGCCAGATGGTTTCAGTAGTTGATGCTGTTTTCCATCTACAGCAAGCTATTCTCATCTTTCCTTGAGTAAACACTTTTACTCTTTCTTTTTACTGCTACCATTTAACATTCACACAGTGTCAGAAATGTGCCAGGCAGAGGCTGTGCAAACCTGCTCAGATCATCTTGCCTAGCGAACTTAAAATTAATTTCAAAAGGGAAAAGAGGTTGACTGTTGCAGACAAAAGTGGAGGATGACTTAAGGGATCAGCTATGACTGTTTTATTATGCCATCTAGAAAATGATTTTGAGAGGATCCACACGGTTGGGCCAATTGATGTAGGAACAAGGCTGTGGGTCTGCTTAGCTCATTCATCTACCTGCTGAACACTTAAGAGCATAGTGACAGGCCCTACGCCGGGCACTGGGAAATTGCAGAGTCACCTCCTGCTTCAGAGGAGCACACAGAAAAACCCAGCATTGCCCACATCCTACAAAGCACAGAGAAATGGGCCATTGACTGTAACATGGAGGAGGAGGTCTGAGAAGGTGCGACTTTAATGTGCCTCAAAGAGTGGGTAGGTGTTCACCAGATAGCTGAGGGAGGAGGGCAGCCTTTCCATGCAAAGAAGATAGTGTGTGCTAAGATGTGAAAATATAGGAGAGTGAAAGTACAAGGCACACTGAGAAATCAGCAAGCATAGGACAGGCCTAGGAGAAGTAAAAAGTTGATGTCGTGTTTTGGAACGGTTTCCACCCGTAGGGTGTCAGGTGATCTTTTAGGCCATAGGAAGTCATCAGCAGGTTTTAAGTTGTGTATTTTAGAAGGATGACTCAAGTGGCCACGGAATCATTAGAAGATAAGAGAGATTCTAGAAACAAGATGACGAGGATGGGCTTTTCTGTTCTGGGTTAATTATGACTTTTGGTGACCTACCTTTGTGCAGTTGTCACACACATGGCTGTTTGACCTGCCAAGAGTCATTTGGCCCAGTTGTTTGAGCTGTGATGTTAGTAGTTGGCCAACTACTAACTGTGTTTGCTTTCCATGGATGCCAGTTGACCTTATTCCTTGACCAGAACCAGCCTCCTAGACCTGGCTAAGCCCCAAGGGTAGGTGGGTGGGAGGAAGTGTTTGGACCTGTTTTACCCACAAAACTAAGGTAGAGTACAGATTTCATGGACAGCATTGCCCATGGGATTATAGACACTCTGTCTCTTTAATTGCAGGCCACAAAAACAAACGGGGGCCAAACATCCAATGAGAATTAAACATCACACAGTACAGGTGCTCTTGCTCTGCCTGTATAACCAGAGATAGCAGGCCCCAGATGTCAGGACTGCCAGCCCCTCACTGGCCCAGGCAGGCTGTGAACATCAGTGAGAAGCATCCTTGAGTCATCTCACATCAAGGATGTGAGAAGCATCCTTGAGTCATCCAGTCCAGCCCAACCCCAAAGCCTAAACATGCTTTGATACCTTTTTGTTCAGGACTGTCCACATTTGAGTGGCAGCTTTTCAATAAGCTCCATGCATAGAGAAGTTTTATTTCATTTGTATTCCTTTCTTAGCTGAACTTCCCACCAGGTTCCTGGCTCACATTTTTCAGTCCACTGTATCTCATCCATTTTCTTTATTTCCACATAATGACAACCACTTTCATAGATTGCGTGTCAACAGTCTCGGGTGTTTTACATGCGTTAATTCATTCAGTTCTTACTCAGAACACTGAGAGGTCGAAATTATAACCCTCCTTGTAGAGATCAGTCCAGGGGAGCTCAGAGAAGCTGAAGCACCTGTTTGTGCCTCCCTCCTGTTTCTCCCTGGTCGGTTTTTCCATCCCCCTGGGAGCCTGCTTCCTTTCTGCTTTCCAACATCTCCTGCATGCTTCTGTTGCTTCTGCTTCCCCTGTCTGAAAAAGAACTTTTCTCTAGACCCAGCTACTCCTTCCAGCTTCAACCTGGTTCTCTCCTACTCTTGCTGTAACTGTATCTGGCAGCTTCATAGACCATTGTACGAATTCTTAGGATCTAGAGTCAGCCCCACCAGCGACCTCTGCCTCATCTCCACCATGACCTTCCCGGGGACACTCTCCTGCCTTGGCTTCTGGGAAGGAGGGCAGGTCTGGCTTCCCTCCTATCTCAGTGCCCACTGCTTTATCTCTCTCCGGGTCTGCTCTTCCTCTCCAGTCCTTGAATGATGTGTACCTCCTGAAACCAATTTCACGAACCCCTATTCCTCTCTCTGGGAACTCATCTCTTATCCTGTTCAGACAGGCCCCAACTGAAGGCATATTCTGTCTGCTAGATCACTAGATAAAATCTCTTCCCATTGTGAGTTTCAGCGACAGCCCTGCCACATCCTCATTCTCTCAGGCAAGCAAACAAGAGGCACCTTTGGTTCCCTTCTCCCAGCCTTTCCCTTCATACCCAAGTGGACAGGAAGTCTTCCTGGATCTCCAACCCTGGAGGCATCCCCACTCTGGAGCTCCTTCCTCCAGATCCCATCACGGTCAGGGCCCCTCATCTTCTTCCTCCTAGGTCCATGTGTCTTCAGGTCATCCTGCACTCAGAGACTGAGGCAGCCCACGGAATTGCTCTTCTTAAGTCGTCACCTGCCTAGGAAGCTGCAATGGCTCCTCTGCCAACTGTTGCATCAAGTCCAGCCTGTCTGATGCTCCAGCTTCTGCCCAAAGTGCCACCCAATCTGTCCATCAATTCCTCTTTCCCTTGACTCCTGGCATACTCTCTGGCTTCCAACAAGCAGATCTTCTAAGGTTGTCCCCATCCCCTTGCAATACCTGCTCTGTGGTTCCATCTGCTTCTCCTTGGCCTGAACACCCTCTGAGCATCCTTCCATCTCTCATCTCCGGCCATCCTCCGAGCCTTGGCTCAAATCTTGCTCCGTCTTACTTCTGAAATTAATAATTAAAACATGTTGTCTGTAATCCCAGCACTTTGGAAGGCTGAGACAGGCGGATCATGAGGTCAGGAGATGGAGACAATCCTGGCTAACATGGTGAAACACCGTCTCTACTAAAAATACAAAAAATTAGCCAGGTGTGGTGGCATGCACCTGTAGTCCCAGCTACTCTGGAGGCTGAGGCAGGAAAATCACTTGAACCTGGTAGGCGGAGGTTCCAGTGAGTTGAGATCGCACCGTTGCACTCCAGCCTGGGCGACAGAGCAAGACTCTGTCTCAAAAAAAAAAAAAAAAAATCGTCTCTTAGAGTAACACATACTCATTATAAAACATTTTAAAGAACAGAAAAGCATACACAGGAGATAAAAATCACTTATAATTCTGCCACCCAGAAATTACCATTATAATGTGTATGTATCCTTCAAAGAAATAAATGTTCATGCATATAAAGGTAATATTATTTTTACATAACCGATATTATGCTAGGTATATATCTTCTGTAACCACTGTAATGTGAAATTTTTCCTATCCCACTAATTTGTCTTTAAATAGTATTTTTAATACCTGTATAATAGCTGTCATATGGATGTGCAATTGATTTATTTAGTCAGTCTTCTACTCTAGGTCATTTTGTGGCTTCCACCTTTTCAGCATTATAAATAACAAATGTCCCTATTTCCTATCTCTAGTCATTTGTTTTCGACATTATATGATTTAGAATTTTTTGTAATGCAGAGGCAAGGTGCATTTACTGAGCTACTGCTGAGTGCCAGCATCTGTACTCAGTACTTCCCTTTCTCACGAAAGCCTTCAGAGCCTCCTTGCAAAGTAGATATTATCAATATCTCAAGTCACTTGGCTTCAATCACCCAGTTGCTAGGATACGAGGTTCAGATTTGGCTCAGCCTTTGATCTCAAATCTAACCCACATCGCTCTGTCCTCTCGTGATGGTGTTGACAGTACACCGGTGCGCGTCTGTGGGCAAGCTCTAAGTGTTAATGAAGGCAAGGGATGGTTTCATTTATTTTATTACCATTTTCCAACTGGGTTATAAGATCCTCCTAGGTGTCTGATGTATACATTAGGGTTAATCTTAGACCTAATCAGAGCTGGTAAGGGATTTTCTTATTTTATAAGAAACTAAGAGGTTTAAGAAGTATCTACAGTGTCAGGTTGTAAGCTATATTGGACAGCCTACAGTGGACACATAAAAACATCTTTAAAAACTTATTGTCGGCTGGGCGTGGTGGCTCACACCTGTAATACCAGCACTTTGGGAGGCCGAGACGGGTGGGTCACTTGAGATCAGGAGTTCAAGACCAGCCTGGCCAACATGGTGAAACCTCATCTCTACTAAAAATACCAAAAGAAAAAAAAAATACCTGGGCGATGTGGCTGGCGGGAACCTATAATCCCAGCTACTTGGGAGGCTGAGGCAAGAGAATCGCTTGAACCCAGGAGGCGGAGGTTGCATTGAGCCAAGATCATGCCACTGCACTCCAGCCTGGGCTACAGAGTGAGACTCTATCTCAAAAAACAAAAAAAGTATTTTCTTTATAATATAGAGTTTCTCTTCTGTGCACATGTATCAGAATCTGCAGCTGTACTGAAGTGCAATACAGGCTGTCTTGTCCAAGGCTGCAGTTTCGGTAGCCACTGTACTGTATCAGTGTTGAAGAATCAACTGTGAAGCCCCACGTAGATCACCTGTGAATTCCTTGATTTACTTCAGGTAGAGCAGAGCTATGAGAAGGCTATAGTCCCAGCTTAGGATTTCATTCCGCAGAGAGTTAAAATCTCCATTTTTTGTTGTCTGTCACCTAGGTCTCTCTTCTTTAGGCAGGTGTTTCTCAGACTATTTTCAATAGGGCTGGCAAGGGCCCTGTGAATTTCTAATAAGCTCCTGGAGGATAATGATGCTGCTGGTTGGGGCCCACGCATTGATAAACCATTGCCTTTGGCCATTAAATAAATATAAATACTGTATAACTGTAGGTTATACAGTTAACTTGGTGTTTTTGGCCCCACTATTTAAAATGGCAAAACCTGTGTCATTCAAAACCTATGTGATTCGAATCGTTCATCCTTTACATCCTTTGAAGTCCAGAATGTGTTCAGCGGTTTGTAATCAGCGTAGTTACGGGCTTGAGCCTCTTCCTGCTCAGCCTCAAGCCCTCCCGCCACCAGCTGCAGTTTCAGTCCCATCCAGGCTTGAGTCCATCTTTCTCAAGCCTGGCAATGTATCAGGCACTTCATCTGAGCAACGGATGCCCAGAACCTGGGATCTCGAGAGCTGAGTTTGGGTGCCCAGGACAATGATGTTCTCACTGAACTACAGGGTCTGCTGTTTTCTCTCTCTGCCCCTAATGGAGCACAGCCATTTGCCTGGGGACCTGGACTGCCACCTTGTTAGCTTTTGACAGTCACTTCTCCACAGGAACCACTTCTCTGCACTGTCCCTAAGTGGTATCTAGAATCTGTTTAAACTGCCACAGACCTCCCCAGAACCCCAATATCTCATTGTAACACCCACGTTTTACCATTGCCTGGACTTATTCTGCCATCCCTACCCCAAACATCAGTGCAGGGACCTGGCACCCAGTTCGGATAGAGTTGAGTTTGCTGTACCCCCATCGGACTCTGAAATTGTGCTGCCGTCCCTCTCTCTCCTCTCCTGGGGAAGTCCCAGAAGCTCCCCAGTCCTGCTGCCATGAAATGTGGTCGTGTTGTCACTGGGAAGGAGTCCCCAACCTAGTTGACTGCAGTAATCCAGACTTCCTAGTACAGTGTCTCATCCTCAGCAGCACTAACATTTCAGACCAGATCGTTGTTGCTTGGAAGTGACCTGTGTAGAATGTGTAGCAGTGTCTCTGGCCTCTACCCACTAGATTCCAGTAGCAGCCCACTACCATGTGACTACCAAAAATGTCTCCAGATATGTCACATGTCTGCTGGGGAGGTAACCCTTCCTCTCTCTGCATTAAGAACCACTGCTTTGGGAGGCCAAGATGGGTGGATCACCAGAGGTCAGGAGTTGGAGACCAGCCTGGCCAACATGGTGAAACCCCATCTCTACTAAAAATACAAAAATTAGCCAGGCTAGTGGCAGGCATCTGTAATCCCAGTTACTCAGGAGGCTGAGGTAGGAGAATTGCTTGAACCCGGAAGGCGGAGGTTGCAGTGAGCCGAGATCACGCCACTGCACCACTGCTTTAGAGCATTTGTGCATTCAGCAGTTTATTGTTGTGAGGCAGGTTCTTTCACCAATGGTGACTCACTTCATGCTCACAAAAACTCCATGAAATGATTGGCTTTAGCCCCATTTTACAGATGAGGAAGCCAAAGCCTGGAGAGGTTACATGTGAAAGGATAACATAGGAAGTGCCAGGACCAAGATTTGATTCCAGGTTGGTCTGACATCAAAACCCATGATCTTAGAGATGAGTGGTTACAAGGAAAAGATACCCATTGATAGGGTTTATTTTAAGGGTACAGTTGGATAGTTTACAGGCAGCTCGTGCCTGCATCTTTCTGCACAGTGGCTTCTCCTCCTGGCCTCTGCTCCCCTCCCTGCTGTAGCTTTGGTGCCAACCCCAGCCCCCAGCCTTATTAAAGTCTCTTAGTCTCTGTGTCTGAAATCCAGATTCCCAGGAAAAAAACAATGATTGGCTCAGCTTGGGTGAGTGATTTGCTCAAGGTCCAATAAGTGGTGTGTGTTCAGGGTGGCTTTGGTGAGGGAAGGAAGTGATTGGCTTCTCCGGTACCCCCAAGCTCTTGCAACTGACCCTAAGCTACCGTTGCCCTGCTGTCACCATGGCAATGGAGGCCAATTTTGCCCAACACCTTGGGACAAAGATTTTACCAGCCAGTGCCTAGGCCACAGCATCCTACAAAGTGAAACTGCTGGAGATGTGGGCAGACACATCTGTTTCTTCCATTTAGCAAACAAGTAGAGCCAGATCAGCCCCCCAGAAATCGATCTTTACCAAGATTTAATGAAGAGTTAGCTAGTTAATAGCCCATGACAAATCCAAAGGCTGTTAGAGGTCTGACAACCTAGACATTAACAGCAACAGTGGCCAATTTCCAAGAGATTACTGACATTCAGGGCGATTCCGGAAGACATCTGGGAGGAAATAGTCATGGAATTGTTTTAGGCACAGCTAGGGAGTGGGGGAGGAAAAGACGACTCAACAGATTAGTAATGTACAGTGACACTGGCATCCCTTAGCAAGAGCACAGTTGCTTGTGAGCTTTTTAATCATAGAAGAGTTCAGAACCTGAAGGAGCAGCGAATGTCAGCAGAATTTCTTCCAGTTTAAAATGAATCCAACAGGCTCCCAGATGCCCAGAACCCTGGTGCTGTCTGAGGTGTTTCCAGGGGTCATTGCCTCATGACCGGGTGACCAATAGTCAATGCTACTGATGGCTAAGCTGCACACTTAGGTGACTGTCGCATACAAATAAGCGTGGCCTTTAGCTTCTCGTCTTGTGGGCTTTTTCTGGTGATGCTGCCCCTGCTCTCTGTTTCGAAGGTGTTAGCACCTGTGGCCTTTTCAGTACCTCCAGCAGGTGTGGATAGTGCACCTCTGTGGGCTGGGCCCTCTGCCTTTGAGAAGTCGCCAGCCACCGAGGGATGGCTTGTTTGAGACTAGACAGATGACAAGGCAATTTATTGCAAGCTTTAAGAAGAGTGGAAACAAACACACCTAGGGAACACATTTTCAGACCTGTCTGAGCAGATGCAATGTTGTCACACAGTCCCTGCACACGGAGGCACAGTGCCACCATCCAGAGATTCAGGAAATGCCTCCTGCTCTGTGGGAATGCACACTGGTATGGTCGGGAAGTGGATACAAGCCCTTGCACTCATTACCCACATCTTACCCATCAGTAAATGCTCTCAGCTCTGTCTCCAAATTACACTCCAACCCACTACATCTCTATCTTCCGTCCACTGTGCTAGTCCTGGCCACTGTCACTACCACCAACCATCTCAGGTGTCCACTCTGTAAGCCATTACTCACTCAGCAACCAGAATCATCTTTTAGGTCACGTCCCTGCTTAAAATGTTTTGGTGGCTTCCTGTTCCACATAGGATAGAACCCTGACTGCTTATCACAACTGGGAGAGCCTGCCTTCCTCTTCAGCCTGTGTCCTGCTATGCTGTTACGGCTCAGGATGATGTAGCCTCCTGACCCCTCTTGCTGTTCCTCACATCCATCAAACTCACTCCCACCTAAGACTTTCACACGTGCTTTTCCCTCCACGGGTGACACTCAGCCTTCAGACACAGTCTTCTTATCTCTCAGGCCCCAGCCTAAATCCACCTTCTTAGAGCAGACTTCTCTGCCCCATCCAAAGGTGCCTCCTGCCCCACGTCACTCTGTCACATACACCTGTTGTGTTTTCTCCATAGTATTATTACCTACAATTTTCTTGTGTATTTCTCTTACTATGATAGAGGTGCAAATAATCAGGGGAATTAAGTAAGGCATATAGTATGCTCAGGGACCACAGTGAGGTGAAGGCCTCAGGGCAGTGGTAACATTTGAGCTGGAACTTGAAACAGAGGTGTGATTTGCCAGGTCAAGAGGTGGATGGAGAGATTTCATTAGAGGCAACAGCATGTGTGAGGGCACAGAGGCTAGGGAATGTATTACCCTTAGGGAACAGCTTTTGGACAGCATCCCTGTAGCCTGGACTGCATAGGAAGGCAGAGCAAGAGTTGCTGGGGGCATTTAGGCTTCATCTTGTGGGCAGTTGGAATCATCAGTGCACAGGAAGGGATTCACTAGACCTCATGGATTTGCTCAATGGAACCAAATAGGGTTTGAAAGTATAATTGAGGGGTTTTTCTATTTGGAATATTTTTATTCCAATTTTATTAGGAGTCAAGCCTGGAGAGGAAGGGGAGAGTGTGCTAAGACCAGGAGCTTCAGTTTGGAGTACGAATCAAGGAGGGGCTTTGGAGCACGAGATCTTGTTTTCTGATCCCATCTTGAAATGAACAGCTACGTGACAGTCTTGTGTGTGCTAGGTTCGTGCTTGTCTCTGAGAGATGAGAAATGGCAGAAAGAACAGCCATGAAATCAGCAGATTAACTCTTCAAAGAAGACGCTTATATTTTCCATCGATGGCTTCCTCCCTCTCCTGTTAGTTCAAGCTGGACAGAAACAAAAGTGCTGCTTGATGAGGGTTAGATGCTCTTTGTAATTCTACAGCAATGAGCCTTTAAAAAAAAAAAAAAAAAAAAACACCCAGATGTCAGTACTATTTTGGGCATATGTACTACTGGGGAGCAGTTGGTGATGACCTCACAAGGGTGTGACTTTAAAGACCAAATGACACAGCTTTTGAGTAAAGCAAGCTCTGGTCTCCTAATCCCTGGGCTCCAGGGTTCTTGAATTCAGAGCAAAAGTGGTACTCTGCACTGCCCCTGTCCCTGGTCATCGCCATATCCCCAACCCCTCCTCGCCCCAAGCTGCTGAGTGTGCACAGAACTTGTGTGGTTGGTCGGGGGCTCTAAGACTATTTTCCTTGGACAGACAGCCTGTACTCAGCTGAGTGTCCATGCTCCTGTCATCCACCTTGAGATGGGGTCAGCATTGTATAAAGTTCTCTTTCTCCACTTTGAGCCTCTGTTTCCTCATCTCAGGAAAGAGGATGAGCAATACCTACCTGGAGACACTGGAAGAGAGATTGGCCTTTTGCATTCTGTAAGGGATCATATGAATGTTCATTATTATGACTTCCAGCTTCCAGAGCATAAATCCTAGACTCACCTGGGTAAGAACTAGATAAGGTTCATCCAGTCCAAACGCCAGGCCAGTGAAAGAGTTCTTTCTCAGCAGTTTCCAGCAGGCAGTCACCAGCCTCAGATTGGATACTCTCAGTCACAGGGAGATCACTCTTTCCAGCCACATATACACAGGGTTCAGTGTTCAAATGCATTCCCTTATATGCAGCCTGGCTCTATGTAATTTCCAAGTTCTTGCCTTTCCCTCGAGAGCTGTGCTGTCCCAGATAGTAGCCACTCTGCATGTGGCTGTTGAGCATTTGAAATGTGGCCACTCCACACTGAGATGTGCTACAAATGTAAAATTTATACATACGCATAAGTACATTTTATATTTATATAAATACATTTTAATTTTTTTTCCTTTTACAGGTTTAAAGGATAATATTTTGGCTACGTTAAGTTAAATAAAATGTTGTTAGAATCAATTTTACCTGTTTACTTTTATATTGTGGCTACTAGAAAAATTTAAATTATATAGGTGACCCACATTATACTTCTGCTGGACGGTGCGGCTCTAGAACTATCCAAAATAAACTAGATCCAGCCCTTTTATCTAACAGCCCCTTCAGATGTTTTAAGGCATGTGTCTTATGCCCCTAAGTTTTTCTGGACATTTATTCACAAGTCTTCACTGAGTGAGTGCCTGCTATGTGCCAGGCACCGTGTAGATGCTGAGGTGGGATGGGATGATGAGCAGGACCGGCACAGTCTTCTCACTCCTGGGGTTACAGTTTGATGGGGAGATAGACATCAATCATAGCCTCACAAGCAGGACTGTGCTTCCAAATGTGGCTTCTTGGAGCCCCCTTTTTACAATACACTTTTTATTTGACAATAGATTTACAGAAGAGTTCTGAGGATAGCACAGAGAGTTCCCACAGAGCCCGCATCCAGTTTCCACCATGATTAACATCTTACATTAATATGGAACATTTGTCACAACCGATGACCAGTATCAATACATTGCTATTATCTGAAGTCCACATTTTATTCAGATGCTTTTAGTTTTTCACTAATATCATGTGTTCTGTCCCAGGATTCCATCCAGGACATCACATTACATTGAGTCATCATGTCTCCTTTGGCTCCTCTTGGCTGTGACAGCTCCTCAGACTTTTCTTCTTTCTGATGCCCTTGACAGCATTGAGGAATACTGGTCAGGGATTTTGTAGAAGCTCCCTCAGTTGCGATTTTCTCGTGGTTTTTTTGTTTGTTTGTTTGTTGGTTTTACTTCTCATGGTTAAACTGGGGTTATGGGTTTGGAAGAGGAAGGACCAGAAGTAAATTGCCATTGTCATCCCATCATATCAAGGGCACATAGAATCAGTCGGACTTCTCACTGGGGGTATTGGCTGAGGGAGTGTTTGTCAGGTTTCTCCCCTGGGAAGCTGCTCTCTTTTCCTCTTTGCCTACTGTTTGGCAGGAAGTCACGGTGTGCAGCCCACACTTACAGAGTAGGAGTTAGGCTCCACCTCTTTGACAGTGGCACGTCTACATAAATTATTTGGAATTCTTCTGCATGGGAGGCTTGTCTGTTCTCACCATCCGTTTATTCAGTTATTGATTTCTGTCAGTATAGACGCATGGAAATCTGTATTTCGATTTACAATCCAATACTACTATGTTTTGTTGCTCAAGGCATTCCAGCTTTGGCCACTGGGGGTTCCTTCAGTTGGCTGCTGTGTCCCTTTGACGTACCCCATCGATGTTCATTTTCCAGCAACTTTTTACTTTCTGGCTCTGTGAGATGCTCTAGACTCATGCTGTATGAAAATGGGGATGCTTTTGTGCCTGTGTTGTGGAGCTGTCCTAAAAATTGAATGATTTACTGCAAGTAATGCTTATTTCCCTGCACACTTCTATAATGTTTGTTTGTTTGTTTGTTTAACAGTTGTAGCACCACAGTGAACTTTTAGTCAAGCAAAAAATGATCCCAAGTCTTTTTTCACTGAAATGCTTTTTAAGTCAAAGCCCTCTATTATTTTTTTTGTAAGTTCAGGGATACATGTGCAGGATGTGCAGGTTTGTTACATAGGGAAACATGTGCCATGGTGGTTTGCTGCACCTATCAACCCATCCGCTAGGTATTAAGCCCCACGTGCATTAGCCATCCTGATGCTCTTCCTCCACCTGCCCCCGCCCACAGGCCCCAGGGTATATTGTTCCCCTCCCTGTGTCCATGTGTTCTCATTGTTCAGCTCCCATTTATGAGTGAGAATATGTGGTATTTGGTTTTCTGTTCCTGCATTAGTTTGCTAAGCATAATGGCTTCCAGGTTTATCCGTGTCCCTGTAAAGGACATGATCTTGTTCCTTTTAATGGCTGCATAGTATTCCATAGTGTATATGTACCACATTTTCATTATCCAGTCTATCACTGATGGGCATGCGGGTTGATTTCATGTTCTTGGTATTATGAATAATGCTTCAATGAATATTCACATGCATGTATCTTTATAATAGAATGATTTATATTCCTTTGGGTATATACCCAGTAATGGAATTGCTGGGTCAAATGGGAATCCTGGTTCTAGGTCTTTGAGGAGTCGCCACACTGTCTTCCACAATGGTTGAACTAGTTTACATTCCCACCAACGGTGTAAAAGCATTCCTATTCCTGCACAGCCTTGCCAGCATTTATTGTTTCTTGACTTTTTAATAATTGCCATTCTTACTGGTATGAAATGGTATCTCATTGTGGTTTTAATTTGCATTTCTCTAATCAGTGATGTTGAGCTTTTTTCATGTTTGTTGGCTGCATAAATGTCTTCTCTTGAGAAGTTTCTGTTCATGTCTTTCGCCCACTTTTTAATGGGGTTGTTTGTATTTTTCTTATAAATTAAAGATTCTTCTTATAGATTCTGAATATTAGACCTTTGTTAGATGGATAGATTGCAGAAGTTTCATCCCATTCTGTGGGTAGTCTGTTCATTCTGATGATGGTTTCTTTTGCTGTGCAGAACTTCTTTAGTTTAGTTAGATTTGATTTGTCAGTTTTTGCAAAGTCCCCTAGTCTCTACTTGTGTAGGTTTTTGTTCCTCTTAATGCAGAACTTCCTTTCCTTATTCATTCTCATATTGTGTATTCCACGTCGTGGTTGCATCCTGTTGTGATTTCCTACAGTGTTGATTTGTGCATTCCACCTCATACACTCTCTGCATTTGACAAACAGGTCTTCCCATGGCAGACAAGACAAAGTCTGGGCCACATGCAGCCTCTTGAGCTCTCTGCACCCATCACTCCACAGGCATCTGCATGTGGCTCCTTCTTTAACCAGCATCCCGCCATCTTGAATCAAGGTTATTAGGAAAGACATTGTCACGTGAGATTCACTGTCTATCAGCTTTTCCCTAATTTATTCAATCTAATGACCTTATGAAAATGGGAAGTGAGGTTGGTCAGATTCGATTTGTCTTCAGAACATCCATTTGTGCTCATATTTATTGCCTTTATTTTATTTTTTTTTAGAATCCACAAACTGTGGTTAACTTCACTCTGTAATTTTGCTAATGTCATTTCCAGAATCTGTGTCAGTCTTTAAAAACTAAGCAGTTACCTAGTGCCAGTCTTGGTGGTATTTTCTCTGTTTTTCAGTATTTTTCCCATGTAGTCTTTGTTGCTTCTGCAGTTTTGTCTGCATCTAATATCACCTGGGGCTTGCAGGGGGACTTGAAGTCATTTGAAGATGTATTTTCCTTCTTTCCCCTTTATTTTCAGGTTCCAGTTCCTTCATAACCACATTTGTTCAGCCTTTGGGGGTTGAAGAGCATTATCCTTGAAGGCAAAATAAAGCATACAAAATTACAGTTAAGTGAATACAATTCCTTGCTGAACCATCTGCTCTAAATTGAAGACCCATCCTTTTCTCCTGCTTTTTTCTGCTCCAAAAAAAAATGGCTTTCTGAGACCTTTGCTTTTCAGAACCTCAGCCCCTCTTGGGCCAGAGCAGGGCAAATACTTTGCTTAGAGGTCCCTGCCACTCTTCCATATCCATCCTTAAAAATAGGACACTCCTTCCATCATTTGTCACTGGAAATTCTAAGTGATCCAAGGGTTCTGGTTTAAACTATAGACTCATCTTATTATTTCCTCCCATATAGTATTAGTGAGAGTGTTTATTTTTCTGGACTTCCTTCTCTCCAAAGCCATGTTCCCTATAATTTCCCTTTCAAACAATTTGCAATTGTTTTAATATCCAGAGGAGGTCCGTTCAGACCTTCACCGCTCTACCTTCACTTTTCTGCTGAGAAAAGGCACCTCTTATCACTGTCCCCTGCCTAAGAAAGCCTTGCTGGCAGCAGCATGGGTAGAGTTGATGGGAGTACCTGGACTTGAGGATCCACAGGATAAATTCCAGCATCCAGAGTTGATTGGAGAGAACAAGCTCAACCCCTTCCCACTTTTAGCTTTCTTTACTGTGGAAGGATTTGGCTTTTAGGTTTCTTTACTGTGTTACCCAGTTAATTCTTTCATAATGGAAAGACAAACATCATGCCAGTTTCTCCCTCCAGCCAGAAAATACATTCCAAAACATCTCAAGGTCTCCCTGCCTGTGCCCTTCCAGAAAGTAGCCCTTGCCTGGCAGTTGCCCTTCTGGGCTATCAGAGCACCCAGCCAGCTGCTCTGCTGTGCCCGTCTCAGGAAGCCTAGCAGGCACATAAGTCCATTCTTAGCTTTCTGTCATTCCAAGCCGAGGGTGCTGGGGCCTGATTGCCACCTGGACTGCCGGTGAGAAGGCTGGAACTCGGGCAAGGCTGCAGAGGGAAGAGTGGGTCCCATGCCCCTTCCCTAGGGCAGCCCGGCAGCCTGGCAGCCCGTCATTTCACTGAGCAAGGGGATCTCAGGAAAAGCCAGCTTAGAAGGGAGATTACTGTATTCGTTTTCTTATTACTCTCAAGCTGCTTGCTTTTTCCTGAAGATAATGGTTAGAACTGAGAATACTGGTAGGCTCCAAGCATCACACACAGTCCTCGGAAAAAAAACAAAATACAGTGGATTTTCACTCCCAACATGGAGAGGGTCCCAGGGACTGACGTGCCTGTCTTCCCAGAACTGCAGAAACAGACCAGGAGACCAGTCCATCTGTGAGGACACAGTCCCAGAGAGATGGATTTTCCTCAGGCCCCACCCTTGGGGATGGAGAATCCTGCCCCATCCACACCCAGCACTTGAGCCTCCAGACACTGACCAGAATGTCTGCTGCTTCTTGATGCGAGTTCTCCTAGAACCTCATGTGCCAGCCCACTAAAAGAATCGTTGATCATCAGAGGCTGCATGAGCTGTCAGAGCCATCCCATTTCTCAGTGGACAAATGAGCACATTTGGTTGCAGAAGGGAGAGGGGCCTTGCCCTTGGCGACACCAGGGGACTAACAGAACCTGAATGTGGACGCAGCTTTGATGATGGTTAATAATAATGCCTATTATTAAACAAAGCCCAACTCTTTGCTGGGCAGTGTTCAAGGCTAATGGCATTTGTCATCTCTCCTTTTTATTGTTAAGTATGATATATCCTATTGTCCCCAGATTCCCAGGTGAGGAAACAAGAAGCAGAGAAGAGGTGTGACTTGCCCGTGGTCACAAGGGGTCAGCTGAATTTGGACTTGAGCCTTATCATCACTATTGATTAAATGCGGCCATCTTTTGAATGCTGCGCTAGGTTCCTGTATAAGCGTGAGAGTGAGTGTGTGTGTGTGTTTGTGCACGCCTGATCCGTGTAGCATCTCTAGAAGGTGGAGGGTGTTTCCACAGATCCAGAAACTGAGACCAAGTCCTGAGAGTCTAAGTTCAGTGCCCTTTCTACTATTTAAGGGAAAGAAACCTGTCTGTGAGTTCTAACCCTATACATAAAGAATAAATGGGGTTCATTACTGAGTTTTTTCCCCTTTTATTCTATAAGTTAAAATCAACCAAAGGGTTGAGTTTTACCCCTCACCCATCCCCTAAGCCCATTCCTTTTAAGGGAATGGCCTTCAGATGACCTTGAAGATAGGATATTGGGTGTCCCGCAGGGTATGGCTACACCTCACTGGGTGACCCCACCTGCTGTCCCATGGAAGAGAAGAACAGGCAAATGTGGCCCATTATCATGTAGGGACACCTAGTGCTCTCTGGGAGATGAATATTCCAAACCCACATCCCATAGTCCCCATCAGAGATAATACTTTCCTGGGGCTGCAGAAACAAAGTACCACAAACTGGATGGCTTAAAGCAACCCAAATGTATTCTCTCACAGTCCTAGAAGCCAGAAGTCCACGATCAAGGTGTCTTAGGGTTAACTTCTTCTGGAGGCTCTAAGGAAGAATCGGTGCCTGCCCCTCCTCCCTTCTGGTGGTTGCTGGCAATGTGAGGTGTTACTTGGCTTAGAGACATGTCCCTTCAATCTCTGCCTGCAATGGCCTTCCCCTCTGTGCCTGCGTCTTTCTCTCCTTTCTCTTAGAAGGACACCAGTCATTGGATTTAGAGCCTATCCTAAATCCAGGATGATCTCATCTTGAGATCCTTCATTTCATCTTCAGTGACTCTATTTCCAAATGCATCACACTCACAAGTGCTGGCGTTAGGATTGGAGCAGTATCTGTTTGAAGGCACTATCCAACCCACTCTGTCAGTGCTCTGTCATGGTATGTCAGCAGCTGGGGAAGCACTTGGAAGTCTCGGGGTAACTGAGCTTCCCCCCTTCCATCTCCAGCCTCTCTTACCAAGTAGATCAACCTCCTCCCCAGGGGGGTGTGTCCTGTCACAGAGAAAGGCCAAAGCCAGGGTGCTAGAACAGGTTTCTGCAAGGACAGTGTTACCTGTCTGTTTCCAAGAAGCTGTCGGGTGCCCTGTGGCTGGGCTGGTTTAGCTTTCTCTCTGCCCTCAGGCAGGGGGGCTGGGTTCCATAACTTCCCAAAGCCCTTTCCAACCGGGACACACACCACTTTCTCTGGCAGCATGGGTACATCCTCAGGAGTGTCACATTCCCCATGCTACTTCCGTCACCCCTGTCCAGGACTTTTCCCCAGGGCTTGACAGGACACATTCCTGGCCCTCAGGGAAGCTTGTCACTTCACTCATTATCCAGCCTGTGAGCAGCGGCTGGTGATGTGCCCACCGTGAGCTCTGTGCCCCGGACCAGATGGCACATGAGGAGCCCAGGGCTGCTCATTCCACAGTAAGCCTAGTGGCTGGCTTCCCTGGATTTAGATACCAAAATTCACATTGGTGGAGAGAAGAGGGCTGTATAGACGCAGGGGTCTCTACACTGAGTACTCCTTTAGCACAGAAGACCTTGTGACCTCGTCAAACCAGCATTGCTCCCCATAGCCCTGACACAGCCTGATATGTGCATATCACTGTACTCAGTCATCCATGGCTTAATGATGACGCTTTCTGAGAAATGCGTCGCTAGGTAATTTTGTCATGGCAAGGGCATCACAGGGTGTACTCACACAAACTCAGATGGTGTATCCTACTGTACATCTAGGCTGTAGGGTGTAGCCTGTTTTTCCTCGGCTACAAACCTATACAGCATGTGACTGTACTGAATACTGTAGGCAGTTGCAACACAACGGTAAGCATTTGTGTATCTAAACATAGAAAAGGCACAGTAAAAATACAGCATAAAAGATAAACAATGGTACACCTATAGAGGACACTTACCATGAAAGGAGCTTGCAGGACTGGAAGTTGCTCTGGGTGAGTCAGTGAGGGGGTGGTGAGTGAATGTGAATGCCTAGGACAGTATTGTCCACTCCTGTACCATAGGCTACGCTACATTTATTTCAAAAAAATTTCTTCACAAATAAATTAACCTTAGCCAGCTGGGCTCGGTGGTTCATGCCTATAATCCCAGTACTTTGGGAGGCCGAGGTGGGCAGATCATTTGAGGCCAGGAGTTCAAGACCTGACCTGGCCAACATCACAAAACCCTGTGTCTACTAAAAATACAAAAATTAGCTGGGCGCTGTGGTACACACCTGTAATCCCAGCTACTTGGGAGGCTAAGGCACGAGAATCGCTTGAACCTGGCAGGCAGAGGTTGCAGTGAGCTGAGTTTTTTTTTTGTTTTTTTTTTTTTGTTTTTTTTTTTTTTTTTTGGAAGTGGACTCTCACTCTGTCACCCAGGCTGGAGTGCAGTGGCGCAAGCTCAGCTCACTGCAACCTCCGCCTCCCGGGTTCAAGCAATTCTCCTGCCTCGGCCTCCCAAGTAACTGGGGCTACAGGCGCACACTGCCACGGCCGGCTAATTTTTTGTATTTTAGTAGAGACGGGGTTTCACTATGTTGCCCAGGCTGGTTTCGAACTCCTGAGCTCAGGCAATCCGTCCGCCTCAGCCTCCCAAAGTGCTAGGATTACAGGCATGAGCCACTGTGCCCGGCCGGTACTTTTTAATAAAATTTTTATTTTTGTTCACTTTTTAAATATTTTTGTTAAAAACTAAGATAAAACATACACATTAACCTAGACCTACCCAGAATCAGGATCATCAAGACATAATTGGGTGATGGAGATTTTGCAGCTTCATTGTAATCTTATGGGACCACTGTCATCGTATTCGCGGTTCATCATTGACTGAAACATTTGTTACACAGTTCATGGTTGTATTTGGATCTGAGCTGCAGGCACTGGTCTCATATTTTGACATCCACAGTAATTAATGACATGCCTTATACGTGTTGGGTGAGTGTTTGTAAATTAATGTTTGTGAATTAGCATTTTCCCTCTTCTCTGCATTTGCATTGGGGTCTGGTATACATAGGTGCCTAATAAATGATCCTTGTTCTTCTGGGTTTCCCCTCTCCTTCCATGAGTCTAGGGATGTTTAGAGGCTGACTGGCCCACAGCTCAGCCCTAATAATATTTCAGGACCACAAATATCAGACTGAGAGTGGGCAGAAATGAATGTAGACATGGATGAAAGGGAGGGCTTGTCTGAGTTCCATCCCAGGGATCAAAGAGAAAGAGATGCACAGCAGAAGAGATCTTCTCTCCACTCCCCACTGGCATTTGATTCAAACTCCTAGTTCATTAGTAGCTGCCCCTCTGAAAGTCCTGAGAGACTGAGACTTCCCAAGCATTTGTTCACTGCATCACTCCAGAAGTGTCCTCTTACTGGGATTAGCTATGAAATCTCTAAAACTCAAAGGGCTAATAGGGCTGTTGGCTGTTGGGAAGATCCTGAGAAAGCTAAGAGGTGGAGGATGTGCACCCACTGTCCATCCCCACTGGGCACCGTGGTGGAGATGGGGAGCTACAGGAGGTTCCAGGCCCTCAGGAAAGCAGAGAGTTGAACAGCATGCTAGCAAAACAGGCCAGGAGGACCGGGAGCCTGCCAGGTTGTCCTCCTAGGCAACCCATCACCCTGTTAGACACTCCTATGGGCTTGTTCGTGGGTGCATATGTACATCCTTACACAACGGCCTCCCCTTTGGGGGCCACAAGGGTTTAGCTACATGGTCATGTCAAGGCTCTGGGTGATACAGGGCAAGGACTGGATTTTGGCAAGCCTGTGGCAGTCACGCATCTGCCGCCATCCAGATGGCATTGACAGACAGCTCCGCAACTCATACCCAGCCCTCCCTGGAGCTCCCACTGCCTAACATCTCTACATGTTGCCCCAGGCCCCTCCTGGAGACCTTGTCAAAACAGGATGAAGAGCGAACCCTGAACACTGGGGAAATCCAACTGAGGAAGACCTGATTGTTACCCAGCTCTGAGCCTTCAAAATCCTGTACTAGGACAGCAGACACACACATACTATTCTGATTCTGTTCCAGGAAGGGTTTCAGATGATAAAAGTTTTTGCAAAATGAGTGAGTAAGTGGGTGAACCCATAGCTGCTCAAAACCAGGCCCCAGACAGCAAGAGACTGTCCTCCTTTGTGTGAAGGGCTCCCTGTGAGTCACAGGCCCTCTCTTGGCTCACCCTGCTTTGAGATGTAATAGGAGGGTCTGAAGAGGTAAACTTCCCTTTGGGGACTCTGGAGACAGCTGTTGGTGTCTTAAATGAAAAGGTCCCTGTGAAAAATAACACAAGTAGAATTGTAGGTTTTTCCTACTAAAAGAAAGCTCTTACCACCTCTGCTTATCACAGGAATCTCCTGTACGAGTTCTCTTCAGAGTCCTGAAGGCCTCCAAGGGTTTGGCATGTTTTTAGTAATGTAATTCACCCCTAACACCTGCATGATTCAGTAGGGAGGCGCTGAGCTGTCTCTGTATTGGAAAACTAATCACCCAAGGCATAGGTAAGGGGTTGGGGCCAAAATCCAGGTTCTCCACCTTCCCCTCCAGCCAAAACTAAGTTATGGCCCCTAGAATGTGGGCAAGGTGGGCTTCTTACATTTCTGGAGCATTGGCCTCACCTGGGAAGAATTGTTAGCATGTCCTGGGCTGGATGGAATGGATGTGGCCACAACTTCATCTCCCTACAGGCAGAGGAGATAGCAAGGTCAAGATCAACCGGTCCCCCTAAGACTGCTGTTTGTTCCCAGGAGCCCTTGGAGATGCACCATTGGCCCACACAAGCATGGCGGTTGGATTCCCTGGTGTTTTTGAGGAGCCAGGGTGTGATGTGTGTAGCTTCTGTGGCTCCCTGGACCCTAGTCTGGCAGGACCTGTCACATGGCCAAGAGCAGCTTCTGCCTAACAGCGAGGACAGTCATCCCAGCACTCTGTTCTCTTAAGAGCCTTGTCAAAGGTTCCTTCTCCTCCCTCATTCTTTGTGAAGTAGTTTGGGGCTTTTCATTTGCATTCCACGAACACTGCAGAAAAAAAAGAAAGGGAGCCCTGTCTTCCTGATCTTTTCCTGTTTGTTTGCTCACATCGGGCAGCAAGCTTACCTTTTCTGGCCTTGGTCTTCCAGGAAAAGGGCAGCTCTTTTGCCTCTAAAATGGGCAGCCAGAGATGAAGAGCAGAGGAAACCCAGGGAACTGTAAGCAGGGAGGCAGGGTTCCCAGGGCTGTGGCAGGTCCTCCCATGTCCATTGGAGCATTCGAAGAACATTTACTCAGAGGAGAAAGGACGGAGGACGGAGTGACTGAATGCATTCAGGGAATCCTGGGTTACTAGTGCCTTGGGAATGCTGAGTAAGAGGCAGTGGTCTTCTTTGAGAATCCCCAAAGATCAAATGTACTGTGAGTTCACATACGTGAACTCATTTGATCACTAATTCATAAATATTCTCTAAGCACTTATGGGGATCCAGGTCTTGTGCTGGGTGTGAAGGAAATGCAAAGCCCAGTCCCTTGCTTCTTGTGCGGCATAGTGATTAAATGAGCCGGTTCAGAAACTAGCCTTTCCTGGATTCACATCCTTCTGCTAGTTCCTGTGTGACCCTAGGTTAGTGGCTTAACTTCTCTCATGTTCAGCTTCCTCCCCTGTGTGAATGAAAAGAACCTTCCTTATGTTGACATTTTGCTTATTATCTTAAGATAAAAGCCCTTAGCACTGAGTGAGTACTTGATAAAGGTTAGCTCTTAGTAGATTATTTGGAGGGGAATGGTGGGTATGAATTCTTCTGATGTTCCCAGGAGCTGTCCCTTTTCCTGTCTAGCTGCTTCTGAGGCATCTGCACGGCCAGAGGGCTTCACACATGCTGTCCATGTGTCAGGAAGTGGCAGCCTCCTTGGTGGCACTAGCTTGCATCAGCCCATGGCTACGTCCAGCCTGAGGCGTGGAAATTGGGTGTCCTGATTCAGTCTTCTTCCTTTCCCTAAGGGAATCTATTTTTGACAGAAAGTTCTCCTGGATGTCACTTGTGTCAGCCCTGGGGCTGAGGTTGAACTCCTCTAACATCCAGCCTTCCCAAGAAGGGAGAAGGAGTCCATTTCCACTGCACCTGGAGCCACTTGGCACATACCAGTTGCATTACGGAAAACCCGCCCCAGTGGTCAGCCACACAGGCCTTTGTGTCATATGGTCAGACTTACAGCATGCTGGGTGGACAGTGCTGGACCTGGCATCGAGAGATCTAGGTCTGATCCCAGTTTTCCCACTTACAAGTTGTAGGATCTTGGTTAAATCACATAACCTCAGGGCTTCAGGTTCTGCACCCATAAATGAAGCCTAAGGATACCACCTTGACTACATCGGACAGTTGTAGTAAGTTAGAAACTCTCACCTCTCCTTGTATCAGGGCACAGTCTGTTCCAGAAGGATCAGTTCCTATGCCATTCCCTGTCATCAGATTGTGAGCACCTTGATTCTGGTTTCAACAGGAGGCCAGCAAACACCAAATGTCAGAGGGCATACTGCTGTGACCCAGGCAAACAGAGAGGCAGAGACCTCCTTGCCCTTCTCCCTGCATCTGGCCGGTGCCCTTCACCATCAGACTCCGCATGCGGGGAAGCACTGAGGGAGTGTGTTTGCACAGGAGTGCCAGTGACCAAGGATGTCTCCCTTTCCAGACAAATGTGCATATGTTAACCAAAGTCAGCTGCCTTATAATTCAATGCAGCAAACTTGGGTTGAACATTTATTATGCTCAAAGGAAGAAAACTGGGAGAGCTCATGGGCTGGAAAGGGGCACTTTTATGGAGGAGGTGACATTTGCGTTCTGTATGAATTTTGTGGGGACAGCTCAAGGAGCAGGCCAACCTAGGTCCAAGTCGGGTCAGTCATCCTGAGAAAAGCAAGGATTCAGTGGCCTGAACCATACCAGGCAGGAACTCTGCAAAGGGGCCCGAGTGCCGTGTGGTCCATGTGGGAAGTGTGAATTGCATCCAGAAGGCAATGAAGAATCAAGCCACTGATGAGTTTTGAGGAGGGGGTTGCTGTGGTCAAGTTTGTGTCCTAGAGAAGGCAACTCTGTTGGCAGCACCTTAGAAGACTTGGAAAGAGAAGGGCTTGGCAGCAGGAGACTGGTTGGCCTGAAGAGTGAATTTCTAATTGTGGACTTTCAGACACTGGCAAGCTGTTAGGAGAGTTATTTTGGAGTGGCGAGATCCAGAACTGTGGTCCAGAGGCAGTCTCTGACATGCCAGGCCACTCTCTTGGGCTCCGGCTCCCGCACCTGACTACCGCTTGGAGCGTGGCTGTGGGTGTTATCATTGTGGTCCCTCTGCTGGATGCTCATTAAGGCTTTCCCTGGAAATCAGTGTTCAACCTTTCTCCCACCGCAGGGCAGCCCTGGGATGGCTCCTGAATCAGGGCCTGCCCGCCTCCTGCAGGTCCCTCTCAGTAAGTTAGAATGTACAGCTCTGTGGACCCAGACCTTTGGAACCTCAGCGTTTCTCAAAGTGGGTGTTGGTGAGAAGAAAAACCTTGGGGCAGAAAACAGCTTAGCCTGGGCTATCAGGTCACCCAAAAAGAACGACCAAAATGGGCAGCTCAGAATAACACCTTAAGGTTAGCTCAGGTTCTGCTTATAAATACTAAGCGCCAGGCTAGAGGGAATTTATCCCTTTGGGAACCAGATATGCTCTGATGTTTTACCGGGGTTCATTTTGAGAATATGGTCATGTTAACTGAGAGTGTGGACATCAGCAAAGATGGATGTTTTATTAATGTGATAGATGCTGATCGGGACCCCTTGTGCATAGATATCCAGTTAAACCCATTTCAGTCCAAATCCTGGCAAGGTGGGTGGAGTCCTCGGTGTAATGGCATGGTGTAGTGTCAGTTTTCTCAAAGCCAGACAGGCCCAGCTGCAAATCCCAGCTCTGCCATCTATTAGCCAGGTGACCTGGACATGTGTCTTAACCTCTGCAAGCCTCTTTCCCTGTCTATAAAATGGGAATAGTAAGAACCATTACAGAGGATTATTGTGAAGATTGAATGAAATCAGTTAAACTCCACCTGCAGTTGGTTGCTCTAAGTAGTGTAATGAAACTTTTTAAAAAATGGGCCGGGTGTGGTGGCTCATGCCTGTAATCCCAGCACTTTGGGAGGCTGACGTGGGTGGATCAGGAGTTTGAGACCAGCCTGACCAATATGGTGAAACCCTGTCTCTACTAAAAATACAAAAATTAGCCAGGCATGGTGGCACGTGCCTGTAGTCCCAGCTACTCAGGAGGCAGAGACAGGAGAATTGCTTGAACCTGGGAGGCAGAGGTTGCAGTGAGCCAAGATCACACCACTGCACTCCAGCCTGGGCAACAGAGCTAGACTCCATCTCAAAAAAAAAAGAAAAATGAAGCCAGGTAGGCATTGTTTTATTGTTGTTGTTCTTTTGTTTGTTTTTTACTTTTTTCATTATCCTGTGGAACCCTTTGAGCAGCCTATGAAAGGCTATTCCTATTTTATAGACGGGATGAACACAGTTTAGGGATATGTTTACTCTGAGGTTATCAGTGACTGAGCATAAGTTAACCTCTCCAACAGGCTGACCTTGCATCTGTTCAAGCCATGAACCTAACACTAGAGACAGTCTCCTAACAGAGCCCTGCTGAGACTTTAATCAGTGACCCCCATGGAGGCACCTGATGCTGAACTTGGCTTCGAGGTCCTCCCCTTCTCCCTTCGCCTGCTGAACCTTCCCAGAGCATAAGAGGTAGTTGGGAAATGTCTTTCAGATCTTTTGACTGTTTTTAAATCCAATTACTTAGTTTTTTTGCTGTTGAGATGGTTGAGTTCTTTATATATTCTGGTTATTAATCCTTTGTCAGATGAACAGTTTTCACATATTCTCTCCCATTCCATGGGTTGTCTCTTCACTTTGTTAGTTGTTTCCTTTGCTGTGCAGAAGCTTTTTAGCTTAATTTAATCCCATTTGTTACTTTGTACTCTGGCTGCCTGTGCTTTTGAGGTCCTACTTAAGAAATCTTTGCCCAGACCAGTGTCTTAAAGTGTCTTCCCCAGTGTTTTCTTCTAGTGGTTTTATATTTTCAGGTCTTACATTTAAACACTACTCACAATAGCCAAGATACGGAATCAACATTAGTGCCCATCAATGGATGAATTAATAAAAAAAATATGATACATAGACGCAAGGGAATATTATTCAGCCAAAAAAAGGAATTAAATTCTATCATTTGCAGCAACATGGATAGAACTGGAAGACATTATGAAATAAGCCAGGCACAAAAACAAATATTGCATGTTCTCATTTATATGTAGGAGCTAAAAACACTGATTTAATGGAGGGAGAGACTAGAATGATGGTTACCAGAAGCTGGAGGGTAGGGAGGAAGGGGAAATGAAGACAGATTGGTTAATGAGTACAAAAATACAATTCGATAGAAGAAATACATTTCAGTGTTCAATAGCACAGCAAGGTGACTGTAGTTAATAATTTATTGTATTTTTAAAAATAGCTAGAAGAGAAGATTTGAAATGTTTCCAACATTATGGTTGAGGTGATAGATATACCCGTCACCCAGGTTGTTTGTTTGTTTGTTTGTTTGTTTGTTTGTTTGTTTGTTTGTTTTTGG
Source organism: Hylobates moloch (assembly GCF_009828535.3). Taxonomy (NCBI): domain Eukaryota; kingdom Metazoa; phylum Chordata; class Mammalia; order Primates; family Hylobatidae; genus Hylobates; species Hylobates moloch. The sequence goes on along the minus strand of NW_026652308.1, from coordinate 1,395,707 downwards.
AGATAGAGTCTAGCTTTGTCACCCAAGCTGGAGTACAGTGGCATGATCTCAGCTCACTGCAACCTCTGCCTTCCGGGTTCAAGCAATTCTCCTGCCTCGGCCTCCCAACTAGCTGGGACTACAGGCGTGTGCCATCACGCCAGGCTAATTTTGTTTTGTGTTTTTGGTAGAGATAGGGTTTCTCCATGTTGGTCAGGCTGGTCTCAAACTCCTGACCTCAGGTCATCCGGCCACCTCGGCCTCCCAAAATGCTGGGATTACAGGCATGAGCCACTACGCCTGGCTATTTACCCAGATTTGATCATTACACATGATATGCTTGTATCAAAATATCACATGTACCCTATAAATATGTACAACTATTAGGTATTCATAAAAATTAAAAATAAAATTTTTAAAGAAGAGTTAGGATGGAGACAAACTGGAGTCTCAACTGCAGTTTTTCTGCAAAGAAAAAAGGAGCCTAGGCTAAATAATTCAGTTGAGTTGCCATAACTCTGTGGCCACCTTTCCCAAGTGGCCCCTATTTCCTGCAGTAATTAAGGGGGATCCGTGTGCTCAAACCCCTTTATAGTTCTTTTCAAGAAACCATGTTATTTCCTTCTTTTTTTAACAATGTTACTGAGATATAATTTATATACCACAAAATTCACTCATTTTACGTGCACATTTTACAGAGTTGCACAACCATCACCACCATCTAATATTAAAACATTTACAACTCCCTGTTATTCCTGTTTTAAAATGGATAAAAAGTTACGTGCTGGTCCTGTTGAGCCCCTCACTGGAAAGTTTAAAAGAAAAAAGGTTTCCTGAGCCTGTTAGGAAAGGCAGTGAGGACACAGCTCAGAGGCCAGGAAGCTCCCAGGAAACTTGCCTTAGATGGAAAGTACTGAGCTTTCTTACAGGCAACATTCACAAAGGTGAAACCACCAGAGGAGGAGCAGGGACCGGCCACCCTCCATCCTTCCTGTGAGAGTCTCCAGTGTGTGGGCATCCTCAGTGGAGGGCAAGATTTCTGGGAGAAGAAATTCTGAACAGCCTCCACGGGTTAACCTGCTGCATCCCTCTTGAAGGAAGGGGAAGGGAAGAGGCCAGCTCAAGTCTAGATTCCAGAGAGGAGTTGGTAGAGAGGCCAAGCACTCATAGGATGCCCTCAGGCTCTTCAGGCAAAGAGTGACCCTATGGAAAGAACCTGTTCAAATCCTGGCTTCACCAGTTACCAGCTCTAAGCCTCAGTACCCTCATCTCAAAAACTGGAGAAAATTGTTGTCCTGTTTCTGGCATTTTCACAAAGTGAGTAACAATATGCATCTGTAGGGTCTGGGATGCTCAATAAACAGCCACAATTTCAGTTATTGTTTAAGAAAACAGCTTCTGAGAAATGCAAAACCTGAACACTCTTGAACAAGACGTATCTGGTTCCTTGCAAGAAATGAGAATGTGTCTTACTGGTGAGTTCAAGTCCATATTCTTCTATTTACCCTGTGTAGATCTGGACAGGTTGCTTATAGAAGCGTCTCTGAGTCTCAGTTTCCTTATCCATGAAGTGGGCCTAAGAATAGCACCTGCCTTGTAGAATTGAGCTAAGGAGCAAATGAGACACCACACGGACTGTTCTCAGCCAGGGCCCAATGCCTGCCGGGTGCCCTGTCAAGGTTGGCCTTTGTCGTCAATGTCACCATCACTGCTGCCCTCTCTATGGCTGGCAGTGGTGAGGACTTGTTGTGGCCGTGTTTTCAAAGGGACCTTCTGTCCCAGTTCCCTTGGGTACCATCACTCAATATTGCAACTTCTCTGTGCTTGGGAAACTCCCTAACTCAAGCCTGAAAGGACAGGCCTATGGAGGAGCATAATGAGAACTCATGTGCAGTCCTAGAATGTCTCAAGGAGTCTTCTGGGAGTTTGCTTCTTCACACCTTGTATGTAAATATTAGGGGAGAAGAGTGAGGGAGTCAGCTTGAGCTTAAATAGGAGAAATGTTGAGGACCAGTCTCACTGATGGCAACCAGGAGGTATGTTTTTGGAGGACATGATGCCCACTGCTGTGTTGCCACAAACACCCCCTGCTCCCACAGGCCAAGGGACAGGAGCCCAGAGCCCTGCACACCATGCAGGGGTAGGAGGATGTTTGCTCCAGCTTTGCATTAAGAAGGGAGATGGATTCCTAGTGATGCACGAGGGAGGCCAAGTTCAATCCCCTCCTCCCTCTGCTTCCCGTGTGGTTTCTTCAGCCTGGGCTGCCTTGCCCTCACCTCAGCCGTCATGTAGGTCACGTGGCCTACATCCCCGAGGGAAAAGTGAGACTATTCTAAAGCATAGGAAATTTGACTACGGGAATGACATTAAGAGACTGAACTGGAATCTTTTATCTTTGGCTTGTCCTCCTAACACAAATGCACTGGACTTCTCACACATTCACAATCAGGAGAAGTGCATGCATGACGTGGTAAAGCCATTAACCTGGTGTCAAGTGTTATCAATTGGGTCATTAAATAAGACTCATTAAGCATCGTCTAACTGCAAGTAGATGGTGCTGCACCTTTTGGAACTGGATGTCTAGAGCCAGAAGCATCCATGCAGACTACTATTTGTGGTTTCCCTTGTAGCCACTAGCCTGCTTGGAAGGAATCACACCTGTGTTAGTCCTTTTGGGTTCCTATAACAGAATACCATAAACTGGGCAGCATATAAACAACAGAAATGTATTTATCACGGTTCTGCAGGCTGGGACAGCCACGATCAAGACACTTGCAGATTCAGTGTCTGGTGAGGATCAGCTTCTTGATTCATAGACGGCCATCTTCTTACTGTGTCCTCTTCTGCGGGAAGGGGTGAGGCAGCTCCCTGGAGCCTCTTTTATAAGGGCACTCACCCTATTCATGAGGGCTTCACCCTCATGACCTGATGACCTCCCAAGGACCCCACCTCTTGATACCATCACCCTGGGGATTAGGTTGGCAAGTAAGAGCGCACAAACATTCAGACCATAGCAGTACTTGGCCAGGCTACCTCCTAATAATACTGCCAAGCGAAATCAGATGGTGCAGGCGTGATAGAGCGGCACGAAGCTATTTGTGTCTTTCATAATTAGCATGTTTTGAAGGAAAACTTAGCTGTGATAGAGTTAGAAATTAGACTTTTCTGCTCAGCAAATTAGCTCTCAGATTGCAAACCACGTGAGTCCATTCCCCCACCCCCACCTTACTCCCACTTTCGGAGATGAATCAGATGGTTTACTCTGTTCTACTTTCCTCTTCAGAAAAGGGAAGCAGAATCCAAACCTAATTAAGACAGCGTTTCAGCTCTATAACTAAATTCATTCATAGCCCAATCACACAGGGATGCGTGAGCTTCCTCTGGCCACCTCATATTGCAAACCTGGTTCAAATAATTATCATTCATCATTTACTCTCGGGTTTAAGTTTCTAGAGAAATCTTTAAAAATTAACTCTGCTCTTCTCATGCTTGCTGGGGCCACAATGCTCCAGTCACTTTGATCAAGATAGCACGGAGACTTCATACTAAAGCAAGCCTCTGAACATGCTCCTTATTAATTAACAGCTGCAGGCATTTGTAATGTTCTGTCTGAATGGTGTTAACAGCCTCATCCCTTTGGTGGCCAGAACTGGAAAGCAGAAAGATCCCAAGTGAAGCTCCTCTTTGGAGCTACCTGCTAGCCCCCACCCCTTACGCAGGCTTTGGACTTACCCGCCCTGTCACTCAGCTGTGTGACCCTGGACATTCAGAACCTCTCTGTGCCTCATTCGCCGCATCTGTAACACGCTGGGTCACACAACTCCTTCATAGGGTGATTCCTAGAGATTCATGAATATTTGGAGATTCTTACTCTGTGCCAGGCACTGTGCTGGGCAGTAGGGAGACAGAGAAATAAGACCGAGGTTCTTCCCCTCAATAAATCCATGCTCCAAATCAGTGCTTCTCATTCAGGGGCTTTGCTCCCCTCAGGGGACATTTGCCAATAGCTGGAGATATTTTTGGTTGTCATGATGGGAGATAGAGGGTGCTACCAGGATCTAACAGGCAGATGCCTGGCATGCTGCTGAACATCCTACAATGCCCAGAACAGCCCCATGCCAGGAATTACGCACTTTGTCATGTCAGTAGTGCTGAGGTTGAGGAACCCTGATCTAACAGACCAATCCAGATAGATATGCAGATAATTTCAGTGCAGTGTGATAGGAGTTACGAGAACTAAATAAAATATTTTATGTACAGGGGCCAAGACTTGGTAGTTCTCAGTGAAAGGTCGTGCCCTTCATGCAGTGACCTGCGTCTGCAAGGACTTACGTTGGTAGCAAATAGCCAGAGAAAGAAGGCAGTCTTTGCATTCACTACACAAGGGAGGTGTCACTCCAGGTGACCTAAACCTGGCTTGCGTGATCCAGTCCTGACTCTTGCTTCCAGCTCTGTCAAAATTCCTGCCCATCTACAGGTTACCAGGACCTTGGGGGCAGAGGGATCCCAGAATGAGAGCTGGACCTGCTGGGGGAGGAGGCAGTCTTCAGCAATGAGTATTCCTTTGCACTTGCCCTTCCCTCTCATCTGAACACCCCCATCCCTCACTCAAGCTCTACTGGGGAAAATGATGAATGAGTCACCAAGTGAATCACTGGGGAAAGCCCTCCCCGGGAGCTGTGGCTGAGAACCCACCCAGGCGACATAACTTCCTGGTTCCTTTCTTGCCTCTCCCCACAAAAGATTAAAAATAAATCAGGAAATAGTTAAGATGACTTGCTGCAGTAACTTCTATACTTTTATAATAAGAAAGTGAAAATGTTTAAAGAAGCCAAACTGGTAGGCTACCCGAATTAGGTCGAGCACGATGAAGACTCTCTTCTGTTGCGTTGGCATCAGGCTCGTTCAGAACCGACTGCTTCAAGCAAGTCATCTCCCAAAGAGGCAGAGGCAGGGTGGAAAGAAAACGTGAGCCTAAGTTGAAATATCCAGGGCCTTAAGAAATCACTCACCCTCTCTGAGCATCTCAAAGTTTCCTGGCTTTCAAAATGGGTTTGATGGCACGTCGTACCATTGTTTGGAGGGTAAAGGAGTTCAGGCACGTGAAGGGACTTCGAAAGTTAAACAGCCTTGTACAATTATTGCTAAATGTTGGGGATAGGATAATAGCATTGTAGCTTTGTTTTCATCTTTCAAAAACATGTCTTGAAATAATTATGGAGGGTCAGGTGCGGTGGCTTATGCCTATAATCCCAGCACTTTGGGAGGCCAAGGTGGGCAGACCACCTGAGGTTACGAGCTCGAGACCAGCCTGGCCAACATGGAGAAACCCCATCTCTACTAAAAATACAAAAATTAGCCAGGTGGGATGACGCATGCCTGTAATCCCAGCTACTCAGGAGGCTGAAGCAGGAGAATTGCTTGAACCCCAGGAGATGGAGGTTGCAGTGAGCCAAGATCAGGCCAATACACTCCAGTCTGGGTGACAGAGCAAGACTCTAGACTCTTTTTTTTTTTTTTTGAGATGGTTATGGAGGAAATGATATTCGATATTCGGGATTTGCTTTAACATAGGATGGAGGAGTGGGAGGGGGCAGAGATGGAACCTTGACTATGAGTTGATAATGGTTGTGACTAGTGAGAGGTATCTGTGCCTTCATTCTTCTAGTCTATTCTCTCTACTTTTATATTTGAATTTCCACCATTTAAAAACATCTGTTAGATATTTTAGGTATACTGAACTATATACTTAAAAATGGTTAAGATGGTTAATTTTATGTTATGGACATTTTATCACAAATATATATATACACATCCCTCTTTTAAAGTCAGTAATTGAGATCAGCAATATATATGAGGAACAAGGAACACAGAAAAGCAATCATATGAGAAGGAAAAAGAGAAAGCCAGGATGAAAGGGGCATGCATAGCTCTTTTGCCCCCTTTTCTGGGAATTTGTTAAGTACAACCACTGAAAGAAGCAGGACTCTCCCTGGCTGGAGGACTAGAGAGTGAGCAGGGAACTTTGGCCAGGACGTTGGAAAGACCCTCCTGGCGGCACGTGACCTGAGATGGTTGAGGAGCAGTTGGGTGCTGCACGCATGCCAGGCCTGTGCCTGCCTGGGAGTGTGAAGATGAAGACAGGTTGCCCAAGCCTGGAGAGGCCCACTGTCTGCAGGGCAGACATTCAGAGAGCACCCCAGCACACCATCCTCACATTTGGCTGCAAGCAAGGCAAATGAAGATACAGGACAGTGTGAAGGGCTCTGCATGCTGGGCTGTAGTTTGGACTTAGAAACAGATGAAATGAAAGCTATAATCACTTCCCTTTTTGCCATTTAAAAAATATATGTCAGGGGAAAAAACACGTGTCAGAAATGGAGTCATTTGAAGCTAAGTGTCACCCATCTTGGAATAATTGTCCTCCAGCACTAGATTTTACAAAATGATTGGTGCACACAGCACTCTTCCTGATGGACAACACCAGCCCGGCAGTGTAGGAGGGAATGCAAGCCACTGACAGAGCAGCAGAGTCTGGGGTGGGCCATGGCCTCTCCTCTGGCCCCAATTCTTCAGTTGTGACACCTGGGGATATGTCCTTTCATCTCTTGGGCTCTCCGCATCCCCACCTTGAAGGGAGGACTGGATCGAATCCAAAGACTGATCACAGGCAGCTGTGTCTATGTTTGCAGTTGTTCCTGGCAGGCAGACCACACTGGATATGTCTTAGTCGTAATTTGGGGGCCTGGGCATGATGGGCTGTTGTTCCTTCTACTGCGTAACTTGCACTAGAACCTAAGGAGGCCTCTCAACCAGGGTCCTTTTTTCAGCTGTCACCAAGGGTACAATTAATGGCACAAATCGGTTTTTCCCTATGACGCACTTTGTGTGAGATGCCTGGATAGCAAAGGCGACACTTCCACTGCGCGTTTTCCCTCCTGGATTCCAATAGCTTTCCAGTTAGTTCATAGGTTTCAGGGGATTTGCAAAATGGAGGCCTTTTGGAAGAAATGAAAAATGCCAAGCCCAATAAGCATAACCACCATTCTTTTTTAGGTGTTTTTTTCCCCTAACTGGCTAATGCATTGTGTATTTAAAAGGAGATTTGGCCCAACCCAGCCTCAAGCCATTATTTACTCAACCTTTCTTTTTTTTTTTTTTTTTCTGATTGTTGTTGTTGTCGGCCCATTATAACCAACTGAACTCAGCCTTTCTTTAACAATTACTTTCTGTGTCTGTGCTCTGGACTTAAGTGAATAGAATATCTGAGAGAGATGACCCACTAGGGGTAGTGGTTTTCAAATTTTGGCAATGGGCCTCTTTAAATAAAAGATTGGTTTTCTGAGACTGTGCAACAACTTTGTGCAAAAACTGTATTTTTGTCCACAAACTTGGTGACTTAGAACAACAGAAGTTGATTATCTCATGGTTCTAAACACCATAAATCTGAAATCAAGCAGACCTGTGCTCCCTCCAGAAGCCAGGGGAGAATCCTTCCTTGCCTTTCCAGCTTCTGACAGATCCAGGCATTCCTTGGTCTGTGACTGTGTAACTCAGGTCTGTGGCTTTACTGGCATCCTCTGCTCCCCTTCTCTCTTTTCTGTGTGTCTATTATAAGAACACTTGGATTTATAGGCCCACTAGGGTAGCCCAGGATGATCTCATCTCAAGATCCTTAACTTAATTACATCTGCAAAGACCCTTTTTCCAAATAAGGTCTCATTCACAGGTTCCAGGACATAGACATATTTTTTTGAGGACCGTCATTCAACCCAGTACTAAAACCTTACACAGGGCAGAAGAGAGAAAGGGGAGAGCTCTGGTTATATCATTATCACATTATCAGGACCTTGACCTCCACACATTCAGATCCCACCCCTTTCCCCCATCCTTTGCCCGGTAAGCCATGCACCAAGGATCCAAATTTGAAAACCAGAGTTTTAGCATAGAGAGCTTGGGAGACTTGGGAGTCAAAGGCCTACGCTGGGAAATGGGCCTGGAGTTTGCACAAGACCACTTGGCCTCTCGGTTTCATCATCTGTGAAAAATGAGATATTCAGGTCTACGCTACTGTGTTGACATAGAGTCTAAATGAGATCCTTAGTTCTTTGGTCATTTCCAGGGCTCGGTAGCATGAGTTTGCTCTATCCTCATCCCACGACATTCTACCCCATGGAAAAGGTGTTGGGATATTACGGAAATACTTCTGACTTCACAGAAGGGTTGGTTCCTGAACCAGTGGACAAGAAAGTTAATTCTGGCTTTCAAAGAAAGCCAAGAGCTCTAGAATTGTAGGGTTCAGGTTTTTATCTTTTCCTTTGGCAGAAAAGAGAGCATTCTTCAAGCCTATTCAATTCTAAGTACCAAATGACAAGCCATATTAAATAGATCCCAGTGAGCTCCCCACATCCTTTCCTGCTTATACCGCAAGTGGACTGTGTGCCAAACAAGGCTTTGAGATCAACTGCACTTTGGTGGCTTTAGAGTAGTTTCTCAACTCCATCTCATCTAGTGACATTTCAGACTGGATAATTATTTGTTGTGGGGATCGTCCTGTGCATTGCAGGTTCAGCGGCATTTCTGGCCTTTACTCACTAGATGCCAGCAGCAACCCCAGCCCATTGTGACAAGCAAAACTGTCTTCAGACATGGCTCAGTGTTCCCTGGCAGGCAAAGTTGCCACTGGTTAAGAACCACTGCTTTAAGAGAACCTGTCCTTGAGGTCAGGCACCGTGGCTCACGCCTATAATCCCAGCACTTTGGGAGGCCAAGGCAGGTGGATCACCTGAGGTCAGGACTTTGAGACCAAGCTGGCCAACATGGTGAAACCCCCGTCTCTACTAAAAATACAAAAAATTAGCTGGGCATGGTGTCGGGCACCTGTAATCCCAGCTACTTGGGAGGCTGAGGCAGGAGAATCACTTGAACCAAGGAGGCAGAGGTTGCAGTGAGCCAAGATGGTCCCATTATACTCCAGCCTGGGCGACAAGAGTGAAACTCCTTCTCAAAAAATAAAGAGAACCTATCTTCTTTCAAGCCAGCCTGTCATGTGTCAGAACTAAACAGTCATTTTCCTTATAAATTTTTTTAAAGGCCCAGTTGCTGCCTGCCCATTGCTGATGCAGGAAGTCTGAGCCATTCACTTCAGTTAACCCCAATCCGAAAGATGCAGTCAGGGCCAGACTTTTCTTCCCTGCTGTGCGCAATTTGTCTCTTCCCTCTCCTTCATCTGCAAAGAGAACCAGAAGTGATTTTCCAGAAGAATAAAGCTCATATTGTTTGTTCCAATTATCGAGATCGTTTCTCCAGTTCTGGTCTCAGGTGGACCTTAAGGACCTCACCAGGTGATCTGCCCAGGTGAACGTGGTGTGCCCTGAAGGTCTGCTATTTACCAGTCTGTCTTGTTACCTTTTTTAGAGGAGACATTCCTCAGCAACACCTGGCCTCCATTTTCCAGCCTGTGAGTTAGAACCCCGATGCTCAGATTCCTCTAGAGGAACACACTGCCTGCAAAGATGAGTTTTCCAGAAAAGCCATCTTCCAGGACAGAGACGCAGAGAAATTAAGCAACTCATGTTGATTCAGTCTGGGAATCTCAAGAGAGCTGACAAGCAGGGCAGTGGGCCGTGGGGATGGCCAAGAGCTGACATGGCCTTCCGGTAGGCAGCCCCACATCCTGCTTCCTCCCTGTGCTGAGTGTAATCACTTCTGCCCCTTCAGGAAAGTACTTCACATCCGTGGCCTAGAGCCAACAGTGAGGTGGATTCTGGGTCCTCTGGATGCCTGGGATAGTGAGATGCTTGAGAAAGTTTTGGCAGTTTGTTCAGACTTGGAGACTCTCCAGTCTGCCTTCCTATCACCCAGCAGGAATGCCGTTCCCTTCAACCCTGATACCTGGGCACTTGGTCTCCACCTGAATACCCTTGGTGGTGAGCAGCTCATTACCCTGCTGAAGACAGCCAGTCCCCTGTGCTCCATGTTCCTTGTCACCTGCTATCTTATGACTGCATCCTGAATCGGACTCTGGCTTCTGGAGGGAAAGTTGGTGCTTGAGCTTTTATTCCCCATGAGTGTTTCAGCCTTGCTGCCTGCTCATTGTGTTTTCGGGGGCTAAACTTCTCCAGTCCTTTAGTTATTACATGGCACGGCTTCTAGATCCTTACCTCTCCCAAAAGCCCCTCCAGGAGGTAATCCAGCATGGTATGGCCCCCTCTAAATGTCATATTCCAGACTGACCACACTGGCAGCTGACCCTATGAGAATATAGGGGTGCTGCCCCTTTGTAACCCTGACTCTGTTAATGCCACGGAGGTTGCATGGGTATTTGGGATAAGTGCATCACTGGTGGGAACTCATGCTGAAGCTACATTCCACTGCAGCTCTTCCTGCCTTGATGAGCTCTTGCTCCATGCCTTCCTCAGCCCATCCTGAAGTCCTTGCAGGCGAATGCTGGCTCCCTTTCAGACAGATAGTTTGGCCATCTTGAATCCTCAATCTACCTCCAGTGTATGAATCTTCCCTCTCAAATGGGCATAACATGCCAGTGTATCCATCACACATGCAGAGAATGGGAGAGGAGTGACCCTTTGGCACACTGGCCAAGACCTCCATCCTGCTCCACAAGCCTTCACACACCTGCTCCATAGCTTTGAGATGGTTCCGCCAGTTCTGAATCTCAGCATCACGCATGGTTGCCTCTCTCATATAGTGAGTGTTTTTGTCCAGTCTGTACTTGCCTCACAGTATAATGTGTTTATGACTTGTCTTCAATCTAATCAGCATCCTCTCCCTATCAGAAAACTGCAGAGGAAATGAAGTTGGTCTGGCATGACTTGTTCCTGCTGAACTCTGTCGACTTCTGACAGTGACAGCTCCCTGCTTGCAGGACACATAAATCCAGAGTTTAATAATCCATCCTTAGTTTTCACCAGGCTTCAAAATCAGCCGACTGTCATGTCAGCGAGCGGCCCTGTCCCCCTTAGTGATAAATCAGGGTGAAATTTGCATTTTACTCACATCTTGACTGTTTTCCACCATTCGCCAAACAAAACCCATGGTGTAGGGGCCCCGCTGGAGGTGAGGTTGGAAAGGGGTGAGAATGCATCGGTTGCTTGCAGCTGGTCCCAACCTGGCTGGCACCTCTGCAATCTGCCTTTCCTAGTCAGAACCTCAGGACACCAACCCTGCCTCTAGATAGGAGGGATTTCTGCAGATGCAGCCTATGTTCTGCCGCATGTTCAGGACTTTCCCCAGATGCAGGACGTAGTTTTGATGTTAGGATTTCTGCTTTATCCTGGAACCCCAGCTCCCATCCCTATCTTGTGCCCTATGCATGATCACTGAGTCTCTACTCATTTGCTCCTGTGCAGGGCCTGGGCATGAATCCACGGATAGACAGTGCCCCAGGGACCTGCCGCTAGCCCACCCACTCTGCCCCCAGAGCCTGATTCTCATTCTGCTCAGCCTCACTCTGGTGCTTATGGGCCTCCTTGGACACCATGCACCAGCACCGTACACCAGCTGGGGCAGTCCCCACCAGTCAGCACACACTCAGAGGGAGGCCCTGAGCCAGGTCCCCACCTGCACTCAGAGCCCCGTCTGCCTGTAGTCGCACAGCCTGGCATGGAGTTAGGAAGCCCATGAGGGTTTAAAATAGGGGATGAGTGTGATTTAATACGTTTCAGGAAGATGAACTGAGTCAAGTACAGACTGTATGAGATTGGGGAGTGTATTAGTCCATCCTCATGCTGCTAATAAAGACACACCTACAACTGCATAATTTATAAAGGAAAGAGATTTAATTTACTCACAGTTCAGGATGGCTGGAAAAGCATCAGGAAACTTACAATCATGGCAGAAGAGGAAGCAATCACTTCCTTCTTCACATGGTGGCAGGAGAGAGAAGTGGTGAACAAAAGGGGGGAGAGCCCCTTACAAACCCATCAGAACTCATGAGAACTCGCTATCATGAGAACAGCATGAGGGTAACCACCCCCATGATTCAATTACCTCCCATGGGGTCCCTCCCACGACCTGTGGGAATTATGGGAGCTACAATTCAAGATGGGATTTGGGTGGAGACACAGCCAAACCATATCAGGGAGGTCCCTGATATGGGTCCTTCTATTACCCTGTGGTTGGGGTAATAGAAGGCCTCCCTTCCCTTCTTGGGCTTTTCGTAGATGGTCATTTTTTTTGACAGACACGGCATGAGGACCTTCACTGATTACCACAGACCCCCGCAGAGTCATTTGCCCTGCTATGTCCTCCTACAGGCAGGGGAGCCACCCTCAGAGGAGCTGGTGACTCTCTTACCTTGAACTTCACTACTCCAGCCACGCTGGTGAGGCAGGCATTCCCTGGCATGAGAAAGTATCTGGCTCCCTCTGGTGACAAGAGGAAGCAGCTGAGCCTTTGCTGCCGTTTCCACTGGTGGTGGAGCAGGAGGTGAGGATGGATAAACTAAGGTCCAGAGGTCCCCCACACTGTGGGTGTGGGGTAGAGTCCCAAGTAGAGGCCCCATGCCACTTAAGCTCAGTTCTCTCTCTCAGGACCCTGGGCTTTCCAGAGCCAGCAGGGATATGGCTCCGAGCAGGCTCTTCAGCACTCTGCAGGCGCTGGTTCCTTTGGAATTAATTAGATTTCTTTAAAATTAGTTTAGAGTTAGAGGGATTTCCAATGCCCTCAACCTTCTGCTGCCATTTCCCCTTTCTGAGTGGGAGGAAGTGCAGGATCTTGCAGGACCTGGGCTCCTACGCAGTTGTGTGGCCGCAGGCTGGTCATCTAACTTTTCTGTGCCTCCATTTCTTCATTTGTAAACTGGTGGTGAAGACACCTGCCCCTCGGGGTTGTGAGGATTACATTCTATGCAGTGTCTAAAGGCCCTAGCACACGGCGGGTATTTAATGAAGAATGATTTTGTTGTTGCCATTATCGATGGCATCAACAGAGCTGGATCTCGAGGTAGCAGTGGGCTTTCCACTGTGGAGCAGCAGAAACAGAGTTAGGTGGCTATATCCCCATTGAGTGAACACCTGAGCATATTAGTGAATGAGAGTGCGAAATAACTGGGAACTACACAAACTGGCTTTTGGGAGCACCAGAGCTGGCTAGCACAGGGCCTGACTTGGGTCTTGCCCTTGAGTCCTGGGCTCATCCCCAAGGTTTTACGAGCCTCAGGGACCTCCACAGCAGCACTGCATAGCAGGTGTCTCCCTGAGGCCATATAGCCTGAGCAGAACACACATGAGCCCAGGAGCTGCCGTGCTCCCTGCTGTAGGCAGGTCATAGCCTGACCTCGGCGCACCTCCACAGGCAGCTGCAGCCCAGCCCTCTCCTGCACGGCCACACCACTGACTCTGCTTGTTTGCAAGGGCCTCCCTCTACTGTCTGCCTCACATCTTGGGGCTCTCCCACACCTCTGCCTTTGCCCAGGCTGTTCCTGCCTTCTTCCTCTCCTTCCTCCCCTTTCTTTAGTCCTCTGCTTTGTTTTTATTTCAGCTTCCCACTTACTGTACATGTATCATTGGGCACGTTACTTAATCTCTCTGTGTCTCAGTTTCCTTACGTGTAAAATGGGAGTGTATCTGCGCATAGGGTTGTGGTGACGATTAAATGAGGTAATACATGGAATGTGCTAGAACTCAGCCCTCAGCTCACTAGGCATCAGCACCGTCATCCTCACTAGCAGCAGACCTGCCTCAAAACCCAGCTCTGGCCCTACACTATGAATGGGATATTTCCCTCACTGACGTGCTGTGACTCATCTGCCATACTCGAGCTTGTGCCCTCTGAGAAAACAGTTTATCTTGTGTACCATGTTTAGGAAACTTATTTCCAAGCCTGCCCTTTGCTAGGCATGGTGAGGGGTCCAGCGCTAATGAATAAAACGGTCCCACAGGTCAGAGTTCCCTGGCAGTTTTCCACCCGGCCAGTCCTAACCAGGGAGCAATGGCCAGTCCTAACCAGGGAGTGCTGATTTTATTCTGACATCTGGGGACCCTGGGATGGCTGCATTCACGTTCGTTGGCCCACCACATGCATCTAGTACTCCGTGCCACTAGGGGGCACACCACAGCTTCCAAGTACCCTCTCAAGTGTTGGCTCACATGATCCCCACTCTGGTCTTGGGAGTTGTGTTAGTCTCCTGGGGCTGCCATAACAACAATGCCATAAACTGGGTGGCTTCGACAACAGACACTCATTTTCTTATAGTTTTGGAGGCTGGAAGCCTGAGATGGTAGTGTTGGCCATGGGTCTCCTAAGAACTCTCTCCTTGGCCAGGAGACAGCCAGCTTCTCACTGTGCCCTCACACGGTCTGTCCTCTGTACCTGAGCTTCCTTGATGTCGCTGGGTCCAAATCCCTAAGGACACCCATCAGATTAGGGCCCACTCTAAGGGCCTCATTTTAATGTAATAATCTCTTTAAAAGCCCTATCTCTGAACACAGTCACATGCTGAGGTTCCTGGGGCCAGGGCTTCAACATGGATTTGAGGGGACACAGTCCAGCCCGCAATAGGGGGAGCGGGGCAGGTGACTGCCCTGTTTTCCAGATGGAGCTGCTGAGGCTTTGAGGGGCGAGTGCCTTGAGCACAGCCTCCTGCTGTTGCCAAGTTGTCCTGCAGAGCTTTGAAGCCTGAACTGGACACAAGGTCCTGCGGTCTCCACGCTGCCCCTTGCTGGGGGCTTGGGTGTGGACAGCAGGGAGCCTGCTAAACCTGCATCTGAGAGGAAGTCCCTAGAGAGCTTCTGGGAGGACCCCACTGGGCTCACACACAGAATGCAGGCCTTCAGGAAGTCACAAGCTGTTGTTTCTCTGGATGGATTTCCTGCCTGCGGCTAGCCAGCCAGAGAGGCATGTGCCTTCACCCTGGTAAGGCCTGCCTGGGGCTGGAGAGAAAGAAAAGATGCTTCTTTCAGCTAGGTTAAGAGGCCCAGAGTGGCAACAGCTGCGGCTTTGACCAACTGCAGATCCTCCCTGAGCATCCTGAAGTCGTCTAGCTTTGTGGGATGAGATCGTTAATACAAATTATTCTCCATGAGGCCAGGGCTTCCTACCCCTCCCACGCCTGAGTAGTAATCAGTTTACAGTTCAACACCCATGGGGTCCCTCCTCCAGGCAAAAGGCTGTACTGCCCCTATGGAAAAGGTGATTTTTGTTTTTTTTTTTTAAACAGGGTCTCTGCTTTTCCCAAGCCTACAATTATTATGGCAAGCTCAATACATGGAATTTTTTTTTCATCCAGGCCGACTAGAAGCAGAACTATAGAAAAAGTCTCAGGTCACGTGCTGTGACAGAAGAGAAAAGGTGAAGGAAGAGAGAAAATCTAGGAAGGCCCCTTGGAAGAGGTGGTATTTAAGGCACGCTTTGAATGGAGGATCAGGCTTTGATGCACCGCTAGGGCCCTGGAGGAGAAGGAGAAACTGGGTTGAAGACCAGCATGAGCGAGGCCTATGCCCATACCAGACAGCAGTAGGGGCCATACTCGGTGCCCCAGAGGCCACACAGGGTACACCAGGCAGAGTTCTGTGCTGAGTGCTCACAGTTGTGGCGGCATACAGTGCTGCTTTGGCTGGCTCTACAAGAGATTTGGGTTCTGTCACCATGCTCAGTGACTTTGGTCTGGCCACATTTGGTGAATGGCTGCCCCTCCACCTTCCAGGATGAATATCAAATTGTATCCATATTCTTCCTTTAAACCACTTGCCCAGATGCATTTTTTTGGGCAGGGGAGGTAGGTATTTTTCATTTTTATGGATACATAGTAGCTGTATATATATATATGGGGTACATGAGATTTTTTGACACAGGCCTACAATGTGCAATAATCACATCAAGGTAAATGGGGTGTCCATCATCACCTCAAGCATTTATCATTTCTTTATGTTACAGACATTCCAGTTATACTCTTTCAGTTATTTTTAAATGTAAAATAAATTACTGTTGACTGTAGTCACCCTATTGCAATATCAGATACTAGGATTTATTCATCCTGTCTATATTTTTGCACCCATTAACCATCCCCACCTCCCCTGCACCCTTCCCAGCCTCTGGTAACCATCATTCTACTCTTTACCTCCCAAATTCATTTTGGGTACCAGCTGTTTCTTTGGTCAGTGCTGGTACCACTGGTGATGCTTTTTTTTTTTTTTTTTTCTCCTTTTTTTGAGACAGAATCTTGCTCTGTTGCCCAGGCTGGAGTGCAGTGTTGTGATCTCGGCTCACTGGTGCAATCTTGGCTCACTGCAACCTCCACCTCACAGGTTCAAGCAATTCTCCCTGCCTCAGCCTGCCTAGTAGCTGGGATTACAGGCACCCACCACCATGCCCGGCTAATTTTTGTATTTTTAGTAGAGATAAGGTTTTCACCATGTTGGCCAGTCTGTTCCTGAACTCCTGACCTCAGGTGATCTGCCCGCTTCGGCCTCCCTCCCTTCGGCCTGGGATTACAGGTGTGAGCCACTGCGCCCAGCCCACTGGTGGTGCTTTTTAATGGGAAAGTCTGGTCAAGGGCAGCAAGGGCAGAGGCTCGTTCTAGTCCAGGATTCTCAACCTGTCTGCAGGTAGAATCACCTGGGGACTTCGAGAAAAGCCCAGTGACTAGTCTGTCTTCCAGACCAGCTTCATCACAATCTCCAGGAGTGAGACCTAGGGATTCGTGTTTGTACAAGTTTCCCAGGTGAATCCAATGTGCAGCCCAGTTTGAGCCCCAATGATGTATCTGATCTAAGAGGTTAACAGGTGCAGTAGTGTGGGGAGGGGCACATATGCTCTGGCTCTATCATATACTGTGTGGATTTGGTAACATTAGTGTTTGGTTTTGTATGTAAACTTTGTGATGGAGATAATTCTATTACACAGTGTCTAACACCTAATTTGTGCTCAATAAATGGTCACCTCCTCACCCTCTCCTTCCCTGTTTACCTCCTCCTCAGACATAAGCAAGGTCAGTTACGTAATGCTGGCAGGCTGTTGGCAGCGGGCACCGGATAAATGTGTATTGCAGGTTTCCTGCTGTTTATGGATCATGTTTAATTCATGCACATATGATGCAGAATGCTCCCTCTGAGGGGAGAACCTTCAGCCTGCAGATTTCAAGATGTGGCAATACATTTGTATAAATTGAGGGCACGAAGGCAAGTGGGAGATGAGAAACGCAAAGCCCTGACGGAGGGTTTCACAGGCATTTAGGAAGTGGAGGCCAAGGATGTTCAAGCAGCCTGGAATTGCTCTTTTTTCTAGGTCGGCACTGCCCTCTAGTGGGGCAGAGCCACAGCCAACTCGCGTTTCCTCCTCACTGCTCCCGCTTGCGAGAACCATCTAGGGTTAAAATTACTCCAAGTCCAGCCAAAGCAACAGCCTAGGGAGACCAGCCATGCACGCCCCCATTCTTGGACTCATTGTTCTTGAAACCCAAAGATAATTCTAGAAAGCATCTATTCATGCCAGATATCAGAAGCTTTGCATGCATTACATATAATTCTCGCTGTTCTACAAGACTGATAACTCTTCTTCCCAGACTCAGAGTTGGGAAGTGAATCTTCCAGAAACTGAGCAATGTAACCAGGATTCCAGCCTGGAAAGAGTCAGCCTGAGCTGATTCTCGAGCCTTCACCACTATGCCGTGATACCTGCTCTTTCTCTAGGAACTAGGTCCTGGAGTCATGAGTTCAAATCCACTTCCACCATGTACAAGCTGTGTGACCTTGGTGCAACGGAGTGATCTCGCTGCGCTTCTGTATTCTCATCTACAAGAAGAGTCTCATAAACTCACCTTAGCAAGGCATAGTGAGAATGATTGACCTTGAATAAAGCAGAAGGGGCAGAGAAAGAGCTGAAGAAAATGACTGCCTCTGGATGGTAGGAAAACTGTGTTTTCCCCCTGCTGAATGCATTACTTTTATAATCAGACCAAATGATCACTTCCCTTGTAAAGAGGTAGAAGCCTTCACCCACGTGTACCAGCCCTGCAAGATCATATAGGAGAGACCGTTTTCTTGTTTCCTCGAAGTTGAGTCAAGCAAATCTCAAGATTCCTCTAAAGAAAACCTCAGGCTTCCCCCGAAGGGATCTCTCATTTTGTCAAGTACAGAACCCTCAGCTCTGCCCTTCTGCTGCCCAGCTTGGTGTTTTCTCTGTCACTGCTAAGAAGTCAGGACTGACTGTCATGTGAGATCTCACTGTCCTCAGGTGCCCTCCCTTCCCACGTTCAGGAAGGGATCTGAGCAGAGGTTTGAGTGCAGGGCAGCGTGACTCCTGGGTACAGTAGGTTCCCCCTTCACCACTCTCCCAAGGGCAGCTGAGAAGTGCCTGGTCCTTGCAGTTCCGTTCCATCAGCACCTGAAATTCTATTGCAATAGATAATTGTATTCTTCAGAAATACATTCTTCAGAGAATCGTATTTGTCTCTAAGCTTTCTGTCATTAGGAGAACTGTGTTGGGGATTTATTAAAAATTACTCATAAGAAATAAGCCTTGTACATAGAAACAGACGAGAAGGGAAGATCTAAATGGATATCATTGTTTCTGGGTGGTGACAGATGGTGATTTGTGCTGTCATCTTTGTAATAATGATTGCTAAAATTTATTGAGCACTTGCTGTATGCCAGGCACTGTGGAAAGCCCTTGTGAGGCACTAATCACCCAAACCTCAAAACAATCCTATGAGGTGGGTACTGTTAACCTCACTCACAGGTGAGAGTATGGAGGGCCAGAGTAGGCAAGTACCTTTGTCAAGGTCACACAGCCAGTGACTGCAGACCCTGGACATGCAGCTCTAGGGTCTGTGTTCTTGGCCACTGCGTTATTCTGCCTCTCTATGCTTGGTTTATTCTCAGTCATCCTTAATGAGCATGTGCTGCTTTTAAAATGAAGAAAAGGGGTTTCGTTTTTAAATTAACTTATATGGTTCCATGAATGATAAACGCATAGGAAGAAAGACAGTACCAATATAATAATGCCTAAAGGGAAATATGAGAATGATGCTAATCCTTTACATGATCCTGTATTTTCCACATTCTCTAAAATAAGCATAGTTTACCTAAGTGATTTAAAAAGTCATAAAAGAAAAGAAAATCCTGCTGTTAGAGGCACCAGTAAGAAGAACAAATAGCAGCTGATGGTTTTCAAGAATGTCGATGTTCCAGGAATTGATCAGAAGTATTCTGTGCACTATGTATTTGACCCTCAATAACCCCTTAGGAGGTAGGGATTGTTGTCATCCCATTTTACAGAGGAGGAAACTGACGCCAAGGGAGCATTTGTACCATGCTCACAGACACACCAGTACAGCAGAGCCTTGGCACCAATCCTCCCTCAAGGTCAGTACTACCTCTGTGTCCTTTTCCACCCCAGGACGCTGAGGGTCAGAAACATGAATGGGTGCATCTAATTGCAAAGTGAGTAGGGGAGCTGATAGCAGTCCCTGGGTTTCTGGATGGCCTGTTTAGCTTTGCTCTCAGGGGCATAAAGAGTTCATGCGAGCAGGTAGCAGATGCCTGCAGCTCCTCGGGCAGCCTGTGCTCCTCTCACCCAGCCCCACAGGATGTTCAATGCAGGAGCCACGCCCCATGCTACACTTTGACAAAGAGAAAAATGAAGGTTCACGTGAAAGGGTCAACATTTTTCTCAAACAATGCAGCATGCACCACCATAGCCAGCCAGTGATATATCTCTTCCAAGAGCAGGCCTTCCAGTGAGCCTGCAGAAGCCCCAGGGCCAGGCGGAAGGAGGGAGAACAGGAATGGGTGCCATGGAGTCTTCCTCTTAGAGAGCATCAGTGGAAACTGATGTTTATGAAGTGCTTCTTCTGTGCCAGGGCTGGGCCCCCACTATTGCTTTCATTTATTACTCACCACAGCCCTATAAAATGTCTTATTAGCACACTACTTTTCAGATGCAGCAAACCAGCATAGAGAGGCTGAGGGGGCTCCCCAGGTTTCCAGGCAGTTAAGTTGGTAGTACTTGGAATGCACATCCAGTCCAGCTCTAGAACCCACTCTGAACCCCCACCCCACCTGCCCTCTGAAGGGCAACTGGGCCTCCCTGCTGTAAGTTTTGATTTCAGAGTAGCCGTGTCCCTGCATCTGAATGGCCTCCTCAATTCAAGGAGCTGCCTTTGAATAGCAAAGTCTGGTTGTTTTTGTTCTTTAACCCTGTCTATTTGCACTTGAGCTAACTGGGGATCCAGTTTTGCATAGGCATGTTGTGGTTAAGCTGCTGCCTGGAAGCCACGTGCCCTGGGGCAAGCTGCTTAAGTGGGCCTCATTCCTTCTTGGATGAAACGGGGATGGTAGCACCCAACCCATTGCATAGCTGGGAGTAATCCTGAGGTAACATTTGTGAATCACAGAGTCCAACTGGCATCACACAGCAAGAACTCAAATAGCCATTTGTGTGTATGCACTTATATCACGATGTGCATACGTGTGTATTAAAAATATAAAAATCATGTTTTCTTGCCTGAAACGTAGATATACAGCTTACACCTTGTGAAACAAATACCCATGGAGTCTATAAACAAATCAACCACAAAACTAGCATTGGAGAATCTCCTCCCCACGTGTCCCCAAGGACCCTCCCTTTCCCCAACAGTAACCACAGTCCTGACTTCTGTAATATTCCTTTCCCTAGTTTTCTTTATAGTTTGACTCCCTGTCACTAAAGAGTTCACTTTGCTGTTTGGAATCCTGCTTAAGCAGAATCACACCAGGACGCATTCTTGTGCCAGGCATTACATCTTTCAACTTCAACCATGTTGTTGATGATCACCTGTAGATGATCTGTTTTCTTTGCCGTAGAGTAACTCCAGAGTACGGGGGATCACAGTATGTTTTTCTGTTCTACCATGGGTGGGCATTTGGGATAGTTTCCAGCTGGGAAATCTTACAAGCAGTGCTGGTCTGTGCATTCTTGGATGCTTCTCCCAGTCTGTAAGCCCACTTTCTGTGGGGTGTTTACCAAGGACTCAGAATTGTGCATCATTGGATTAGTTTATCTTCACTTGTTCAGACACTGCCAAGTTTTGCCAAGGTGTTGTCCAATTTACACTCCTACCAGCAGTGTAGGAGAGCTTCAGACCCTTGCCAACACTTGGTAGTGTCAGACTCTTAAACCAGCTGAAACGCACTCGTATTTAATTGGGGTTTAAATTTACAATTCTCTGAATTCTAATGAGACTGACCATTTTCTTATATCTTATTGTTCATTTGGATTTCCTGTTTTGTGAAATGCCTATTAAGGTTTCTGTCGGCATTTCTCCTGGTTTTTTTCTTTCTCATCAATTTATAGTAGTTTTTATATAGTCTACATATGAACTCCTTGATTCTTACATGTATTATAAAAATATACGTGTTACACATGTATTTTCCCACATTTTCACATTCTTGGTGAACTCTTCTGATAAATCAGCTTCATTCTGATTAATGAAGTTGCTAATTGTAATGTAGCCCAGTCTTTTCTTTCAATAGCTAGTGTTTTTTAAGTTTGGTTTAAGAAATCTTTCAGCCAGGCGCAGTGGCTCATGCCTGTAATCCTAGCACTTTGGGAGGCCGAGGCGGGTGGATCACCTGAGGTCAAAAGTTCGGGACCAGCCTGGTCAACATGGTGAAACCCCGTCTCTACTAAAAATACAAAAATTAGCCAGGCATGGTGCCACACGCCTGTAATTCCAGCTACTCAAGAGGCTGAGGCAGGAGAATCACCTGAACCTGTGTGGGGACGGCAGAGGTTCCAGTGAGCTGAGATCAAGCCACTTCACTCTAACCTGGGTGAAAAAGCAAAACTCCATCTCAAAAAAAAAAAAAAAAAAAAAAAAAGAAATCTTTCTCTACCCCCAACATCATGAAGGTACTTTACTCTGTCATTTTCTAGAAGCTTTTATGTTTTCCTTTTCACACTTAAGGTCTCTGGTCTCTGATCCATCTGGAATTGATTTTTGCACGTGTTGTGAGGTGAGGCTCATTCCCCCCCCCCCCCCCCCCCCCACTCCGCCCACCGCCTATAGTTGCAAATTGTCCTAGCACCATTTATGGAAAATGCCATTCTCTCCCCCACTGTTTTGCAGTGCACACTTTGTCATAAAGCAGGTGTCTGTAAGGGTGTGGATCTGTTATTGGGCTTCTCTTTTGCTTCATTGCTATATTTGTTATTTCTTGTGCCAGAGGCACCTTGGCTTTAAAAGAAGTCCTGACACCCAGCGGGGAAAGTCTTGACGATAGTTGTGCTTCTTCAAACACGTCTAGACTGGTCTTGGTCTTTAGCATTTCTATGAACAATTTAGAATCAGCTTGCTACATTCCGCAAACACAAAATGTTCCCTAGTACTTTTATTATCTATTATTATCTTTTTTTTTTTTTTTTGAGATGGAGTTTCGCTTTTGTTGCTCAGGCAGGAGCGCAATGGCGCTATCTTGGCTCACCGCAACCTCCGCCTCCCAGGTTCAAGCAATTCTCCTGCCTCAGCCTCCTGAGTGCCTGGAATTACAGGTATGTACCACCATGCCCAGCTAATTTTGTATTTTTAGTAGAGTCGGGGTTGTCTCCATGTTGGTCAGTCTGGTCTTGAATTCCCAACCTCAGGTGATGCGCCTGCCTCGGCCTCCCAAAGTGCTGGTATTAGAGGTGTGAGCCACCACACCCGGCCCCATCTATTATTATCTTATATCAGTAATAGTATTAAAGTTGAATAATTCTTCCTGGACCAGAAAATTTCAAGTTTCCAGTTGTATTTTCCAAATTCTTCTGGTTACATGCACCTAGCCTAACCCTTTATGTAGACTTAGTGAGTCCCATGGTCGGATTGCATCTAGAAGGAGGTACATCGAGTGGGAGAGTCCACAGTGCAGACAGAGACATCTGCAGAGGGACTTGGGGAAAGAGCACTGGTCAGGGAAAGAGGAGGTTTGGATCTGGGTCCCAGCTCTGCCCCCAACTGGCCAGGTGAGCTTGGGGAAACTGTCGCCAAGAAGAGTCGCTCACTCCTTCCTCTGCATGGCCACTGTGACTAGTGCTCTCAACCACACATCCTTTCAACAAACGGCGAACTTACTGTCCATCAGCACCGGGGCGAAATAGGAATATAAAGAAGAATAAAGCATCATCTCTGCCTGAGGGGCTTAGCATCTACAACACTGTCTCTTGGACTGTGCTGCAGTCAACACCAGGACTGAGAAATGACACACACAAAAATGTTTTGTGGTCAAATAAGTAACACAAAACCTTTGTGCAATATTCCATTCATGCATATTAGCATTTATGAGATCTGAGAAGTCTTGGAGTTTAACCCAGATTTGCTTAATGATTGTATTAGTTTTCTATCATTGCTGTAACAAATTATTGCAAATTTAGTGTAAAACACGAATTTGTTATCTTACGCTTCTGGAGGTCAGACATCCATATTGGGTCTTACTGGGCTAAAATCAAGGTGCTGGCAGGGCTGTGATCCTGCATGGAGGAGAAAATCTGTTTTCTTGCCTTCTCCAGCTTCTATAGGCTGCCCACAAGCTTTGGCTCATGGCCATCCACCATCTTCAAAGCCAGCATGACCAGTCAGCTCTTTCTCATGCTGCCATCTCTCTGGCTCTGCCATCACATCCGCATTTCTGACTCTGACTCCCTCTTCACATTTAAAGGATCCTTGTGATGAGATCGTGCCTATGGGGACTCTCCAGTATAATCTCTTAATCTACAATCTTAATTCCTCTTGGTCGCTTAAGGTAACATAGTTGCCTTAAGGGATTGGGATGTGGAGGTTTTTGGGGGCCACTGTTCTTCCTGCCACAGTAGTGGAATCCCTGTGAGTCCACTTACCCCAGCTTGCTTGCTTGCTTGCTTGCTTGCTTGCTTTCTCTTTCTTTCTTTCTTTATTTTTTGAGATGGAGTCTCTCTCTGTCACCCAGGCTGGAGTGCAGTGGCGTGATCTCGGCTCACTACAAGCTCCGCCTCCTGGGTTCATGCCATTCTCCCACCTTAGCCTCCTGAGTAGCTGTGACTACAGGCACCTGCCACCACCCCTGGCTAATTTTTTGTATTTTTAGTAGAGACAGGGTTTCACCGTGTTAGTCAGGATGAACTTGATCTCCTGACCTTGTGATCCGCCTGCCTCGGCCTCCCAAAGTGCTGGGATTACGGGCGTGAGCCACCGCGCCCGGCCACCCCAGCTTTATTAAAGCACATCCGATACTGTGTGGCGCATGGTGTGGAGGACTCGGTGCAGGGTAGGGTCTTTCTCTAGCGCCTCACCATCATGTACTGTCATCTTGGTACTGCTCCTGACATCATGTGATAGATCTGTGTTTGTTGCCATTCTTCAAACTCCACAAGGGTGAGGTTTTCATTGTTTTGTTCACTGCCATGTCCCATAGTGTTCACTGTTGCTAACACAGTCCTAGCAAGTAGGAGGTTCTCAGTGGGTATTTGTTGACCAAGAGCAGTGGAAAGTCTTTCTAATAAGACAGCAAGCTTCTTGAGGGCAAAATTCTTGTCCAAGTCATCTTCTCTTCCCCAGGGTCCAGAGGTGGCTGGTGCTAAATTTAAGGATTGTATAGTGAGGGAGAAGGCAGACTCACCACCAGGAAGTCTTGCTGGAGGTCATTTTCTTAAGGAATTTGCCGTAGTCTATACCTGGACTAATCTGTCATGGGCAGAAACTCTTCGTCATCTGGGCATAAGTTGAGATAATAAGCTTCTCAGGCAAATTTGCAACAGAGGGTCCCAAACTTGCATGGCTCACAGTGTCCTGAGTCCAAAAGAAATACGTAATGGTTTTATTTATCGGCCGGGCGCGGTGGCTCACGCTTATAATCCCAGCACTTTGGGAGGCCGAGGCGGGCGGATCACGAGGTCAGGAGATTGAGACCACGGTGAAACCCCGTCTCTACTAAAAATACAAAAAATTAGCCGGGCGTGGTGGCAGGCGCCTGTAGTCCCAGCTACTCAGGAGGCTGAGGCAGGAGAATGGCGTGAACCCGGGAGGCGGAGCTTGCAGTGAGCCGAGATTGCGCCACTGCACTCCAGCCTGGGCAACAGAGACAGACTCCGTCTCAAAAAATAAATAAATAAATAAATAAATAAAAATAGTTTTATTTATCAAGCGTTTAGGCTCATACTACTTAATAAGTGTTTCTATCCTAACAACATAGAGGAGCTGCTTGAAAAACATGATACATATCAACAGAAAAAATATATATATTTTTTTTAACCATAATCGCTTACTAATGGGATGTGTGTCCCTGTTGGTGACTGCACAGTTTCTGAAACCTTGGAATCAGATTGGACACTGCCACCCTCTTTTTCTGTTGCATATTGATTTCCACACTTGGTTTTCTCACAGCAACTATGGAAAACTCAGCTCACAAAGATGTGATGTCATTGAAAGAAATCCAGTGTTGAAACCATAGGCTACCTTGGGATAGTAGATTCATATGTCCAAGAGATGTCAAGTATTGCTATGTTTTCCTCAAAAACCCAAAATATTCTGCCTTACCCTTGTGAGTTCACTGCAGTACCCAGTGGAGTCCCAGCACACAGCCTGTAAACTGCAGATTTGTGCTAATATAATTCACTGAAGGCCTGTGTGCAGACCAGAATGCCAGAGCTAGATCACCATGAGGGGGCACTGCGTTCAGCCCCTGATCTTGTCCAGCCGTCTCATCCCTGGGAGGCTGGGTTAGCAACCCATTGTGCTTGGCTTGGCAAGCAGCAGAACAATGAGGTGGGCTCCAGACAGCCAGTCCAGTCTGGACACAGACGACGCTTGAGATTTCAGCTGCTTCCCAGCAAGAACTCCTTCCTGGGCCTGGCCTGCTCCCAGCTCCAGCTCCTCTCCCCCAAAGATAGCTTTAGGAAATGAGGTATGGAGGATGTCGTGAGCTTTGGAAAGAGAAGGACTGGGAACCCAGGAGGGTGCCAGCCCCCATTGTTGTAGGAGAGACACAGGTATCATCTATTTAACAAACCCTTCCCTGGGTCTTCCTGTGTGCCAGACACTGTTCTAAGAGGTTTGCAAATAGGAGGTCATTCAGTCCTCACCACAACCCGATGAAGTCGATCTGTTATTACCCCCAATTTACAGAAGAAGAAACTGAGGCACGGGAGGTTAAATATACCTTGCCCAAAGGTTCATGGAGCTGGGAAGTGGTAAAGCTGGGATTTGAACCCAAGCTGTTCATACTCTCACCTGGACTTTCCCCTTAGGGGGTTAGAAAACCCGGGCAGTCCTTCCCACTGTGCTGCTTTCTAGCAAGGTGCTGGGGCCAGGTGCTGAACCACTCTAAGATTCTGTTTTTCGGCTGTGAAACAGGCCCCGTCAACTTCCCCCCTGGAGTCATTGAATGGCTTCCAGGAGATTAGGCAGGTAAAGTGCTTTCTATTATCCAGGGTAGTAGCACAGAAAGCCTTCAGGGCTCCCTGGACTAGGGAATCCCAGGCTCTCCTCCCCACCGACGTACATGAACCTGGAAGACAGCAGGGGGCAGCACCGGGCCGCTGCAGAAGGTTCTGCACCTGAAGGCGCGGGCCCTTCATTCCACAGGGATCCTGCGTCTCAGTACCTGGCAATCTGCCGATCCTCCATTCAGGCAGAACATTCGAGGTGGCTTTGCCAAAACAAGAACAAAATCACAGCCCGGCAGGATGAATTAAGGGGGAAACCAAGGAAGCAAGCTCAGCATAACCGTTGTGTGAGCTCAGAACCTGCCTTGCACATCTGGGCCCTCCGAAGCTGCCCGTTTCAGTTGTTGTCTTAAGATACTTCCCGATGCATGAAGGCCCCTCCCACGTCCCACCACCGGCCTGTCCTTTGAAAAAGGTTCGAACGCGTCGCAGGTGGAGGTTTACCTTGAGGTCTGTGTGAGTAGGAGTGACATAGAAAAGTGACCAGAGGTTGCACCTGAGGAAGAAGATGCCGTTTATACCAAAATACATGTGCACAATGTCTTTGGTGTTTGGCATGGGGTCCTATCAACTCCGTCCTGTTCCTTTTTGGGTTATTTTTGTTCAGCTGAAACCCAGATGAGAACAGGACCTTGAAAAAGCCACAATCCAAACTCTGGAAACCCACACCTTCTCATAGAGGAATTTGGTGGAGAGGCTGCCTCAGGGTGTGGTGTCTCCACAGCAGGCCACTGCTGTTCCCTGTTCAAGCCACCATCCCCACTCACTGGCCCATCTGGGCCCTGTGCGCCTCCTGGAGACAGCTGAGGCCGGCAGCTTGAGGGACGCCCCTCCTTCTCTGCAAGAGGGTAGGAGGCCTGGGACCCCTGCTGTGCTATGATGTCTGGCCAGTCCTCACTTTCAACTCTACTGTCCCCAAGCATGGGGGTATCAGCACAGTCTCAATGCAACCTCTTCGGCTTGTTTGTTGTTTCTGTTTTTCCAAGGATACTGAAGGCTTGGTCCTTTGACCTATTAAGTATTAATAATAATTCTCATTAGTCTGTGGGGCATGGATCAGTGATGAATACATTGCTTGGGGGGATTTATTTAAGGGAAGAAGGCTTATGATTATGGGTGATGGGGGAGGTGCCGGGAGTCACAGCAGATGGTGAGTCAGAAGGGTAGGCATAGCACCCTTGGCAAGAGAATTGTATTCCCGTGCTCTGCGTGTCATCCTTTTGGGAAGCGCTAAGCAGTGAGTTTGCTGAGCCATCTCTAGAGTGCCCGTAACTCTGACTGATGGCTTACCACAGACTGCAGCCTGGATGGGAGGATGTGACTGGCTTCAGGACTTTGCAGGAATCTCTCGGGTCTAGCGTGGGTGCCGCTGCTGACTTCGACAACTGCTCTCCGTGCCCTCTACTTCCTGCTGCTTTCTCAGATCCTCTTCCTGCTGCTCTGCTCCCTAACCACAACCCCACTAAATAGAGCCCCCTAATTCTCGTCCATCCCTGAAAGATATTTTCCAGTAACATCCGCTGCCCCCAACTTTATGTGCTTGGTTATCTTAAAGTTATGACAAACCGGAGATAATGTGCTAATCCTGTGAACGTCACTCCTCTCCAAAGTGACACATTTTCATTTTTTAAAATGCAGCTTATTAACAGAAATAAGATTCTGCAGTTTCTGGTTGGCTGTGGAGTGACTA
This sequence comes from Hylobates moloch, assembly GCF_009828535.3. Taxonomy (NCBI): domain Eukaryota; kingdom Metazoa; phylum Chordata; class Mammalia; order Primates; family Hylobatidae; genus Hylobates; species Hylobates moloch. Next base: position 1,367,644 of record NW_026652308.1, on the reverse strand, counting down.
TTTGGAAACAGTGGAACTTCCAGATTTCTTCCGATCCAAGTAGGATTTTGCTAAGGGTGGACTCAGCCCTGTTTCTGTGATATAAAACATATTTTCTTCATTCTTTCCTTCATCAAACATCTCCTATAATCCCTGTTCAAGTGACTGCTTCAGGGTTCTGGGTTCCTGTCTGTAAATGTGTGTTCGTTCTTGCCTTGCTATAAAGAAATACCTGAGGCTGGGTAATTTACAAAGAAAGGAGACTTGAGTGGCTCAGGGTTTTGCAGACAGTACCAGAAGCATGGCGTTGGCATCTGCTCCTGGTGAAGGTCTCCAGAAGCTTCCAATCATGGCAGGAGGCAAAGGGGCAGTAGGCACATTATGTGGCGAGAGCCGGAGCAAAAGGGAGAAGGGGAGGTCCCAGACTCCTTTAAACAATCAGATCTTGTGTGAACTGAGTGAAAGCACACTCATCATCAAGGGGGCGGTGCTGAGCCATTCATGAGGGGTCTGCCCCCATGATCTAATACCTCCCACTAGGCGCCGCCTCCAACGTTATGGATTACACTTCAACATGAGATTTGGAGGGGACAAACATGCAAACTATATTATGTGGCTTCCTTTGCCCAGTATTTAAAAACCATTTGCCTTCCTCTGTGTGGTTTAAGTTGTTTTTCCCCACCCCAAGTCAATGAATGAGTTCGGAGGAGGGAAAGCTTCAAGTCAGCGAGGCCAGGATTTTTACTGTTTGGTTCAACGCTGAATCCCCAACCCTGAGAATAGTACTTGGCACATAGAAGAAGCTCAGTAAAACTTGATTGAATGGATGAATATGTGATTGGTTCCACAATGACATCACCGAGAGAATTTAGGGTGAGCTGGTCTACCCCTATGAACAGACTAGGCTGGAGAGCTACCGTCCACTGGGCTTAGGTTCCCGGCAGTGACATTCATCTCACCCTGCTCTCCAGGTGCCCGTGTGGCCTGTTAGCACCCAGCCTTGGAGCTGCCTGGGTTGGAATTACCCATGCAGTTGGCCTCATCAGATGGCCAACTTCTAAAGGGAAGGGCCACTTTCTTGACTCGTATTTTTGCCTCCTGGGCCTGGAGAACTGTCAGTGCTCAAGAAATGTCTACCAAATTGAAATTTAAATAGATACAGCCTGTGGGTTTGAATTTGGGACCAGTACTTTTCCCAGAATGTCCTAAAATTTCTGTGTAAAATACCAGGTATTGTATCGATCAGATACTTAAGCACTGCCCAGAGCCTGCCATATTCTCAAGTCCTACAGAATCGCTTAATTCCTGAACAGCTGTTACAGCCACAACAACAATGGAAACAGATAATGACTTCAAAACATGGAGAGAAATTGAAGAATTGAAATTAATAAGTATGTAATTAAATGTTAGATATTTACCATTGTTGTGTGAACTTTGTTATTTGCTGAATTTCAGAGTCATGAACGTTTTATTATATTTGAAAATAATTTGTGGCGTAGATTATCCTCACTTCACAAAAAATTCCTGAGTTTGCACAGTGGGTGTCAAGGGATCTTAGCCAACCATAAATTAAATGAGTTACATAAAACTAAATAAATGTAAAAGCAAAATTATAAAAGTCTTTTCAAAGTGTGGATGGCAGAAAAAATATTTAATGATAGATGTGGATGTATTTTAGTATGTTTGATGTAGGGTGAAGTCCTCTAAAAGTAAGGGACACAAATTTCAAAGCAACCTACCAAAATACTATAGAATTATAGCATAATATACAGTGCTTTCATAGAGTTTCCAAAAATTAGAAATACAGGCTTTCCCCTCTAGGATTTTTAGATTAATTCCTAATGTCATTGGTAAAAGCAGACCTCTCATCTCATCATTATAAAATAATCTCCTTGACCTTTGGTGATTTTGCTCATCAAATAGCCTCTGTTTTGTAATCTATTTCTTTCATCATCTTCTTTCAGGAATCCTGTTCACGATGCTGGTATTTGGACCAGCCTGCGGGTTTATCCTGGGCTCTTTCTGTACCAAAATCTACGTGGATGCGGTCTTCATTGACACAAGTAAGGAATATATCTCGATGTCTACCTTCCATCCACAAGCGTTTCCTCCCTTATAAATGTGGCTTCAGCCTGTGGGTTCTAAAACCTTCTTGCTAAGAGACAGTCTTGATGCCTCTGCCTCTGTAGCTGGGGCTCACCCGAGATTAGATGGAAGAACATGGGTGTTGGTTCAGAGGGCCTGACTCGAGTCTTGGTTCTGCTAACATCTACCTAGAGGCTGAATAACCCCCGATAGCTGATTTTATTCCTCAAATCTGTATTTTCCTTATCTGTAAATAAAGGGTAACAATAATTATATCTGACTGGCAGATAAGAATTTAATGACAGTGTCTGTGTGGAAATACTTGGCATAATGCTCATTGAGTGGGGGCCCATTAACCTATGTGAGGATCCTACTTTCCAAACCAAAAGTTGGAGCCTGTGTTCTGGAAGTGCAAGTGTACGAACGGGGTCAATGAGACAGAATATTGGAAAATCCTTTTAGAAGACACTGTTGTGGTGGCCTTTGTGAGGAAATATCCACATTCAAAACCATTTTAAGCAGAACCTGTGTTCTTAGCAGGAAGTGCAAGTGCATTTCTCAGAATACCCTTGAGTTCCCCAATCCATGATTGTGGGATTGAATGGGATGCTAGATCGATGGGCTAGACTATGCTGTGGTGACAGACAGTCCCAAAACCTCAGTGATTTTATCTAAGGTTTATTCCTTGGTCACACTACATGTGCAGTGTAGGTCGGCAGTGTCAGGGTCAGGGAGACTCGGCTCATCGTGGTGACCTGTAGATCTACTCTCAGGATCAATAAGCATTCTCAGCCCCTCAGGCCCAGGCCCACAGAAGTTCCATCCTGACCCCAGCTTGCACAGTTACCAAGGCAGGAAACCAGTTTTACTCTGGCCCTTGAAACCTCTACTCAGAAATGACATACAATGTTTCCCTCATATTTCATTAACCGAAGCAAGCCATGTGGTGTATTGGTTTCCTGTTGCTGCATAAGAAATTACCCCAAACCTAATGACCTAAAACAGCAGACATTTCTTATCATACAGTTTTTCGTATTTTTTTCTGTGGGTCTGGAATACAGGAGCAGCTTCACTGGGCAGTTCTAGCTCAGGGTCTCTTATGAGGCTGCAGTCAAGGTGTTGCAAGGTGGCAACCTGGTCTTGGGTCATCCCAAGGCTCAGCTTGGGGTGGATCCACTTCCAAGCTCACTGCCATGGGCCCACAGGAGGGGGCTCCCTCACCGTGACACCCCTGAAGCAAACAACCCAAGAGAAGGTGAGAGAGAGCACCTGAGGCAGGAGCCACAGTCTTTTTATGACCTAATCTCAGAAGTGACATCTCATTACTTCTGCTGTATTTTGTTTGTTAGAAGCTAGTCACTTGTTCAGGTTTACTATTGAAAGAGAAGCGATTATTACACAAGGACTGGAATGCCAGGCAGCAGGGATTTTAGGGGACTATCTGGGTCATTGCCTACCATGTGCCGTCACATCTCTACCTTGTGTCTGAAAAAGAACACTATATTTCTGTGTAGTTTAGCATGTAGCAAAACCATATTTCCTTTCTCTCTGAAAACAGAGGGCGAGAAGTCATTCCAGCCTTTGCTTCTCATGCCGATCTATCCTCAGGATCAATAAGAATTCACAGTCCCCAGGTTCTCAATCCGTCATCTCTTGACAGTGCTAAATTTACTAATTCACCCCAAAGAAATAATGTGGTTTTAAATCCAATCAAGTCGCTTTGTGATTCACTCCATTAATCCCACTGATATATTTATTTGTAGCTAATGATGTTACAAATTTCCAAGTGGAAAAAAAAAAAATCAGAGGCAGCCCTATTTATATATACTTTTAAAGTGCTGAGTCTGTTCGGAAGGTGATTGAGTGCTGGTGTTTTGCAGCCATCGGCTGGCCCTTTGAACCCATTTTCTAGGGAGTGCCGTAAGGGGTGGGCTGGGAAGAGACAGGACGCATGAAGTGAGTCATTTTCCATCTTGCTCGTATAGACAGGCCAGCTTCCACCACTGCACCCAAGGCAGCACAAGACAGGGCCAGCAGAGGGGATAGAGAGGAGGCATACTCCTGATGCAATGGGTAAGCCACCTTGAAGGGTAGCAAAGTGGCCAGGTGGCATATTTTGCCCTCAGTGGTAACAGTGGTGGCCTTGAACCAAAAGCCTGTGAATGACCAGAATATCTGAGCTGGAAAGAGCCTCAGACGTCATTCCTTTCCAACTCTTTCCTTTTACAAATGAGGAAACCGAGTCACAGAGAGGGGAAGGGATGTCCCCAATCCAAGGAATGTATCTCCATAAAACCCAGATATCTGGAGCCTGCCTGTGGAGATTTCACTCACCGAACTCTATTAGGAGAATGAAACGGCACCTTTTCTCAGTGCCTGAAATGACCAGCGGGTAGACAGATGGCTGGAGGGGGCTTAGCCCATCCACTCCCAATTCCCTCCATCTGCTGAGGCTGTTCCGTCAGCCTGGAATGCTGTTCCCATCTTACTGTGTTCGGCATCTCTGTCTGCCCATTAAGGCCCAGGGTGGAACCGGTGTGATCCATGGTTCCAGGCTCATTGGCTACTTGGTGCGTGCATGGATGTAAGGCAGGTGGGCTCTTTTCAGTCCCGTGTGGGCATCTCGCTGATGGCAGCCTTCCCCACCAAGTTGATAGCGGACTTCCCTTTCTGTTTCTAAAGAATGCAAGGTGCATTGTCAGTCATGGTCTTTGTTTGCATCCTTCCCGGAGGCACTGTGAGGCACCGTGTGGCACAGCTCTTTACCAGTAGAGGGCAGAAGAATATCATTTATCCTATTTAGGGAGTCAGCCATAGAATTCTGTAGTTTCCAGCAGTTTTTATTGTTTCTAATCTTGTGACTGAAACTTGCCGCCTGCAGGTGGATTTGGGCTGTATTTGAGGAGGGGATTCTTAATTTCTTTAGGGCCTACCCTATCTTTTCCTTGCTTTCCTAAAACAGTGCTCTTCTCTAGGGCTGTCCAATGTATGGGAACATTGCTGTAGGCATTAATAGACAAGGGCCATACACGTGGACACATGTTTCTGAAGTCCCCACTGAGATCGGCGTCCAGGAAAAGCAGCAGCCTGAAATTTGTAGGGAAGCAGCAAGGCAGGTCCACAGAGGGCCCTTATTATGGGGTAGATGGAGGAGAGAAGGCGGCGTCTACCACACAGCCTGGTGCCAGCATTGAGAGGAGAATCCAGTGAGGAAGGCTGGTTGAAACTTGTGAGTAGATGCAGCTGGGGGTGCCAAGGAGGGTTGGTTGTAGACATGGGCCAGTTCTGGGGTGAGAGCCCCCACGGGGCACCTTACCTGGAGGTCCCAGCTGGCTCCACTTAGACATGGGCTGCTTCTGCTGCTGCCTTTCATCCATGTTTGATCCCTACGTGGTTCCCTTTGCTCCTCAGCTCAGGGAGAATAAATCCCTCCCCTGAGAGCTGGGGGAAGAAATTATGGTGCCTCCAGAATTTCTTTTTTAGGTTCTTTGTTAAACTGAAACCCAGGTGAGAACAGGAACTTGAAAAAAAGGACTTAGTAGCAGAGTACATATCTAATCACTGCCTTGGCCAACCTTAACTATGTGGGTTTATTACAAAAAGATTAGTAGTAACAGCAGCCATGAACTGGTCACTTATTAAAGCTGTACATAGATTGCCTCATTGGAGCCTCAGCACATTCTCATGGGAGTGTAGATCCTACTATTAGGTGAGGCATTATCATGCAGTGGTTAAGAATTCGAGCACTGGAATCAGACTCCATTTGAATACTGACTGTACCCCTTATGAGTTCTGTGATCCTGGGGACATTGCACACACATCCTGAGTCGGTGCATGGATGGCATGAGTTACTCATGCAAAGCATTTAGCACAACGCCTGGCGTATAGTAAGCACACAATAAATACTTACAATAAGAAATCCGAGAGGTTAACAGTTTCCACAGCTAGGGATAGAGCAAGGATTCATCCCCAGGCCTGTCTGACCTCAAAGCCCCACTCTTAACAGAACAGCTGGCTTCCCTGAAACATCTCCAGAAATTTAGCCAGAAGGCAGCTCCCTTCCATGGATAAAAGCCTTGCTGAGATGACCTAGCCTCACCAGCACATCCGTGCAGACTTATCCTGAGGCACACACCAGCCGGCCTCGCAGAAGGCTGCATGGCGTTTGCAGCCGGAACAAGATGTGGCCATCTGTTTGCTTCACAAAAAAAGGTCAACAGACTGAGAGCCTCCTACTCTGCCGTCCTGAGGGCTGGCTGCTACTGCTAGATTCCTTCATTTTGGGCTAATTAGCCCAATGGCTGGGATTCTAGATGTTCAATGCCACCCTCCAGCCTTAGCCCCTTCCTGTCTCCAGTTTCTAATTAGGTTCGTAACTTAATGATACTCTTGGAATTCTTGAGTCCCGTAGCAAAAGTTTGGCAACATAGGTTAAAAAAATGGGTAAATGAACTACCAAAAAAATAAAAAAATAAAGGTCCATATGGCCCAGGAATAAGAAGTAAATGTCCCCAGTTTGCTTTGATCTGCTCTTCTGACAATCTCAGGTATCCTCATGAGTGTGTGGGTGGGTTGGTTGGTTAGTTTTAAACTGGTTTAACTGTATTTTCAGTGACTTTTCATTTGATCTTGGAAATGGGTGGAAATCTCCATGAGCCCCCTAGTTCAGTTGACCTTTGACAGAGCAAACAGCTGTCAACAGCTCTCAATTTACCCAATACAAGCAACAAATAAGAACAACCTAAAAATCGGATACAAAGAGTGGAAGGGTCAGAAAAATTGATCTTGTAAGGCCGGGCATGGTCTCTCTCACCTGTAATCCCAGCACTTTGGAAGGCCGAGGCAGGTGGGTCACCTGAGATCAGGAGTTTGAGACCAGACCAGCCAATATGGTGAAACCCTGTCTGTACTAAAAATACAAAAGAATTAGCCGGGCGTGATGGTAGGCACCTGTAATCTCAGCTACTTGGGAGGCTGACACGGGAGAATTGCTTGAACCCAGGAGGTGGAGGTTGCAGTGAGCTGAGATCTCACCACTGCACTCCAGCCTAGGCAATAGAGTGAAACTCCATCTCCAAAAAAAAAAAAAAACAAAACAAAACAAACGGAAAGTGGATCTAGAAAAGGAGAAACACCTTCTATGCCTGTTGACACCTATGTCAAGACAAGTCCAAGATGTGCCTGGCTTCATGACATATTTCATGGTACACCCAGTGTATGGCTCTTTGCTCTACTCTGCAACCCTTTTCTCCTGTCCCCTTTACCAGACTTCCCTCAGAATGAAATGGTATCTGTTCTCATCATCTGGAATGACCACGGGGTAGATTAGTGGCTTGATGAGGGAGTTGAGCCTATTTACTTAGAGACCCCTGAGTGTGCCACACCTTGACTCAGCCTGTTCCCTCAGCCTGGCATACTGTCTCTACCTCATTTTATTCAACATCTTTCTTCACCCATGTGTCTAGTTTTGTTGGCAAATCAATGCATCTAAGTAAATGAGACAGATTGGTGCTTTCAGTTTTGTTCTGGGCATCTTACTGAAAGCAGCCCTTGCCAGAAGGCTGAAACTGCAGCCATTTTTTTAAAGTTAAGACACTAACTAGAACCAAATAGAGAGGTAAAGAAGTTTTCAAGCCTTCCTCCCTACCTTTATCTAAAACAATACTTTTGCTATGCCAAGCCTGCCTGAGACTGCTGTTCTTATAGAACATGGATTTTTATTTCCTAAACCTTTTGTACTAGTCAGGGTAGGCTAGGTTATGTTGCAGTAACAAACAGCTCCCAACTCTCAGCAGCTTAGAATACCAAAGGGTTCTTTCTTCTTTGTGCTAGATCCAATGCAGGTCAACAGGGACATTTCGTTTATTGTAGCCTGTCAGATACCATCTTAGGAGGAAAGGGGAGGTGGAGTCATGCACCAGCTCATACACACTTCCACCCAGAAATGATACATGTCCCCTTGCTCACATTTCATAGGCAAAGCTCTGTGGCTTATAGTTACACCTAACTTCACAGAGTGAGGAGGTGTCATCCTCCTTGTCCTCAGAGGAAGAGGATCCAGTGCAGACACTGATAACATCTACCACACCGTCCTCTTCCAGCCACACAGAGAACTCTCCCTCAATATCCCTAGTTCTGAAACAGTGTCTGTGGAGCACTGACGGACAATTGCCAACAGGTGGAGGGAGATTTTTCACCATAACTAGCCAAAATGCCTCATAAAGATAATATTTGTTAGCTGGGCACAGTGGTTCACACCTGTAATCTCAGCACTTTGGGAGGCCAACGCGGGTGGATCACCTGAGGTCAGGAGTTCAAGAGCAGCCTGGCCAACATGGTGAAACCCCATCTCTACCAAAAGTGCAAAAATTAGCCGGGCATGGTGATGGGCACCTGTAATCTCAGCTACTTGAGAGGCTGAGGCAGGAGAATCGCTTGAACCCAGGAGGTGGAGGTTGCAGTAAGCCAAGATCACACCACTGCACTCCAGCCTGGGAGACAGAGCGAGAATCCACCTCAAAAAAAAAAAAAAAATTAGTATTTGTTATAGAGATGGACAGAGGCAAGACATTTCTCAGACAGGTCCAACCATTAGTTGTCTTCCCCAGATCAAACTCACCAAAGCCTCCCTCGCCCTCAGGGCAGCACACTCCACAGCTGAGCTGTTTCCCTCAGCATGTTATTTCTCTCTGCCACAGTGCTCTGGATAATTGAAATGGAGAAAAAAAGTCAATACTTCCCAAAATAGTCAGTGATGAGTGTCTTGGATCTACAGAATCCTGCTGTCCACCATGTTCACGCAGGCCCCGTCTCCTGTCCTTGCCCGGGTGGCAGGCGGGCTTTGGTTCTGACACAGGTGACATGCCCTTCCCCATCTTTCAAACTGTGAGCCAACGTCAGCCTTCCCCAGACATACACATACCTACAGGGAGCAAGTTGACACGTTCACACAAACCACCACCTCCCCCATCGCCATGCCTCTCCCTGGGTTGTTTTCTCACACATAGAACAACAGAGTCAGTAACTTCCTAAAATATGACTTTTCTAATTTTGTTCCCCCAAACAACTGCTAGGATTTCTCTCTCTTTACCCGCTCACATCTGCCAGCTTTTCAATTCCCCCTTTATGGAGCCTGGAGACGATGGAGGGAAATACTTCAGCTCCCTTTTGCTGTCTTTTGTTTTCATTCATTGCGTGGCAGCAGGTGAAGAAACACAGTAAGTGACTAGTGAAAATATTCCTGTTCAGCTACCAGAGGCAGTTTCACTTCCTTGTGTCTTCCCTCATTTGCATAAAGATGCTTTCAAGATCACCTTGTGTTTTCCCATGCTGTACCCTTTTTTAAAAAGATCCCTATTTTGAGATTCTCATTTATATACATATATGTACATAAAAGTGAGAATAACAAGATCTACTCTCTATATAAAGAGCCTACTATGCATCAGGTGATTCTTGCTCATTGCCTGTCATCCTTGCAACCACTCTAGGTTGAAGCTGTCTTAATTTTGCAAATGATGCAGCTAAGACTCAAGGAGGGTAAGTAACCTGCCCAGTGTCACATGCTAGTAAGTGGCAGAGCTGGGATTCGCAAGTAATCTGCCCAGTATCACATGCTAGTAAGTGGCAGAGATGGGATTCAGCCCCAAGTCCTCAAAGCTTACACTGTCCCCTCTCCAGCATGTAGCTATGCAGAAACATCTGGTCCATCGTAGTGCTGTTATTGCTGCTGGGTGTATGTCAGCATCTCCAGGACAGTGACTACCAGTGTTCCAAAGGCCACTTGCTACCTACTGGAAGAGCTGGTGGCCTTAGGCTCATGGCACAAAGAGCAGGAATTGATCATTCACCTCGGGCCCTATAGGGAGCCCAGAACAAAGTCCAGACATTGAAGAGGGGCAGTGGAACAGAAAGGTGAGAGTGTGGACCTTGGCATGTGTATACCTGTGTTGCGTTCTTCAGCCCCGCGAACCTGGGCAAGGAACCTAACCTTTCTAAGTCTCAGTTTCTCCATCTATAGAAAATAGAGATAATAAAAGTCCTGCCTTGTAGAGTTATGGGGAAGGTTGGCTGGAACAGTTAAGAATGTGCTCTGCATAATGCCTGGTGCAGAGGAAGCCTTCAATAAATGATGGCTGGCATTATCATTAATGCTAGCTGAGGAGGCTTCAGGGAGAGCATTTTATGAATGCTGAAGTGTTCATCTGGTGTCTGCGGTCATTACTCTTCCCAGAGCTGTCCATCCATCTGGTCCAGGCCTGCAGCCCTGTTGGTCTTACCTCATACACCATTGCCCAGACCTCCCCAGTTCTCCTTCCATGTTCCAGGGGCATGGTTTATTATCAAAGAGACATTTCTAAGCAGCTCACCTGGGAGCCACGCTGTGCAAGGCAGTTGTAAAGAGAGAGAAAGAGAAAAACTGTACCAAAGGGTAAGCTGAAGTTTATTTTCTTGTGACTTAGCTGGCACAATCAAAGAAATAGTGGTACAACGCCACCAAACCACATGCATAGCACCTTTAAGCACATGAGTTGGCTGCAAAGCTTTGTATTAGAGAGCTGGTGCCAAACCACAGGCCATCAACAAGGTTGGCATTAATTAATTAATGCATGGAAACAAAGGACCCTCACCATAAATAACAGGCTACCATCATCTGGGTGCCCAAGCATGTGCCAGGCTCTCTTCTGAGCATTTTATGTCTGGTGTGGTCATTTGATCTTCCCACTAAGTGCTGCCATCATCATAGATGTTATACAGATCAGTAAACTGAGGCATAGAGAGTTCAAACCACTGGCCTAGGGTCACACAGAGACAAGGGAGTAGGACTTCAACCCAGGCAGCCTGGCTTCAGAGGCCATACTCTAAAACCCTATTGTGTGCCTCCCCTTATGAGCTGTGAACCTAATTTAAGACAGTGAGTGGGGCATTGAGTGGGATCTCATATGAGCTGCTTTTTGGAAGCCAAGAGTGAATATACCTGGTGAAAATCTACCTCTGAACAATAAACATTTCCTTGTGTTTCTTTGAGCACACCTTGGCAGCTCTGCCAAGCCAGTTTTAGCCTAAATTCAGAGAATGTCTGGCTTCTCACTGTTTTTGTTTAGACTGATATAAACATAGGGTAGACAAGAAAATTAAGGAGGGAATGTGATCAGCCTCCGGCTTTGAGAGAAACAGAGCCGCTGGTGTGGAACAATAGGCTTCGCAGCCTGGCAGCCAGTGTTTCCGACCCCAAGTCATTTCTAGAGCCCTTGCCCTCTCTGTTCAGCTGACTCAGATTCTCAGCAAAATCCCCAGTGGTCCAGGCTTCTTTTCTCCACTAAGCTGTGCTCTTTCCATTTGCAGGTAACCTGGACATCACTCCGGATGACCCCCGCTGGATCGGAGCCTGGTGGGGTGGCTTTCTGCTCTGCGGTGCCTTACTCTTCTTCTCTTCCCTCTTGATGTTTGGGTTTCCACAGTCCCTGCCCCCGCACTCAGACCCCGCCATGGAAAGCGAGCAGGCCATGCTCCCCGAAAGAGAATACGAGAGACCCAAGCCCAGCAACGGGGTCCTGAGGCACCCCCTGGAGCCAGACAGCAGTGCCTCCTGTTTCCAGCAGCTGAGAGGTAAAGGTGGCCTCATCTGCCTCTGCTCAGAACAGTAGGGGGATTGGGATGGGGGTGATGAGTGAAGGGGTGGCACCCAGGACTGGGGTGCTCGGGGACTTGGTGGAGGCAGAATAATACTGGCTTGCATGGCTGGCCTCTACCAGCCAGGTGCTTAACTTATTCCTGAGAAGTAAGTAACCTGACTTGCTTAATAAAAACAAAAATAGCTACCATTTGTTAAAGGGACCCAGTGGTTAATACAGGACCTGACATTTAATAAACATAAATGTCTTTAGAAGGAAGCAAAATAGTCTATGGAGCTTTTTTGAATTCTTTCAGGCCACCTATAAGCACCTGGAAGCAATAAAGGAATTTTAAAGTTGGCTTCCTTTGCCTGATATCAGCATTCTTTAAAAAGCCACCTCCAGCCGGGTGCAGTGGCTCACATCTGTAATCCCAGCCCTTTGGGAAGCCAAGGCAGGTGGATCACTTGAGGTCAGGAGTTCAAGACCAGCCTGGCCAACATGGTGAACCCCCATCTCTACTAAAATACAAAAATTAGCCGGGCTTGGTGGTACGTGCCTGTAATTCCAGCTACTTGGGAGGCTGAGGCAGGAGAATCACTTGATCCTGGGTTCAAGCTCACCAGAGATTGCAGTGAGCCGAGATTGCGCCACTGCACTCCAGCCTGGGTGACAGAATGAGACTCCATCTCAAAAAAAAAGCCACCTCCAAATTACATTTCTTTAGATTCACTTTGTCCTTTCATTGCCTCCACTAAAGATGAGAGATGTTTTCCTGCAGAAAGAAATATTAACCCAGTCTTAATGACACAGTCACACTTTAGGATGCAGCAAAGCTCTTGCTATCATTTTTTAAAGAAAAAAAGTGCAACTTTTCTGACAAAATGGTGAAACACAAACAATGATGCAGAATGAGAATGAGAACCAATCTGTGTCCTCTAAGGTTGCCTTGGCTTGGAATGTCCCCGTCCCCATGCACATGTGCTTAATAAAAGTCTCACTTCCAGCAGCCCCCAGGCAAGGAAGGTGCCTGCGATTCCCCTAGTAGCAGGAGAGTGATGCCTGCGACTCCCCTAATAGAACAGCCATCCATAGAAAGTGTCCTGGTAACTAGACGACTAGGAATAAATTGGGCAGGCATGAAAGTGTGGCTTTCAAAGGACATCCTGGCCCTGGGCGACTACAGCGTTTGCAGGTTGCTCCCCATCTCTGGATGATGACCTGGTTTCCCTAGGGCTCTGATTGTAAAAGCTGCACTAGTAATCACTTATCTTTCATCTCTGGGAATAAAAAGATGAAAAAGATACAATGGTGCCATCAGAGAACTCACCATCCCACATAGGACCAGGCTTGCAAGTCAGCAAAGGCAGCCCAGTGTTTTGAGAACCGTAATAACAAGCAGTACAGGTGGTTACAGAAATGCAGCAAAGAGGCAGAGAGAAGCCCACCGCTCCTGGGTCAGGAGTCACAGGTGGGGGAAGGGTCAGCGGCAGAGCTGAGCCAAGTCTTGAGGCCTGCCATGGCTTCAGCATTCTTCGGTCATGATTCAGTCGCTCATTAACTCATTTGTTTTATTCCATCGGTAGTTACTGAGACCCTACTAGGTGCTGAGCACAGCCTTGACTAAAGCGATTTATATTCTGGAGCTTATATTCCACTAGGGTGCAATAGGCAAGGTCAGAGCAATGACAACGTAAGCAAGCACTGGGTGAGCTGCCGTTGAGCTGACAAGTACACAGTCAGGTAGACAAGTCGGGGACCCGCAAGGCCATATTGATTACAAATTGTGATCTGTATACACACAGGCTTCGCTTCTGACGGTTAATGATTTTAATTTAGAATGAACAATTCCCAGAGGCAATTGGTCCATGATGGACTAAAAGGATGTCTCAACAGGAAAGGAAGAAAGTGTTTCTGCAAGATTCCTTAAGAGCCAAAATACAGTGAAATGAGCTATTATGCTAATAAACACATTTTACATGTGCCAGTGCAGGAAGTGCGGCCACAGTCGTTTACATGATTTATTTCTCCATGCGAGACACATGTTTTTGCTATATGAGTTTTTCCACCAAAAGCACCATGCAGTGCTCCCTGGCATTCCAAAACCCTTCATCCAGTTTGCATCCTGGGAAACCCACGCTGCAAATGCACTTCTATACATGCAGTGTGTTACACATTTGTGGGTTTAAATAAGCTGAACAGCGTTGCATGTATACGTAGAACTGACTTGGCTCCTAAAACCTCTGTGTTGCAATTTCTCATCCGTTTTGTCTGAGCTTGCAAATGGGTTTCTTCTTTAGCCATCAATCTGTGTCCCCTGCCATGCTCTGCAGACAGCAAAGGCCCCTGAGAAGAGCTGGCATTGCACCAGGAAGAGCTCTTCCAGCGCCCTCTTCTCTGGAACTTAGAGTCTTCTCCTGCTCCTGGGAGAGAATGGGGCTGTCTGCTTTGAGGCAGACCCACCTGGGTTAAAAAGAAGCTCAGTCGCCTCTTAATCACGCAGCCTTGGCCACATCACTTAACTCCTCTCAGCTTTCACATGTGGTGTCTGGTTTAGTCTTTACCAAAGCTGTGTAAGGTCGGTATCACTGTTTATTCCTGTCTGTAGGTGAGAAAACCAAGCTCTGGTGATATGGGGCTTTGAGTCTGTGGTTCGATTTTAAGAACATTTCCCTAAAAAAAGCGGGCTTCAGAGGTCTGCTTCCAACAGTCAGCCATCAATTGGGTTTGTAACCCTTATCCAAAGCTGAGAGAAGGAAAGCCCAGAGTCTTGCTCCAGGTCAGCCTGGAAGTCCCCATCTTACAGCAACAGCCCCATAATCATCTTACCATGCAGAAAGCAGATGAACAAATGCTTGGGTTTGTTAAATGCCAGTATCTCCCTGATGTGGGGGCCTGCCAAGCCGAGGCACATTTTTACTTCTCAGCTGTGCCACCAAATAACTTTTCCTTTAAGACCTGGCTCTGGCTCTGCTCCTCCCTGATCTTGCATTTTGGATGGCCTGTTTTTTACACACCTCACATTCATCCTCTTGTGTCCTATCCTCCCCTTTCCTATATGTTAAGCCGTGTGTGGGCAAGACTGCACCTAGTGTGCTGAATCTAGCAAATGCTCAGAATTTGCAGAATTGCTTGTGAGAGGCTACACCTGGAGGGAAGAAGTTCAGGGACTGTAATAGACAAATGTACAGTATCATCATCAGATAGTATATTAAATAGCATCTCCACAGTTTTGTGCTTCATTGTAAGTTGTCTCCAGCATCTCTTGCCCTGAGAGACCTTTCTGCAGCCACATGTCCATCTGCCTTCTCCCTCCAGCTCTGTACAGTTCCTGGAATGCATCAGGCAGTCTCTTGTTTGCTGCTATTTCTCCCTGGAATGCCCTTCTTCCTTCAGTTCACTTCTGGGCTGGACTCTGTTCTCACCTCCCCAGGAAGCCCTGCAAAGCCCCTCTGTGTACCTGCCCCTATGTACCCGGTGCTAGATTAGCTGCTTTCCTCTGAGTTCCACAGAATCCCTGCAAAGCACCTGTGAACACATTACCGTGGCAATCTCTCTGCTTGTCTGTATCTGCCCAAAGATTATACATTTTCCAGGGATGAAGCTGTAGTTCATCTGTTCATTTCCAATGCACAGAACAGTGCATGGCATGTAGGGTGATACTGGTTGAATGAAGTAATAAGTGAATACTTTCTTGCCAGCCTGCATGTATGTATAGATGTGGACACGTGCACAAGTAGCAGGTAATGATTGTTTTTTGTGCACTGTCATATTTCATCCATGTAACCTTAGGAGGCATCGGTACAACTTACCAGTAAGGCAAGTGAGGCTTGTAGATGGAAAGGAAAGGCATTTGAACCCGGGCGAAGGCTCCAGTGTCTGTCTTTTTAACAATGACATTATGCTGCCACTTCTGACACTAAACGGACACTCTCTTAAAGAATAAGTGGCATCAGCAGGTGCTAACTGACTTCTTAGCAGAGTGTACTAAAACTACGGCTGCTGGCTGCAACAGCACAGATGTACCCTAAAATGACGGGGCTTCCAGACACAGCTGCAGCCTAAAAGGAAGGGAAGAACCAACTCCCTGCAACCATTGGCCTGTCCTGACCCTCTGCCAGGTTTTCTAGCTGGGATGAGTATAACCGCACCAGAGGTTTAAAATCCAAAGGGAGAGTCCTGCCTTTGATCACTGAAAGAGAGGGCAATCAAAAGCTGAGCACTCTTGTCACTGAGCGCTTCACGCTGACTGCCGAGTGGTCTCTTCCTGTCCCAGAAAAGATAGCAGGTGCCAGCAGGTGCCAGCTGGGTGGGCAGGGCTGGGGCCTCAGGCTCAGAGTCTTTAAAGCCACCACCCAAATCTAGGAGATGAGTTATGATTTCCAGAGCTCTTGCATCGACCTCCCATTTGGCCCCCACAGGTGGCTGATGGGGTGGTTATGTTACTAACCTCTGTCCTGATCAGTGATCAGGACACCAAAGCTGGCAGGTGGTTGGGGAGACAGGGAGGGGTGAGTGATGTTAAACCGGGTACTTAGATTCCCTTGGCTGGGCTGGACCTATTTCTCCAGATTCCAAATCCCGTGCTCTTTCGCCTGTTTCCTGTAAGGGTTCACTAAATTGTTCATAAACTGATGAAAGAGGAGAAAGGGAATCAGGCTGGGGCCCATGTAACAAAGCCCTTCCTGTGTCTGAGAAACTTACACTTCTGCTCAGCCTTTCCCCCCTCCAAAAGAGGCCATGCAGAGCCCAAGCTCTAGAGAAGGTTCACCTTTTGAGGAGTTGAGATCCTCCTGGGTCCTTGTCACCTCCCCTCCCCTCGAACAATGCAGTCCATCATGGAGTTCAGCTGATTTTGCCACCCAAGTCTCTCTCCAGCCTGCTCTTGATCTCTGTTAATCCGAGAGTCCTTGTTAACATTAACAAGGTAACACTCCACACTCCAGCATGCCCTGGGCCCTCCAGGCTGTTGTCCATGCTGTGATCTCTTCAGAACACACCTGATCAAGTTGCTGCCTCTTGCTTTAAGGGAAGGAGGCAGAGTCCTTCCATGGTCTCTGAGTCCCTCCAAACCCTTCTCGTGCCAGTCATGCCCTGTTCCCTCCACGCCCACCTCACTGGCCTCTTTTTAGTTCTCCTTATACCCCAGGCTCCTTTCCTCCTAGGACTCTGCATTTGTTCCCTCTACTGGAATTACTGATTTCATCTTCAGACATCAGCTCATGCGTCATTTATTGGGAACATCTTCCTGACCTGGTGGTACCCCTTCCAAGGCACATCATAATTTTCCTTTATATGTGTGAGTAATTTTCCTTTATTCACTTACTCTGTACGCTTCATGAAGGCAGGGACTGCAATTGTTTTTGCTCATGTCCTGGTACACAGCAGGTGCTCAGTGCCTGCTATTTGATAGGGGAGGGAGTAAATGGATTGCCGCTTTCCCCGAAGCTCCCCTGCCCCCTACTTCCCACTCAGGGTTTTGGCCTGTGTTTCACCAATCCGTGGACATAGACTTGGCAAGAGCTTCAGGTGTCCTGAGTGCCACCACCAGCCCACACGGGACTGCCTGTGTTGGAGAGGGTCTGCTCCTGGCACCCTGGCTGCTGAATGGTAGAGGATGTGCCAGCCCTGGTGCCAAAACTGACTTGCCCTGGGGACTCTGGGCTTCGTGTTGTCACTTGCCCATCTTCTGGCAGGTGCTTTACATCTTGGTCAGGGAGCACATTCACCCCCGCCCCACCACCGTGCTTCCTACAGTTCAGCAGGAGCCACACATTTGCCCGGCCACAGGACCCAGCTCATGCCTCTCCACGGCTCAGGCCTGGCCACAGGACCCAGCTCATGCCTCTCCACGGCTCAGGCCTGGCCACAGGACCCACTTCATGCTTCTGCATCTCGGCCTCCTCTATCCATTACCATCTAGCAGTCAGTTTCTGCTATGTTTTTCTTAATTAAAACCCCATGCCTGGCTTTCAGCATAATGTTATCATGAGGAGCGTGGTGATCTGAGAGTCCTTGTTCTGCCGGCTAACCAGCTGAGCGTTTTTTTAATCGTGCACTGTGTCCTCAGAACCATGTTCTTCCTGTGTGTGGATTTCCTGTTAAAGTTTTTCTTTCCTGATTCCATGGTGAAGGAGACCATCTGCCCTCCCAAATGCTTGGAATCCTGTGCCAGGCTGTGATTTACATTCTGCCATGTCACAGGAGTTGTTTTTATAGGTCCCCATGGACCAGACTGGTCACTGGCTTAAGTTCTTATCAATATTGATTGATAGGGGAGGGGACCTGCTGTGGACAGCACTGGAGGGATAGGTGCATAGATAAGCTACAGCTGCACTTCTCAAGTTATTTCAGCAAAGCTCCTGAGACAGACCATGTGAGGGGGCCTAGCATGATGCCTGGCACTTTGTTGGTATTCCTGGAGTGCGTGTTGAATGAAAGAATGAAGGAAATAATTAGAAGGCAGCATTTCCCAATGAGGGTCCCTTGAGATACTCAGGGAAAAACAAATCAACAGCAGCAATAACATAAGGATGGGGAAATGATTACATGGCCAAATAACTTTGGGAACCTGTGTGCTGTTTGATCCTCTCTGAGATTCATACTTCTCAAACATATGTGACTCGGAACTGTTTTATTCACATTAACTGTGGCTACTTGGCTAATGCTTCCAGAATACAGGGTAGAAAGTGGAAAGGCTCACAGGAGTTTCAAAGGGATGAACTGAGGACCAGAGAGAGGGGACTTGGAGATACTTGCTTAAAGATTGTAGCATTTCACCCCAATCTGGAAGGATGAGCAGGATCCCCATGGATGGAGAGAGAAGAGCTTTGGGATGGGGGACAGGGATGAGCAGAGACACATGGACAGGAATGCCCAAGACACTGTTGGGAGCTAGACGTCTGGTTTTAGAAAAGGTCATGCTAGAAGGCAGACTAGGGGCTGCTCCCACACCAGCAGTTCCTGGTATCTGAAGCTGCTTGTGGAGGCTTTTGTGAAATTATGAATGAGTTATTGAAAGCCTTAGCATTGCCCTTCTGAAGCATCTGGACTTTATCCTGAGGAGCCCTTGTTTCCCAGCCAGGAGTTTGAGTCAGCATCAGCTGTGGAGTTTCTTGAACCACCCTGTGTGTGGGCCACAGCCCAGGAATTCTGATTCTGTGGGTAGAGAAGGGATCCAAGCATCTGGATGTTTTCGAAGCTCCCTAGATGATTCTATGTGAACTCCCGATTGCCAATGAATGCCAGAAGCAATGGGGGTTCTTTGAGTGGCCCCCTCTGGGGGCCAACAGGTCAGAGCTGGTCCTCCTGCATTTGTACAGGCAGGGGACATGTAATGGCAGGGGACTCACTCACCAAATAAGCTTGAGACACTGTAGACACTGTGATCCTTGTGGAGATTCATAAGTGATATATTAGCATATGAAGGCTCTGAGAAGGCCTGCTGTAAACTCAACACTTCAGGAAATACCATCAGGAACTCTAGGCTTGAAGATGGGCATTTATGTCCATCGGGTATTTCACCCCCACTGTTTCTTTTATGAATGTCAGTATCTCTCTTTCCAGACTTTCCAGGGTGAATGCCCCCATTGTTGAAGTTTTCATGAATGCCAAATGCAGTCAGCCTTGCTGCCACGGAGGTGGCCACCACTCTCCCAGAGAAGGTTCTTAGAGGCTGGCCTGGAGTAGTGAAAGCGGTTGTTTGCTTACAAAAGACTATTCCCTTAGTCTTTTTTCTGTCTGCTGCCTCTGACCTGGAAAGACACTATGTTGGGTCTGAATAAGACGTTGCTGCCTCCCAGGCTCCTTTCTTCATCTCTGCGATCCTGAGTGGAGCCTGCGCTTTTGTGACTTCACACTCCAGAGGGATGGAAATGACTGGGGTGACACCAATTTGGAGCTGCAGCTTGCAGGAAGCTAACTGCAGCTCTGCAGACACTTGCTTCGTGCTTTAAACTGGCTAATGGGCAGCCATACGACTCTTTTTCTCTTGGGCCGTCTTGGTGGGGTTATGAAGCATTGGTGACCTTAAAGGAATCAATAGAATTGATGGGGGAGTTATCCCAGCCAGCCCGCACCCAGCTAACATTGGGATTTCATTCTAAACGCTCATTTCTGGTGCTGATCGTTTATTTGTTCACTCAAGCCACAAGCTTTTCTGTGCAAAGGAAGCACTACCCTGTGCCTCTTACCTCCAGAGGATGGTCAAAAGGAAACCCGGTAGCTGCTTCTCACAAACTTGCAATGAGAAGGTGCTAGGAAGTGCTCCCATGGGCTCCTCAATAGCCCAGGGCAGAGGTTAGGAGGCAAGTTCATCCACAGCAATGAAACCACAGTGGGTCTGAAGCTGGAGCCGGAGGCTGCCCCATCTGGGGCCAGTGTGTGGCAGGCACTTGCTTTTAGAAGACTCCCAGACATTGCAGGCCTCTTCTCCCACCTGGGCTTTCCTCTACCCCTTCGCAAGGGAATGGCTTAGACACCTCCAGAATCGACAGTGTAAATGAAGAAGAGACTGACATTCTGGATTACTGCCCCCATAGGCCAGGAGTTTGAGTCAGCATCACCTGTGGAGTCTCTTGAACCTCCCTGTGTGGGGGCCACAGCCCAGGAGTTCTGATTCTGTGGGTAGAGAAGGGGTCCAAGCATCCGTAGCTTTTCAAAGCCCCCTAGATGATTCTTTGGGAACTCCCAATTGCACATGAATGCCAGAAGCAATGGGGGTTCTTTGATCTCCTCTGCAGGCCAACAGGTCAGAGCTGGTCCTCCTGCATTTGTACAGGCAAGGGGACATGTAATGGCGGGGAACTGACTTACCAAATAAGCTCACCCTGACTGTAGAAGCGAGGGTCTAAACGTGTTTCCACCTGGACAGTGAACCTGTGGCATGTCACTAATGCTTTGTTCATAAGTTTGTTTATGTTGCCTCAGTTGATGTTTCTTAAGAGGCTATAACAGTTAGCCTTCAAAGCTTTGCAATTCATTCATTCATTTTAAAATTTATTTATTAGATTTTTTAATACACCTTGAGTTTGTTAAGTGTCTGCTCTTACTGGGCGTGGTGCTCACATCTAATGACGGAACTGCTCCATCCTTGTTCCCAGGTGGCTTCTGGCTTGGGAGACGAGAGGGACTCAGGCAAGGGCATCCAGCCTGCACGTGGCACATCAGCACAAGGGCTTAAGCCTGCACAGGGCACATCAGCAACCAACTCGGTGGTTGCTAAACCTTGATGCTATTCCATGACACTATTTCTCCTAGGAGTCACCCCACCTTGGATTCACACCTGTACTTCTGTCAGAGTATTTTTCTACATCTTTATTATTTCTTCCTCTTTCCCTTTTTTTAAGTTATGATTTGAAGACTGTCATTTATCTCATCTAAGACCTCCCTGCTCTCTGTTGTCTCCTGTCTGTGGGTCTCATGTGTTGGGAAGCCCCTCATGGCAACTCAACATTCAGAAAAACAACTTTTATAGATTCAAGTCCCCACAAAATACCTGAATGTTAAGCATGTGGACTTTGGAGCTCAGGCTGACCTTAGTTCAAATCCACCCTCCCTCACCTCCCAGCTCTGCATTCTTGGGCAAGGTGGAATTTATAGCCGCCCAATGAAGCCTTGGTTTTCTCATGTCTGGAATGACAATGTTAAGACGATAACCCAAAAAGCATTGGCTACCGTTGTAATTACTGAACAGTTGCATGCATTAGCTTCATCTCCCCTTCTTGGGAGCCATGACAGTAGTGTGTTGACAGCAATGTTATCAAAGGAAAAGAAAGTCAAGGCCAACTTCAGCAGAGAGATTTAAAGCAGAAACGCACTGAGAGTCCAGCAGGTACACTGAGCCCCACGATAACCACTGCCTGGGGCAACTTCAATTCCAGGGAACTGGACATGGAAACCAAGGCCATGGACAAGTACATTGCTTCCTGACCTGGCCTGCTGCCTGGCCCTCTGGAGGTAGGAGCTCTTCTTGACCACAGAAATGGCCCAGGAACTCAGCCCAGCCCACGTTCTCCATGGCTATGGCTGCCGCACCTCACCTTCTTTCCCTTCTCTGCTAGTTCACCAAGCTGCAAACACAGAGACATCTGCAGCAAGCCGTGTATCCCCACGGCTCCGAGGAACACTCCACATGACAAGGAGCCTGAGGGTTTCCTCCCTGACTTGACCATGGATCACTTTTTTGTATTAATTATTATTATTCTTACTGAGCTCACACCTGTGTGCCAGAGACACTGGGCCACATGCTTTACACACTTGGGTCTCATTTCATCTTTATAGCAGTCTGTGGGATGGAGTTCTGTGCTCCAGTCACTTCCACATCTACTAAAGCCTTGAAGCCAGAATTCAATCCCCATTACCTGACTCCTTAGACCAGGTTATTAGCCATTATTTTATACAACCTCATTCAGCAAAACCTTTTCTACAGTACAAGCCTCCTCTTTCAGCTCTACAATTCTTTCTTCCTTTTATTAATATTTCTCCCTCCCTCTCACCGCTAGTTCTCTTCCCTCAAAAAAAAAAAAAAAAAGGACTAAGTCCCAGATCAATGCCAGATCTGGTCATTTTCCCCAACCTAAGTAGAAATTTTTTATTATTATTATTGCTATTACTATCATTATTTCTTAGAATTAAGCTGCACCTTTGACTACCAGGAGTAGCCTGCATGCTTAATCTTCAAACCAAGAGCAGCTCAGAGGCCAGACCAGAATAGCATACTGGTTACAAGCACATGCCATGGCAGCAGGTACCAGGGTTTGAGTTTCTGCTGTGCTGCTCTAACCATGGGACCTCTCTCTGCCTCAGCTTTTTCATCTGTAAATGGAGGATTTAATAGTCCCATGATCACAGGTTTGTTGTAAGCATCATGTGAGCAGATAGGTAAGCATTTAGAACGGCATTTTTGCACAAAGGAAATGCTCTGTCAATGTTAGTTTTTATGACTCCTCCAAAATCTGCCTTTCTCCGTCCTGAAGGACCCATAAGTTTCCAAGAACTCTTAATCCTACAGGAATCTCTTTTGAAGACTAGCAGTAGAAAACCTGTTTTCCCTAGAGACCGCTCTCCTGCCGCTCTTTCCAACTTTGTGTCATCTTGCTGGTGACAGTACCAAGCTCCTAATGAGAGTTGAAAAGGTTTCTCCAGCTGGTGAGGCTGCATAATTCAAGCCAGCCTACCTCCCACCTCCAGCTCCCAAGTTCTGAGGCTAAATTGGTAGGTGGGGGGTACATGGCTAAGAAAGTCTGTAGATGTTCAATGGCCTGGTGTGGCCTTGGTTCACCAGTTTCTGTTTGCCTGGGCCACCCCATTAGCTGCTGCCTCCTTAAAAAGTCAGAATTTTATAGGCTTAACAATCTATTTGAATGAAAAAGCTTGAAACACGAGGTTGGCCCTGGGACCAAGCTAATTAATAGCCCTTCTCAAACTAGGGTTTCGGAAGGTAGGCTGAACCTTTGAAAAGCAATCATCTTTTGAGGGTGCTACAAGTCATTGCAATAAAACTGGGGATGGAAGTCATTGCTTTGAAAAGCAATCATCTTTTGAGGGTGCTACAAGTCATTGCAATAAAACTGGAGAAGGGAGGAAGAACCTGGAAGGAAATAGTGAACCCAAGAGGAAACTCATTTCTGGAGGCAAATTGCCTTGGCAGAGGGGAAAAAAAGAATGTTCTTCATGCAAATAAGGCCCACTGAGGCTTCCTCAAGTCAAATGATTCAGTCAAATCATTCTCAAACCTAAGATTTTTCACATCTAATTCAAGGAGAAATTAGTTATTAGATATTAAGACAAAAGCAGGCAGACTCCTATCTTGACAAGGAATCCTTCCCACTGAAGTGGAATTATCTCCAGAATAATTAAATTGCTTGATGAAGTATAAAAGCATTCCATTAACCGGAGTTGCCTCTGTTGAACAGTGCCTTCCTCATCCCCAAACAAATCATGATGACTCTGAACAAGGACAGGGAGATACCAGGACCTAAATAGATAATGTGATCAAACTGAAATCATCATCAGTGTCATTGATGAGCCAAAGAGCAAAGTTGCTAATCAGCAAATGCTGGAGGTATCAGCCTGGCAGCAGTTTTACTTGTGACCAAGTGTGGCTGTGCTGCCTTATTCTCCAGGAGTCCTAGACTCTGAAGATTCTGCACCCTAATGAAAAAAAATAAAGGCTACAGTGAAAGCACGGCAGAGGATCATTTTCCTGGAATGTCCCCAGCCTGCCTATTTGCCATTGGCAATGTTTCCAGAATTTAGATATCTTTATTCCAAAAGAGCACTGTGATTGAGAAATGGCGTTATTACTTGCCAAAACATATAAACCACCAGGACATTCAAATGTATTCATTACAAGGAGGCACTATTATAACCTGATGTGATCCATACTGTTCTCACTACATTGTGAAACTTGTTGTTCTGTGGCATGACTGACAGGTTTCTTGCCACGGGTACACTACACCATCAGAACGTGCCACACACTATAGCAAATCAGCTTTCACTCATTAGTAGTGATTTATGAGGATAGAGTTTTAACATCCACGGGGCTTCTGTACATGAAGATAAATGCTTACCTCACTGTCCTGTGTTTATGCCCAATGAATTCATCTTTATTTGTTGAACAATCCACATATTTAAATATTTCACAGTCAGGATTACTCTAAATATTTGTACCATACTTTAAACATAGTGTGGATTTAACACAGGAAAATTTCCCAACATTTACATGTAGGTGTTATAAAAGTAAACACTTCTAAACATTTATTTGAAATGATATTTCTAAAAATTCAGATGATGGTAAATGTTTTAAACCTTGTAAAAATAGACAAAACACACACATAAAGGCCAGTACACTTAAAATCAAGGAGGATATAAGTCTATTAATACCATGGACTTAAAGTTGTTTTCTTATTATCTTTATTCTTATCCATACCCTTTTAAAAGTGTTATTTTTACTTGTGCATTTATTTAATCAGAGAGTTGCCTTCCTAATGTTTCAGGAATTTTACAAGGAACCACCACAGAACAGCCAAGGCCACCAGCTCTGGTTATCATCTGGTTATGACTTAGGATTCGGTTACTCAGGCTTTGCCAATTCCAAGCTTTTGGTCATCTAGCTCAGTCCATTTGCATAACTAAGTTCTTTTTGTTATGTCAAAGAACCCTTAGATGCCTGTCTTCTATTTTCATTCTTGAAACTTGATACCATTCCTAGAAATGATAAATTCTAAGTTTTGTATATCTGCCAGTTCTTGACTTATTGAGCTTGTCTGTTAATATTATTAAAAACTTATGCATCCCCTATTATTATTTTATTCTAATTAGTTGGGCCGTTTAGAGGTTTCATCTCCTAGGAGATGAGATTGAGCCTGATAATTAGCTCTGTTCTTTAGGACAGCTGGCTAATTCATCACCTTGGAATGCAGTCTGAGACTCCCGGCCCACCTGTTTATTTTGCATGCCACCACAGCACTGATCAGTTTTTCCTAGACGTGGTGTAGTACCTCCTTCCTCTGGGACTCTGTGTTTTATCTGTTCTGTTTGCACAGGTGGAAACAAGTAAACTGCATGTCAGATATTCCACACTTTATGATCGCAGCAGCACAGACTTCCCTAACTTTAGTCTCTGGGACACCACCTCTATAATTTTTGCTTTATTTGCATTCTGCCTGAACCATTATGCACCTAAGACTTCTCTTTAAATAACTTTAAATCTACTTACTTTTTGTAGCCTAGCAGTGTCTTAAGCCATAACAGCCATGAAACCACACATTCGATGTATCAGCTGTATTTCAGCTTTGTTGTAAGGACACATTAAAATCATGGCACAAATATTGAAATGACAGGGTTGTCCTGGTGCCCCAGAGCTCTCTTGCACACTGCCAGGATACGTCATACCATAATTTAGGAGACTTGGCTGAAGACCACATGCCAATGATTCTGATTGCTGGGAATATCCAAATAATGTGCTTGTTTTCAAAGGATTTTTAAAAAACGAATCTCCTATTTTAAAAGCACCAATATAAGGGGAAGTCTTAGTGGTGTATGAAACCACATGCTTTAAGAAAAATAGAGTAAAATAAAGAAAGAATGAAATACCAGACCTCAACAATTCCTGCTTTCAGGCTCTGTCATTATTTAAAGTGGTGCATGAACCTCAGAGCACTTTTGCCCGTCACCAGCTCTCACAGAAGCCCTGAGCACCAGGACTGAGTAGGAGGCTTCTTCTAGGGTAGACTGGGTGATGAGAAGAGACCCCCTAAGGAGAAGGAAACACATTCAGCAAAGATCTACAAGCAGAGCATTCTTGTATAGGGAAGACCCCCAAGGACAAAGACCTGGGTGGGGTGGACCTGGGTGCAGGCGAGAAACAGCAAGAGCCACTGGGGCTGGACTGGAGGGTGGGAAGAGGAGGGGCTAGGGGGTGTGATCAGTTCACTGAGGGGCAGACCTCGGGCCATGGCACAGCCTATGGATTTTGACCATTCCAGGGTTTTGAGCAGGAAACTGATTTGAGCTGATCTTGCTGACTGCTACTCAGGGACTTATTATATTGGATCAAGAGTGAAAACCAAGACCCCAGTTGGGTGGCTCTGGTGGTCTCCAAGTGAGAGCTGACGGAAATTTTGCCAGAGAGGTAGCCATGAAGATAGCAAGAAGGGGTTTGATTAGGCATGTGCACATTTTGGAGAGCACAAGAATTTCATATCTTTCTTGAAACTGTTAAGTAGATTTTCTTATATATATCGATCCATCAATAGGTATATTGACATATACTTAAATATATTGATATTTATAATTTATTTTATATACACACACACACACACACATTTTTTTTCTTTTGAGAAACAAACCCCAAACTCTTTGTTAGTAGAGGATGAAAATATCTTCTGACATTGCTTTAAAAAATTTTTAGTGTGTCTAGTAAACTGTAAGAAAAGTCCTGGTATACTCTCTCCTGTTTTAGTAGAAGGTAGTAATTGGCAACATGTCAGTGTATGCTTTGAAGCCAGAGATTTCACAATCATGGATGACTTATGGGGTGTAGATTTTGGCCTTAGCAACTGAGCGCCTCTGGATGCTGTTTGCTGAAATGGACAAGAGCAGGCCAAGAAGGGGCCTTAGGAGCAGGAGGCTATAAGATGGGAGCACAGGGGGTGACCTTGACCCTGACCATCTGCCTTCTCTCTCCCTGCAGTGATCCCGAAGGTCACCAAGCACCTGCTCTCAAACCCTGTGTTCACCTGCATCATCCTGGCCGCCTGCATGGAGATTGCAGTGGTGGCTGGCTTTGCTGCCTTTTTGGGGAAGTACCTGGAGCAGCAGTTTAACCTCACCACCTCTTCTGCCAACCAGCTGCTTGGTGAGTGTGTCCTCAGGCCTCCTGAGAGGGTCAGGGGAGGGTGTCCTGTGTGTAAGGCACTAAAAATTTACTGAGCCCTGCCTAAGAGCCCCACTCTGCTCTGGGCCTACAGCAACAAGATATATGTGGCCTCTGTGCACAAGGAATTTAAAGTATATTCTCAGAGTAAGATCTGCCTGCCTGGATCAATTGCTAAAAGCACATGATAATAAAGAGTGAAAATATAAAATGTACATTTGAGAGGCCAGTAAGTCGATAGATGGGTGTGAAATGGGAAATCTGGGGAAGATATGATGAAGAAGGATAAATCTTGAAAGGTTAGCAGGTTTTAATCAGCCACATAAAGTAAGAATATTCTTGGCAGCATGAAACCCATAGTTAACTGCAGGGCTTGGAAGCCATACACTCCCTACTCCTCCCTGTGCTCACAGCAGACATAACTAATGGATCATGACACTCCTTCTCCCCAAGGTCAGGCATGGCTTTACAGTTCTTTAAGTCGTAGACTACAGGTTTCTACTCCCAATTGTTCAGAGTTGACATACTAAAGAAAACCAATTTGTACTCATGAGAAGCAGTGTTGCTTAGGCAGGGTAAGGAATGTGGTCCTACAGCATGTCTTAGTTTGCTTTTTGTTTTGTGACAATATATCATCCTTTACTTCAAATGACAGGAAGCTGCATTTGTTGAGTTAATCAGCTGAGATGTTGATAAGTAGTGGACACAACAGCAACAGACATAGCAGTTAAACAAGAGGGAAGAATCGACAATGGCTCTCAGATTTCTGGCTTGGAGAGCTTGTGGTACCATTTGTAAAGACTGGAAATAACAAAGAAGAATCAGATCTGTGCAAAGTTTCTAGATCAGACCTGAAGCTGTTGAGTGTGAGATGCCCATAGCATATCTAAGTGATGTCCAGTATTCAGCCGAGGGGTCAAGAAGGGTCTCTGGGATGATAATTGATATTATATGTAGTAGTGGAGGTTCAGTTGCCTCAGTAAATGGATAGTAGTTGAGGACACTGGAGTGGAGTTTACATAGGAAAAAATGTGTAGAGTTAGAAAAAGATAGGTGAAACCCCAACCTGAAGAAATAGAGGAGTCTGCAGAGAAATTTAAGCAACAGCACCCAAAAGAAATGCAAAGAATGTGGATCATGGAAGTCAAGGGTGAGATGATTCCAAGAAGAAAGCAGCCATCTGCAATGTGAGCAGTCAAGCAAGGTGAGGGCCCAAATGTCTCTGTTGGCTTTAATGATGAGGACAGCTTGCAGCATGTGTCAGGGCTGTGTCCCTGAAGTGGCAGTGGTGGCACCTGTTCTGTGGTGTGGAGGGCAGCCCACCAGAGGGAAGGAGTAGACAGTGAGGACGGGACTTAGCCAGGGGAGAAAGGAGAGAAGACGTGGCCTGTGATGTGTGTTGGAGTTGAGGGAGGGAATGGTGACTATGTGGTTGCTGGGACAGGAAAGACTTGAGCAGGTTTCTCAGTGGAGGGAAAGGAGCCCACAGCTGGGGATTTGCAGCAGAGAGAGGGAATGTGGTGGACAGCCCTTGACAGAGGAGTTCACCTGTTCTTCTGAAAGAGCAGAGGGAGGGACACGTGATGTAAGCTACTGAGAGTGTGGTGATACAGCCAGGCATGGGGGCAGCTACAGCTCCAACAGACTTCATCTTCTCTGTAAAGTAGGAGTCAGATTGTCTGCTGAGAGGAAAGGGAAGGTGATGCTTTCTGATCTTTCCCTTTAAAATCTCCTGTCATGCCACAAGATGGCCAAGAAACAAACACAAAGGTGCTAACCATCATGAGTCATCAGAGAAACGTACATTGGAACTACAATGAGATGCTGCTAAACATCCACCAGACTGATAGCACCAAGTGTTGGGGAGGATGTGGAGCCACTGGAACTCTCATCCTCGGCCAGTGGGAATGCAAATTGGTGCCACCACTTTGGAAAACTCTTTGGCTGTGCCTATTAAAGCTAACCATATGTCTATGCTGTGACCTATCAGTTCCATTTCTGGTCATCTATCCAACAGAAATAAGTGTTTATGTTAACTCATTTACATAGCATATGTAATAATGTCCAGAGCTGTTTTGTGCATAATAGACCCAAACTTGAAACAACCCAAATGTCCGTCAATGTAAAATGGATAAATTATAGAATGTTCTATGGTAAACTATTACACAGAATGAGAAACAAAGAACTTTGCTACATGCCTCAATGTGGTTGAATCTCACAGAGTTGAAAGACATGAGACTCAAAAGAGCACATATTTAGATGAATTAAAAAGAGGAATAATTAATTGAGGTGATAGAGGCCAGAATAGTGGTTACCCTTGGGGGAAGCTAACTGGGAGGTGCACCAGGGAGCCTCCTGGGCTGCTAGAAATGTTCTAAGGTTAATCTGAGCTGTAGTTACAGGGTGTGTACAGATGCAGAAGTTCATCAGGCTGTTCCCTTAAGCTCTCTGTACTTCACAGGACATAACATATCTCAGTTTAAAAGGAAATGTAGGCTAGGCGTGGTGGCTCATGCCTGTAATCCCAACACTTTGGGAGGCTAAGGCGAGCGGATCACCTGAGGTCAAGAGTTCAAGACCAGCCTAGCCAACATGGTGAAACCCCGTCTCTACTAAAAATACAAAAATTAGCTGGGCATGGTGGCACATGCCTGTAATCCCAGGTACTCGGGAGGCTGAGGCAGTAGAATCACTTGAACCCGGGAGGTGGAGGTTGCAGTGAGCTGAGATCGCGCCATTGCACTCCAGCCTGGGGAACAAGAGCTAGACTTCATCTAGAAAAATAAAATTAATTAATTAATTAATTAAATAAAATGTAAAACCCTATCACAATGGTATGGCCAGATTACCACCCCTCTCCCTGGGAACTGCCAGGGTACCACAAGTCTTTTGTTTTTCATTTACACAAATAACTCTCCACCACCCACCACTTGGTAAATTTTACCTCCAAGAGGTGTTGGCAAAATGCAGTCAGCCCTTTAATATCTGCCTGACAGACACAGGGTAAAATACACCTCTTTATAATTAAAGTTGTAACTTCTTTGTTATCCCCAGGATCTCTCAGGTTTAGCCCTTCAGCGCCTGAAGAGTTTATCTCTCACCTGCTGACTCCTCTGCTGCTTTTTCTTCCATTTTGGTTACATTTGCACAGTTGCTTCAACTTTGGGCCGTGTTCTGTTTCAGAACAGATGCCTGTGTCTTCTATCGACAAACAAATCAATCGTCTTCAGGGCAGAAGGTCAAAAACACAATTCTGCCTTATTGCGCCTTTTTGTCTCCCAGTGATTTCTATCTGCTGGTGTGCTTGGCAGGAGGCACCTTCTCCTGCGCTGGGCAGTCCAGGCAAGCAGCACTGGTGCCCTCGGTGTGTGCCCTGCCCTTGGCGACAGGCCAGTCAGTGTGGACTCTGGAGGCTGGCTGCAAGAGGGGCTGGCAGTGGGCGGTTAGAAAAGGCAGACTTGGGAGATGAGGCCCAGGCAGTCATCCCAGAGCATCAGCACTGGGTCCCCCTTCCACCCCCTGCGAAGTCATCAGCAAATGGGGCAGAGCTCAGAGAAGAGCAACACAGGTGATTAAAGAGCTGGTGGTGTTGATTTGTGAGTGAAGATAAAAAGGACTCAATCTGCATAGGTTAACGTAATGAGAATGGAATTTCAGGGAAGTTCTGATCACCGCCTGGAGTGTTAAGGACAGCACACACATCAGGGAGGGAGGGGGCCTGACGATGGCTTGGAGAAAAGGTGTGAAAGCCTGTGATTACCATGGTTACCATCCTTGACAGGTGACACCCCCACTGTCTCTGCTAGGAAATGAAACAAAACACAGGCCTGCTTTCTGGGTGTGGGCATGTTGTCACTGATGTCCATTCACATGCATCCAATCTGTTCCTTAGCTCATTCATTCTGAAAATAATACTTGGATGCCCACTCCGTGCTGGGTACCATGCTAGACACAGAAAATCTAGGCTGGACTGAACAAGACAAAAAGGGTTTTTGTCCACAGGAAAGCTGTATCCTAGCAGAGAAAGAGAGAGAGAGAGCAAGAAACAAGAAACCCAAAAATAAATGAGGCTGTTTCAAAGAGCTGGGAGAGCCATGAAAACAGTACGGAATCTCAGGGTGCGGGTGCATGGATCTCTACATAGGGTGGCCTGGGAAACCTGTCTGAAGAGGGTAGGGGCCAGCCAAGTAAACACATCGGGCAAGTGTACCAGGAGAGAGAACTGCATGTGCAAAGTCTGGGGAACCGGAACTGTTTGGCCTGTCCTAGGGAGAGAAAGGAGGGACAGTGGCACGGTTGGGGTGGGCAGCGCGGCACGGGACGAGGATAAAGAGGCACCCAGGAGCTGGCTCATGAGATCACTCCTATACCAAGGGAAGAAAACCAAGCACAGATACTCCAAGAGCAGCAGATGATAAAGAAATATTATATGTCATTTTAAGTATGACTTGTGCTGTTTTCTCGCAGAGCTATACCCCCCGATTATATTTTTTCTCACCCAATATTAAAATTAATTTGCATTCCTTTAGCACATACCAGCTGCTTAATGTAGTCCGTTGACCTAGAGGTCTGTTGATTGGCAAGAAGGCAGCCTAGACTGGAAAATTGGCAATGCATAATCTACATGGTAGATAAATGACACGTGGCAATTGAAAGCTGAGTTTTAGATTAGATGAATCAGAATGGAGCAAAACCAACCCAGGAGCTTGGAACCCTGGGGTCCTTTGGTCCTCCTAAAATGCCATGGTCTCTGCGAATCAGAAATAACAGGTTTATGGTCCTGCTGCCTTGCAGATAGCCCTGGGTAGAAGAGAGAGAAAGGAAAAAATATATATGCCATTTATTCACCAAGAGCTACAAAACATATTGATTGATGCCACTTCCTGAGGGGTGGCGGAGCTGGTTCAAACACTCTGTGGCCTGGTGAATTCCGTGACCTTTAGGTTAAACAGCCTCCGTACTTTCTGTGAAACCCTCCCTTCTTGCCTCATTAGAAGACGAGGAGAAAATCCCTAAATGATCTCGAGTCCCCTTCCCACATCATCTCAAAAAATGCACACAGAGCACATCACTGCTCCATGATATGTACTCTCCCGAAGGCACGTCTGTGTTCCCAGTCTCTCTGACTCCGTCTCTTGGTAGTCCCCTCTTCAGGTTATGTTTCTCCTGAGGGTGCCCCACTTAGCAGGACAGGTGCATGCACTTAGACTCATGAAGCAGAGTTGCTTTATGTCTGTCTCTCCCAGTTCTCCATGAGCTCCCTGGGGGCATAAATCAGGCCCTTCCTGAAGACTCCAGTGTCCCATGGAGGCAGTGACACCACAGTGGGGTCATGGGGCATTCACGGGACTCAGCCTCAGGCCTGCCGCCCGCCCGTCTGTAGACTGGCCCCACCTTCCCTGTTCACAGCTCTGCCCCTCTATTTTCCTTCCAGGGATGACTGCGATCCCGTGTGCTTGTCTGGGTATCTTTCTGGGCGGTCTTTTGGTGAAGAAGCTCAGCCTGTCTGCCCTGGGGGCCATTCGGATGGCCATGCTCGTCAACCTGGTGTCCACTGCTTGCTACGTCTCCTTCCTCTTCCTGGGCTGCGACACTGGCCCTGTGGCTGGGGTTACTGTTCCCTATGGAAACAAGTGAGTACTGGCAGTGTCTGCCACCTTCCCACCTGTTCAGGGACCCTAGCACTCTCCCTCTGCAGTAGGTTGAGGGAGCCAGCTTCGTTCCTAGTGACCCAAGGAGAGGCATCAAGGCTGCCTCTGCATCTTACTGTCCACGTTGGAAACTCAGTAGAACCCTCTGGGCTGAGAGAGCAGACCTTTGCACTCAAAGGCTGGGAAGCACTGGGGGAGAAGAGAAGCCGTTTCCTCCCTGGCAGACTCACATCACGATTTTTGGCATTTGACTTTAGGAAAAATGTGAAGAGAGAAAATAAAAATTTTAATTCAAAATTCAGCTCAAAATAAAAGACAGAATTGATTTGATTTCAACAATTCCTTAAACTATCAGAAGCTGTCATTAGGCTCACACGGCAATTATAGAATCTGGCCCATAGCAGTTATTTTTAAGTGTAGCGAGGGAAAGGGGGAGAAAAAGGGAGGTGGAGGGAAGGGAGGGAGGAAGAGAAGGAAGTTAGTTCTCATAGGACCACTTTTCTTTCTTCCTAGTTTTTATCCCAAGACTTAGGACTAGAGTCCAGTGAGAATTGCCCTTAGAGGGAATTTTGGGGAGTCCTCAGCTATCCAGTGTCAATAGCTGTCCCCTTTTCCACATGGGACTTGAGGCTGCCTTGGAAATGCAGCCTGGAGCATCGAGGCTGAAGCATGGCTGGTCCGCAGGTTACCAGTTTCTCTCTCTAGAGCCAGACTCTTCCTCCAAGCAGGCCACGAGGCCTGCTCCTGCACTTGTGCCAGAAGATGCAGTGGAGCCAGGGCTTCTCTGCCACCCACAAGGGTGAGCAGGCAGAGTGGGAGGGCAGAGCAGAGGCAGCTTTCTGTATGTCTGTGTACAATCCAGGCACCATGTGCCCCTCCTTCCCCCTTTTTTTTTTTTTTTTTTTTTGGGGAGGGAGTTTCGCTCTGTCGCCCAGGCTGGAGTGCAGTGGCGTGATCTCGGCTCACTGCAAGCTCCACCTCCCGGGTTCACGCCATTCTCCTGCCTCAGCCTCCCAAGTAGCTGGGACTACAGGCGCCTGCCACTGTGCCCGGCTAATTTTTTGTATTTTTAGTAGAGACGGGGTTTCACCGTGTTAGCCAGGATGGTCTCGATCTCCTGACCTCGTGATCCACCCGCCTGGGCCTCCCAAAGTGCTGGGATTACAGGTGTGAGCCACCGCACCCGGCCCTTCCTTCCCCTTTACACTATCATGGGGTTGCCCCTTCCAATCCCCACCCCAGCCTGGCCCCAACTTCCTGTTCAGATATGGCTTCTTCCTGTTTGCACGTGCTGTGCATAACAGCTGTCTCAAGTAGCAGACTGCTCACCTCCCAAGTAGTAAAGTGCAGTGGTTAGGAGCACAAGGTCTTACTATAACGACGTTATTCTTCCATGAAAAAGAAAATAAAAGTGTATATCCTACAGTCAGACAGCCCTAGTTCCAATGCCTCCTCTACCATTTATGAGTTCTGTACTTTTGGACAAGTCACTTAACCTGGCTGTGCCTCCATTTCTTCTCTAAAGCCCATGGGGTTATAATGAGAATAAATTAAATAATCCATGCAGTACTTTGAATAGTGCATGACACATAAATTGCCAGGTGTCTCCATCGTCATCTTTCTTATTATGAAGTGCTCGGAGCCTTAGGAGACACAGCTGAAAATAATCAGACTAAAGAAGAGACGTTTCCTCTCTTACAGAGCTAATACACTCGCTCTACCCTTTCGCTCTTTTTTCAATTTGCTTGCTCTAGATAACTGTGCCTTTAATGATGCAAAGGAAAAATTAAAACATCTTAGTGTTATTTTTCTCAGGACATTGAATCAATTAGACAATAATTATTGAAGTCAGTCTGGTTGTAGCAGTGTAGTAAGTAAGCATCATGAGGCTTCCTGACTGTAGGGGAGGAATAAAGCAAAGAGACAAGAACCAGCCCAAAGAGGGAAGAAGTTAAATCCTCAGTGGTGCACACATAGGTGTTGGTTCAGGACAGGGGGATAAGCCGAGGCCGTAGCAATCAGGAGAGGCATCGTGGAGGGGCTGGCCCTGAGCAGTCCCAACTGACGCCAGCCCAGAGGGCACATCAGTACCAGTGATAAAAAGCATCTTCCTCCTCGCTTTATGAGAGGGGCTGGAGTGGACTCAGCTCCCACCCAGCCCACCACCCAAGCTGGCATCATTGGCCAGGGCACAACCCACGTGGCTCTCAGTAGTGGCCCTGGGCTGCTCCTCGCTGGACAGGATAGGCTAAGGTTGGAAAAGGAAAAGGGAAGGGAGAACCAGGTAATAATCCCGAACAATCCCGTAAGCAGGGTACCATATGACTCATCATAGCAGAGGCAAAAGGTTGTCACTGAGGGCATCTAATTCCGAATTGACCTGTTTCTAATGGCTTCCGTGTTTCCTTTCTTTTCCAGCACAGCACCTGGCTCAGCCCTGGACCCCTACTCGCCCTGCAATAATAACTGTGAATGCCAAACCGATTCCTTCACTCCAGTGTGTGGGGCAGATGGCATCACCTACCTGTCTGCCTGCTTTGCTGGCTGCAACAGCACGGTAATGGGATGGGGCAGGGGATGGGGCAGTGGATTCAGGCAGCCAAAGTGGCTTAAAACCCAAGTTTTTGCCCAGGTTGTTTGCCTTCCGTGTGACTTTGTCTCAGCTGTTGCCTTGCTCTAGTGGAAGATGTGCCATCAGCAGGATGAGAGGACTGATTCAGGTCTTCTTGCTAAATCAAGTGGGTTTGTAGGAAGTCTCATTGTGCAACTGAAGGTAAAAATTCAAAGGAAGCTGTATGTATGGAACCAGAGGAAAAGATGGTGGTTCAAGGTACTTGCAGAGTGTCAATGGAATAGGATGTCGGCATGGGTAGTGAGCTCCCCATCACCAGATGTATATCAAGAAAGGCTTAAAAACCATTCATCAGGAAAGACTTCTTCCAGACCTGAAACACTGTGACACCAATTCAGCTTCTTTCCTACCCAGTTCGCTTTGCCATTTTCCTCCTAACTAAATGCCTCCCACCTCTTTCCATGTTCCTGACACATTTTTGGGAGGAGGTGGGTTGCTTTTCCTGCTTAGCGTGGATTTTACAATTGGCTGTCAGCCCACAGCTTTCCACATTCTCTCCCTGAAAACCTGACGCTAGTGACGGGTCATCCAGTGGTGCTGATCCCACCTTCCAGGAGTCCTTGGCACCTGCCCTGTACAGGCCCCGCCCCCATCTCTTGCTTGGACCCGAGCAGTAGTTCCTACCTGGCCTCC
Source organism: Hylobates moloch (assembly GCF_009828535.3). NCBI lineage: Eukaryota > Metazoa > Chordata > Mammalia > Primates > Hylobatidae > Hylobates > Hylobates moloch. The sequence continues at coordinate 1,331,674 of NW_026652308.1, read as the reverse complement.
CAGGATGGCCCCTTATGTCCTGCGTTTTGTTCAACACTGCAGTCAGAAGGGTTTCTGTAACATAGCAGATGACCCTTTCTCATGCTACTCTGTCAACTAGAAGATCAGTTCTAGGTGCCACGTGTCTTCAGCTCTACCTCCTTTCAGTTTGTGGTGTTCAGCTTCCCCCATACAACCTGTCTTTTCATACACCTCCCTCCAGTTGGACAGGTCCTGCTCACCGGATAGTAGCCTCCTCCAATGTCCCCTCCTCTCAAACCATCCCTTCCCTCTTTTATCTTTGGGGTTTTTCTCTCTGAAGTCCTTTGGTACCTCTTTCTCCTAAAGACGCTGTTCTCATTTTATTACGGTGATTTGCTAGAAGTGTCTGTCATCCGCTCTGGTCTTTGGATTTCTTAAGCAAGGGCCAGCACCCAGAAGTACTCCATGAATGTCTGTGCAAGGCATAGTGGGAAGGAAAATATGAACCCCCAGTGGCAGCTTTCAAGGGACTTAGAGTTGAGATCATTAGCTGCTGCTGCTTCCTACGTCTTATATCTTTCAGGAGCAGCAATTTCTCTGAAAGAAGAAAAATGGATCATTTATTTTCATTTTCAAAGATTTCATTTTTCCTTGTGTTTAACATTTAGATTCCTGGCCAGTTATTAACATTTTCTATAGAGAAAATAAATCACCATAGGGGGTGGGTGGGAGAAACTGGTTTTTTAAAATTAGATGATAAAGCAATTTCTTTATGTGAGTGGAAATAAATTTTAAAAGAAGGGATGGGCCTTGAGAATGGTTCAAATAAAAACACAAGCCATTATTTTTCATGACAACAATTTCATTAACATTTTAATATCCAAAAAGTTACATTATAAATCAGTCTCAGTTATTGTCCTGTTATAGGAATTAAATTGACTCAGTATAGTCTAGTGTCCTGAGACCAAATGAGTCTCTATTCCAGGGAGTGCACTGACCAAAAAAATTATCTTAAAAATTGCGTTTCCCCTGATCTTGCATGTGCAGGAGTCTTATTGAATAAGAGCCTTACCAGGCCCATCTATGGCTGCATCCCGCTGCTGAAACAGCAAAGCTGGAGAATGCAGTTATCAGACTGCAAGCTTCTCTGCTTACCTCTGGACCTGCTGTTTACCCCCCAGACACCTGCCTTTTATTCACATTACTCAAGGCCTCACATTGTCTGCTGGGGTGTAGGTGAGGCAAGGAGGGTATTCCCAGGCAATTGCAGTGCAGAGATTGAGAAACCACCAGGCCCCAGAGCTGGGGTGGGGCATACAATGCCTTCCCTGCAGAGGCAGATCTCAAGACGCCCTGGCTTCCAACAAGTGGATGAGGGATTGGGAGAGCCAGAGCAATGCTTATCCTGGAAAGGGGCCCTTGTGACAGTCTAGCCTTAACAACAACCACAACCATAAACCTTGCAGCAGCAGCAAGCTTTGTCGAGAGCCTATTAAGGTCCAGGTAATGGGGCCTTCCGTGTGTCACTCGTGGTCCATGGCAGCTTGGCCCAGAGTCAGAGAAATCTCAGGCCAACATCCAAAAATGAGTGAAAAGCAATTTAAATCCTTTAAATCTCTGCTGCAGTATTTTGAGAAAATGCCAAATGGTGGCTATATTCCTGGTACGTGCACTCCCTCCCTCTCCCCCTTTTTTCTCCACTCTTCTCGTCTCCAAGCTCGGGGAAAAAAACAAAACAAACAAACAAAAAAAAACTCTTGACAAGCTAAAACCTTTCACCTCCTTCTCCTTTTCACAGTGATCCCCTGGAATTCTCCACCTTCCCCAATGTGAATTCAGCCATTCTCCCTGGTTTCATCAGTTCTTCCACCTATGGCCTCAACCGTGTGTATATTATCTCATTGATCCTCCCAGCAACCTTGGGAAATAGGTGTTCTTCTTATTTCCTGAATACAGATGAGGTTAGTCACTTGCCCAAGGCCATGCAGTAGGAAGTGGGGGATCTGGCTTTTGAATGTAGGGTCTGTCCAACGTCGAGTACACACGGACACCAAGAAAGGAAAAATGGTGTCTTCCTCTGCACCTCCCCTAAGAGGTCCACTTTTTTTCTACCTCTTCAAACGTGCCTTCTCATTCAAGACATTTATTTGGCCTTTACCATGTGGCCCTGGCTGCCTCTCCAGCCTCAGCCTCCCTATTCCTCCCACCTTTTTTTTTTTTTTTTTTTTTTTGAGACAGGGTCTCGCTCTGTCACCCAGGCTGGAGTGCAATGGCACAACCTCGGCTCACTGCAACCTCTGCCTCCCGGGTTCAAGTGATTCTCCTGCCTCAGCCTCCCAAGTAGCTGGGATTATAGGCACACACCACCACACCCAGCTAATTTTTTATATTTTTGGTAGAGACGGGGTTTTTCACCATGTTGGCCAGGCTGGTCTTGAACTCCTGACTTCAAGTGATCCACCCGTCTCGGCCTCCCAAAGTGCTGGGATTACAAGGCCTCTCACCTCTTAAAGAGCCACTTGGTAAGTGGAAATTCTTGGAGTTCCCCAACACATCAAGCTCTCCCTGCCCCTGGGCCTTTGCACATGTTGTTTCTCTTACCTGCAGTAGTCTCTCCCTTCTAAGCTCTGTCTTATCTGTCAGGGCTGTCTCTCCTTCACCACTGCTGAGAAGCCTTCTCCACCTCACTGCTTCCTCCAGGGCCTGTTAGTGTCCTTCCTGCAAACCCCTGTTGCTCCTGCTCTTGCCTAGCAAGGCTCTCACCTCACCTGTTCTAATGGCTCATTTACTCTGGCACCTCCCTCATTAAGCTGCAGGGACAGGGGCTCTGCTGTGGACCCCTGCATTCTCACTGTCAGCCATGGCTCTGGAAGGCCCCAGGCTTTCTCAACACCCAGCTGGAGGCCCTGTACTGACCTCAGAGAGCCCCAGGGATCCAGGGGTAATACCATTCTCTTGTTTAGCAGTTGGCAAGTGGGTAGGTTGGATGGTGCCAGTTTCAATACTAAAGACCTGATCCTTGCTCACCACTCACCACTTTATCGTTTCCATCAAGACGTGAAAATTCCCCATAACTCAGTTAGATGTAAATCAGTCACTGATCAAAACATTCTGATTATAGGGAAATCTGATGAGTGTTAGCAGTTTCCTGATATTAAACTTTTCTTCCTGCTCTGGATTGCATTTTTTTTTTATTTTCTTATATCTCCTTGAGTGATAGCAATGGAAGTTTCCAGGCCTGCATTTAATGTACAATTTCTAATTCTTCTCACTGCATATGACCAGGAAGGGTGACCAAAAAACAATTATGAGTTAATTCTGTAAATTTCCTTTGGCATGAATATATTGTCCAGATTGTTTCTGTACCTTTCACTTTCAGAAGTAATTATTCCAACAGAAGCATGTTAGTATGCTGCGGACTGATTGCTGTGAGTTGTATCCTTTTGATGTACTAAATTAATTGACTAGAAAAAAAAAAAAAAAACTTCCATCAGCCACCAATAGAATGTTGAAAGTCAGTATGAGTCCAGCACTGCAGTTTGTAGGATACTAATGATAGATGACTAATTCATACCCCCCATTCCAGGCAACAAATATTTATTGAGCACCGGTTTCAGCGAAATGCCAAGTAGGTTCTGTGGCAGGGAGGAGGACAGCTCCATTATGGGCGCAGGCAGGCAGCTCATGGTTCAGTGTGACGGGTCTCAATATAGGCTGCACCTTAGGATCACGTGGGAGCTTTTAAAACATGAGGCCTGAGCCCCACTCTCAGAGATTCTGATTCCCTTATTTTGGAGTAAGATCCATGCATCAGTAGTTTTTTAACCTCCTCAAGTGTTTTTGATATGTAATCAGGATGGAGAACCACTATTCTAATACAGGGCTTCTCAGTCACGGCACTATTGACATTTTGGGCCACATAATAGATTGTCATGAGGTGCTGCCCTATGCACTGTGTGTTTAGCAGCATCCCTGGGCTCTCCCCACCAGATGCCACCCCTGCCCTCCCCACCCACAAGTTCTGACAACTGTAAATGTCTCCAGACATTGCCAAATGTCCCTTGGGGGGTATCATCACCCCCAATTAAGAACCACTGCTGTCATAGAAGGGATGAGGCATGTTCTATAAATTGTATCTTTCTTGAAAAAGGTCAGCATCTAAGCTGACACTGAGTATTCATCCTTCAGTCTCTTTTTTCTTCTCACCATGACCATATTTGCCCACTATAAAAACCAACTGGAGAGTTAGTTGTGCCATATAGCAGGGGTCCCCCCACCTCTAGCACCAGTACCAGTCTGTGGTACCGGTACTGTTGGGAACTGGGCTGCACAGCAGGAGGCGAGTGGCAGGTGAGCAAAGCTTTATCTGTATTTATAGCCGCTCCCCATCACTCACATTACTGCCTGAGCTCTGCCTCCTGTCAGATCATCGGTGACATTGGATTCTTATAGGAGCATGAACCTTACTGTAAACTGCGCACATGAGGGATCTAGGTTGCTTGTGCCTTAGGGGAATCTAATGCCCAACGATCTGTCATTGTCTCCCATCATCCCTAGATGGGACCATCTAGTTACAGGAAAACAAGCTCAGGACTCCCACTGATTCTACATTATGGTGAATTGTATAATTACATTTCATTATATAATACAGCGTAATAATAGAAATAAAGCACATGATAAATGTAATGTGCTTGAATCATCCTGAAACCATCCCCCAAACCCCACTGGTCAGTGGAATAATTGTCTTCCACGAAACTGGTCCCTGGTACCAAAAATGTTGGGGACCTCTGCCATAAAGCATGTTGTAGCACAGGAAACAGTGTCTGCCCTGAAGATACATTTAATGTGGCCTGAGCCAAAGTTTAACTGGGCCTCCCTGAAAAAGTTGGAAGATAGCCATCATGGGACCTGCACCCCAGTAGGGCAGTGGTTGGCTGGAACTGAGAAGCGCTGGCCTTTTGGGCAAGACATTTGCTGTCTACTTAGACACAGCCCCCACCACTGGCCATCCCTTACACCTGAGCCATTTTTTAAATTTATGTTTCCTGTCTGGTTCCAAAGACAGTTTGCAGCCCTCATATAGCCTGGCCCTGTCTGCCAGAGCTGATTTAAAAGTCTGTACTTATGCTGGTAATGGCTTGTCAGAAGGGACTTGTGACTATTCTGAAATCAAACCCTACTGGGGCGTCGCCACCTGGGACACCTGATATATCTCAGGCCCTGTGCTAGGCATTGTAAGTGTAGAGATGAATAAGGAAAGGTGCTCATGTTTACTATAAAATGAGATGTCATATTATTAATAGAGTTATGTGCAAGGGAGCACCCAAAGCAACACCTAACCTTACCTTACAATACAATTAAGTGAAAAGAACACATTATAAAATAATATATAGGTAATAATCCCTTTTGATAAAGAAACATCTAAATATCTGCATATCTTTGCATAAAAAATATTGGAAGAACATATAGCCATCCATTCATAGATGGATACTTCAGGTTAGGGGCTGAAAAACTAAATTTTGCTTGTTTCCAGTTTTTGTGTATATTTCAAAATTATCTAAAATGACTATCACTTTTCCAATGAGGAGCAGATTTTTTTAATTTAAAAAATCCAACATTAAAGGTTAGGTGGTTAGGTTAGGTTCTAAAAGAGGGAAGCAGCTATGTAGACAAATCAGTGAACTTGCAATGTCAGGCCTGCTGGGGTAGAAATTGGCTCTGGGTGGGGCAGGGGTGGAAGGAGGGAGTGGGCATGTTCTCCACTGGGGGATGGGGGAATGAGACCCCCATCTCTGAAAAGATTAAAAAAAAATTAGCTGGGCAGGTGGCTCACTTGAGCCCAGGAGTTGGAGGGGGAGGTGTGGCAGGGCCAGGCTTTCATCATGAAGGGTAGTGGGTGTTTGGTAGCCAGGCATGGAAGGACATTCCAGCCAGAAGAGTGCACAGGCTGGTGTGTGACAATTTGGACCTCATGATGCAGGCAGGTTTGGAGTTGGAAGAGAGAAAGCTGGAGGGAGAGATGGAGGGGCCACGTGTTCCTTCAGAGTTGCAGTCACACCTTTCACCTTTCCATGATCTCCCCACTGTGTCCTATGTTAGCTGGAGCAGAGTGAGCCTTTCTGCTCCCCAAATAAAAACCCCCTTCCTCCCCTCAGCAGGAGATAATTAAGATCTAACAGGATGTGCTCAGGCTCACGCGCCTTAGGTTACCGGGGTGCAAGGTGGAAGGGGGTCTTGCTTTCATCTCAGAATTTTTCTCCCTGGCTATTATTCTTCAGCCAGTGACCCCGCAAGGGAAGAAGAGATCGTATTTCTTCTTGGAGTTTTTCAGTGTCCCCTTTGCCTCGAGCTTGTAGGTTGCCATTGGCGCCCTTTGTGATGAGATCTGAGGGTTATGCCTGGAAATACCGGCTTTGGTTGAACCAGTGAAGTGAAGAGATTCTAAGCTCCAAAAAGACAATAATAAATGACAGGAGACTGTCTGAGGAACATCAGTGAATCATGAGAAAATCCATAAGTGTCTGGGATTCAGAGAAGTATGTTGCCATTCAAAGGAAAATGCCCCACTTTATTGTGGTAGTGTCCCACGTTCTTTGATATGTCAGCTATTAGGACATCAGGTGCAAAAGATCAAGGATCTCACAGGCAAAAGCAGGAAGAGCATGGCCTGTGGTGGTACTCCCTGGTAAACTCCCTTTATGAACATTTCTAGAAACTGTCAGAGCCAGGCATGGTGGCATGCCTCTGTACTCCCATCTACTCAGGAGCTGAGGAGGGGAGGAGCACTTGAGGCCCCAAACTTGAGACCAGCTTGGGCAACATAGTGAGACCCCTATCTCTGAAAAGATAAAAAAAAAAATGAGGCGGGCAGGTGGCTCACTTGAGCCCAGGAGTTTGAGGCTGCAGTAGGCTATGATCATGCCACTGCACTGCAAACTAAGACCTCATCTCTAAAAAAAGGAAAGAGAAAAGAAATTTTCATATCTCTCTGGTAACTGCTTTCAAGGAGGAAAAGCAAAAATAGTATTCCAGGGGTGATCCTCTACCTTTCAAGTTTCCATAGAAGGCTCTTAATACAAATATCCCCATACCATCCTCTTAGAAAGATAACCTTTCCACCTAGAACTTCGCTTCCTTTGTACAATTGATAGGGATCGATCATCAGGATTGGATGTGGGGGGGAAATAACAAGCAGAAAACAACTTTATTGGCCAGTATTTTTGAAACACTGCTGAGGAGTGTCTTGTTCTTGTAACACCGGCTGTCAAGATAGCATGCCGACCGCTTCCTTCATCAATAGAAAACAAGTCTAAGATTCCAGAGAGTCATTTTTCTATTTTTGTGGTCTCTAGCTTTATTGTAATTATTTATTCTCATCATTGTATGTGAATAGAAACATTTCTCAATTGAAATTAATGACTGAAGGTGGAACAGAAATACAGTTTTCAGTGATGTGCTCTTCTCCTTTCATCGATTTCTTTATTTTATAGCATTTTCCATTTTTAATACATTTATATGATTCAAAAATCAAAAAGTATAAAAAGGAGGATGTGAGGGTGTCTCCCTTTCACCTCTTTCCCCTGTTTACTTCTTCCTCAACCTGCCAAATAGACAATTGCTGTCCTTGGTTTCTTGTACATCCTTCTGGATTTTTTACTGCACATAAAAGGCCCTATTCTGTACATCACTATTTTGTTTGGCTTTTTCAGTTAATAGTTTACCTGGGAGTTGCTTCTAAATTAGTACATAAGGGATGTTCTTCTACCTTTTTTACGGCTATATAGTCTTCCATCACGTGGACCTCGTAGTCCGTCTTTAACCAGTCTCTTATCAGTGAGCATCCAGACTGCTGCAAAACTTGAGCTCTGACAAACCACATTGTGACTCATATTATATATATGTCCTTTTTTGCCTGGGCAGGTCTGTCTGTTGGATATGTTCTCATAGAACGGACAAGCCTGTTCCCCCTGTCCTCCAGGTCAACAAACTTGTCAGGTCTGTGCTGGGAGCTCAGTGGCCCCCTTATTATTAACATGAAGTGTCCTGGTACATTTTATTGACAGTAAAGCTAGATCCCGCCACCCCGCAAGTTTGGATGCCAAGCAGAGAATTCACCTCTCCCAGAGGCAGCAGGGACTGAATTTCTTCCCAGAGAATGGCAAACCAGGAAGACACTGCTTTGCCTTTGAAATGGGGATTGAAAATGGAGGCATTTGCCAATTCTGCAATCATTAACTAATCTGAAGTCTGGTATACTTTCTTACTAGTTAATTGTCTTAGGGACAGCCATAGAAAGCATTAGGGGGCATATCACTTCATTCAGACCGTGGTAGTCTACAGGTCAATTCCAAGCTACACCTGCTTTTTGGATTGGCCAAATAGAACTATGCTATTGGGGTCTGGGGTGAGAATTAGGATCCCAACCTTTATCATCCCCTTAGATCAGACTGTTCTCTAACATCTAGCTTTTCTCTAGCTTTTCAAACTTTTTGTAGCTCAAAGCATTTGCAGATCTAGGGCTTCCCATGTAGGTGCCCAGTTACTGCCAGCTGAAGGGGTATCCCCTACTTCCCCTTTTCCCTTCAGATCACAGTTGAAAACCCCATTGGTGGAAATCATCTCTCTGCACTCTGGGAAAGGTGAAACTACGTAAGTCCTCATCTGCAGTTCTTCCTACCACACTCGGACATCTAAGTGGCAGATTCCTCCTTAACAGCCTCACGACTTTACGCACCCAGCTCCCTTAGCACAATGTTGGACAAATCTGGGCTCTTATGTCAACATAAGCCCCAATAAAGGAGCTTCCCACCCCTTGCCATCTGACCACAACTTCAGCATTTTCCCTCGGATCCCCTGCTGGAGAGGTTGCAGGGCTGCCCCAGCCTGCTCCCCATGTGTGGGACCACCTAGCCCATCCTGGTGGATTGACTCATCGGATGGAAAAGGAAACCCATCCAAGTCCTTGCTCAGATCACTCTGGCATCTCCTCCCCAGCCTCTTTCACAGCTCTCTATTAAATCTGAACAAATAAATACAGATTTGCCTAGAACCTTTAGGAGAGATCCATCCTTTTCCAGCTTTTCCTCTTGGACACCAACAAACAGACATTTTCATTGGTCTTGTGCCAGTCTCTGACTTTTCTTCTTATGTCATTAACCCTAAATCATCCCATTCCTGTCCATTCAGCCCATTTTGGCTGCTATATGAAAACACTTTAAACTGCATGACTTATAAACAACAAATTTCTTGCAGCTCTGAAGGCTGGGAAGTCCAAGATTAAAGTGCTGATGGATCTGATATCTGATGAAGGCCTGCTTCCTGTTCATAGATGGCACCCTCTAGCTGTGTCTTCACGTGGTGGGAGGGGCAAGGCAGTTCTCTGCGGCCTCTTCTGTAAGGACACTAAGCCCATTGATGAGTGCTCCACCCTCATGACCTAATCACCTCCTGAAGACCCCCCACCTTGTAATGGCATCACATTGGTGACTATTTTTCAACATATGGATTCTTGGGTCGAGGGACACCAAACATTCAAACCACGCACTGCTACCCTTTGTTTCGGCTGCAAATCCTGTGGCAGCTTAACCCTGCTGTCTGCTCACCTCATTAACATGAACATAGACATCATGGACACATTTAGGTCACCCGGATGGGGCTGTGCAGGCACCATGCCAGCTGTAGCCTGAGATAAAGATGTCTCATTTTATCCATTCCATCAGTGCCATGATCAGAGGATCCATTTCAGGAGGGATTTACCACTTTTTAGGGCAGAGAGAGGCCAGTTTCCTCTTTTATGGTAAATATAATATAATCGAGCCATAGCCTAGGTATGGGCAAAAATAAGACCGAGATTCCAGCAGCAATTGCAGATGACTTGTTAAACCAAAGAAAGCTCACCGATCACATGGCTTATTCAGAGGGTTCTGGCCTCAATCACTCAACTCCAGTGCCCATATCACATTCCTGAGAGACTGCGTGCTACAAGTACGTAGCCTCTCAGGAACACTGAGGAATGTGATGTGGGGGTACTGGAATTGAGGGATTCCTGGGGTACGTAGCCAAACAAGACCACAGCCACCCACAAGGGGCCCATTTTTCATTTATGCCTCACTACTCTTTGAGTCCATATGGTTCTAAGAACTTCAGTCCCAAATCTGTTTCCTCACAGACCACTGCAGTAATCAAAGAAGGATGATTGCAGGTGGTTTGAACTAGGGCAGGGTTTGAGACAGATTTAGGACATGGCAAAATGAACAGAACTTAGGTATTCACTCAGTCAGCATATATATATAAATAATATAAATATATATATCAAAAGATATATATTTATATATCTCATCTCTGTTGTGAGCCAAGCCCTGTCCTGGATGGCTGGGGTAAATTAGGGAATACAGCCACAGTGGTCTCTGTCTTCATTAGCTTTAGTGTCGGGGGAAGATGGATTTGGTGTAGGTATGTGAATGGGGTATTCAGAATTACCTCCTGGTTTCTATTAAGTTGGTGCAAAATTGCGGTTTTTGTCGTTACTTTTATAGTCAACAGGGTGCTGTTACTGAGGCAAGAGGTGGAGGGAAAGGAGTTTGGAGCTGGGGCTGGGGCTGCGTAACTGTCAGGAAAACAGTGTTTTGAAGTGAGAGGAAGAAGCAAAGCAACATTTCCTCCCTAGACACCCCTGGCACAGGTGGGCGAGTCAGAGCTCAGGGGAACATCCCAGGAAGCTGTGCTGCATGGCTGCTCAGGAGATCTGATGGGCGCTCTGGGATGTGGGGAGCCACGTGGCCTGCTGTAGCCAGGTCACTAGAGGTGGGCATGGCGCCTCCACTGGTCAGCAGGGTAGGCAGAAAAGAAGGCGGCGCAAAGTGGGGAGTGCTGGGACAGGCCGGCGCCTTCCGGGCGCGTCTGTGTGTCCATCCTCATGCCTGACTGTGTGACCTTCTGGGAGCAATGGCCTCAGCTTCCCTTTGTAGAAGAGGAGTACATAATTTTCTCTTTACCCTTCACAGTTCCCAGTTGGGACAGACCCCTGTAACCTAAGACAGATTAACTGGAGGAAAACAAAGGTTTAGAAACACATATACATGATGTATACACAGGAGATAGCCAGAGAAATGAGTGAATCTCAAAGAGGTGGCTTTGACTTCAGGCTTGAATACCATGGTCCAGCGAAACAGAGAAAGAAGGGTGTGGGGAAGGCCAGTCATGAGGAGATGCCCAGAAAAAGCACCTTAAAAAAAGAGTAACATTTGTTATGCAGGCTGAAGTCAGTGTGCTCTAGATTGATGATAGTCTCTAGGGATTCAGTCATTCCTTTATCTCTGGTACAGAGAGAAGCCACCCTGACAAATGGAGATTTCCCTTGTAAATGTAAATTTAATTTTCCTTACACAACGATAACTTCTGTTGTCAGAGGTTCTTCCTGTGTCTGTGGTTTCTCAAAATAATCAGCTCAAAATATTCTTTATGCAAAAGAGGCATACTGCAAGGTGGCATATGCTGGTCTCCTACAACTCCTGCCTTCTGAGTCTCTCCCAGGTTTCCTTCTCGTCCAGCTTCTGTCCTTGCAGGAAAGCGAATTCGGGGGGAGATAGTTCCCAACCTTAGGCGGGACAGTAGTGCCACGCTGAAAGCACAGAATCCAGCACAGGCGCTCGTTCCTGGAGGCAGTTTTGATGCCTCACTGTGCTCATGAGTCTTAGGAAGGGATATAGCACGTCGGTCTGGGAAGGATCTGGGCTAAAGATTAAATTGGGGAGAGTTGTGATCAAATGCAGAGATGGTAAAATGAAGGAAGGAGAGCTGGGGCAAGAAGAAAGGAAGAAAGTCCAGACCAGGTGGGAAAGGGGAGAAGGTACCAGCAACAAAGATGGAGAGTGAGTGACCAGAGGGGGACCAGGGAAACAGGGAGAGTGGAGCCTTGAAGCCAAACAAGGGAGTGATTAGTCAGCAAGGGGCCTGTGCTCCTGGGAGCTCCGGGGAGAGAAAAATGCATGGTGGGCCTGGGATATGGAGCCCACTGAAGAGCTTAGCACCACCGGCTTCACGCGTGTGGAAACAGAAGCCAGTCAGAGTGAGCTGAGAGCGTGGGAGAAGAGGAAATGCAGGTGGTGAGCTAAATAGCTAGAAGAGTTTGGCTGTGATGCTGGGGAGGAGTGGGCAGTTTCCTCTCCTGGGGAGAGGAGGAGTGGCATTTTAAGTGAAAGTTGGGGAGAAGTCTTGCTTCCTAATAAAAGTGAGGAAGGTTCGTTCTCATGTGTATTCTAAAGCTGTATGCTTAGTTTCATCTACGTCTCAGCTCTGTGCTAGGAAAAGACGCTTGGGAAAGAATGCAAAAGACATAGGTCTTGTCCCAAGAGGTTCTTGTCTCCTCCAGGAGGCATGTAAAGGTCTCTGCAGTAGGGGTGGAGTGACCCTTGAAAAGGGCCCTGCAGGACTTGGAAGGAGGCTGGGATGTGCCCAGTGAGGTGAGGTTCCGAGAAGGGAGGCAGTATCTGAGCTGGGCGTTGACAAAGAGCTAAAAAGTCTCTAGGCAGAGGTACATGAAAAGGGACGGAGGGGTGGGGCCTCGGGATCTTCTGGGAATTACAGTAAATGCCCCTGGGTACACTAATTGAACCACTTCCACAAAGGCACCTGCTCTGGGCAGACACTGAGGGGAAGGGTGGAGCCCCAGCATACATCTGCCCCCATTCCTTCCCCATGGATAAAAGCACCTGTTGGGGGCACAGCTATACAGACTGGCCCCGTTGGGTTTGGGGCACATGAACACTTTCAGACACCCCTGAAACCATCCCATATAGCTTAATGGGATCGGACAACCCATATCTCTATGTTCTGTGGGGAGACGGGGAGGACCAGAGGAGGAGACCTGTAAAAGCCAGAGGGGATTTATTTGACCCTCAGGAGGATTTACCTGGGCATGTGCTCTGAAAGCCAAGCAGTCGTGGAAGGAAAAGCAATGAATCATTTATGATTGTTTTCACTTTGTATTCATTAAAGGCCTCTGCACTATTATTATGGAACCTTAATTGGCTTGGCACTGGGCACTGCCTCTCCCAGCCCCTGCTCCTCCCTTTGCCATCAGAAATTCCTGGAGTGAGCGGGAGAGAGGACCCTGCCTGGAACAGGCAGCTGGGCTAGAATCTACCCAGAAGATCAAATGAAATGCAGTCACTTGTCTTTCTTCTCTCTGATCATATATTAATAAATGTATCTTGTTGGGTTTTAGCTCTGCTCCCCACCAGCTGCTCCAAGCTCCTGCATCTCTTAGCCCCCTTTGCTTCCTCAGTCTCCAGAGAACTTTCCTTCAGCTGTCCCTCGCCCGGCCTTACAGACGCAGTGACTTCACGCGTGACAGCGTGCAGCCTTTGTTCCAAGTGCCGTGCTGGGCACTCAACCAGCAACAATATGCGGGTTACCTGATTTACTTCTTTTAATACACTTCAGTGTAATTATAACTGCATAAAAGAGAGGACAAATTGGCAAGTAATTACAATGTTAATTTGGCAATTTTTTATCATATTGTGGAAGCGCAATTTCCTCTCTAACTGTATTGGGGGGACACATTTATCTGTGGTTCAGCTTACTGAGGGATTCTTGAGAATGGAAATGAAATACACAAGAGACAGAGAAATCAGCTCTCCTCCCCGTAAATATTCCTTTATTTGTGTGTGTTTTGCAGCCTCCTTAAAAAAGCTAACTCGTTTATTCAGGCCTAATTAATGGAATGCCAGAGAATGCGTAATTAGGCTGTGACAGATTCAGCTGATGGATGGCTTTGCCTTTGGAAACCGGAGATACCCTCAGATAAAAGGGCTGAACGCTTCTCTTTCAGAATCTCACAGGCTGTGCATGCCTCACCACCGTCCCTGCTGAGAACGCAACCGTGGTTCCTGGAAAATGCCCCAGTCCTGGGTGCCAAGAGGCCTTCCTCACCTTCCTCTGTGTGATGTGTATCTGCAGCCTGATCGGTGCCATGGCACAGACGCCATCAGTCATCATCCTCATCAGGTAAGCCGTCGGCACAGCCCCGCCTCTCCTTTCCACCTGGTGTTCATCTGCAGGCCTCCTAGGGACCAGAGCTTCAGACAACAGCAAATCTCTTGAGCCAGGTGAGCTAGGGCCACAGCAAGGAGCGCAGCTTCTCTAGGCTGATTGATAGGAATCAATTATGTTTGATAGGGACCTCCCACCAAGAGAAGAAGGCAGGGCATGGGGGAGAAAACAGCACTTTCATGTTCACCCAGAAATAGAGCCTGCAGGCAATTTTGAAAAGGATCCTGCATTGAGCCTTACAGGACGCAGCCTTGTTGGAGGAAAATGAAAATGGCATCAGTGCCCAGCCCCTACCACCCTGCCACTGCTTAGCCCTATGACCGTGGGTACTTTCCCCCTAGACTTGCTTCTGAATCTGTAACTGGGGGGGATATGACCGATCCTGCCTGCCTCCCGCAGTGAAGCAGGACCCACTGAGACCATGTGTGTGTGCAAACACAGTAGAGACATGACGGGTTATTGTGCACCATGGCTCATGGCAGGTGAGCAGTGACCATTCTTGTACAAAGAGGTTGTTGGAGAGAGCCAACCGAAATTCTATTGTTACCTGTCTCTGGGGACCTGTCCTGGGGACAGGTGAGATGCCTCAAAGATGAGCCATTAGTAATATTCTGAGTAACTTTTATCATTTGCAGAGTTACCTAGATTTGTGTTGGAAACCCAGAAGTGAACTAACACATAGCCTGCCATTCATCTGAATCAGGGGAAGGCACGCTACACAAAGACTCATCAGCTGGGCACGGCGGCTCATGCCTGTAATCCCAGCACTTTGGGAGTCCAAGGCGGGAGGATCGCTTGAGCCCAGGGGTTTGAGACCAGCCTGGCCAACATGGAGAAACGTCTTCTCTACAAAAATTAGCAGGGCTTGTTGGCACACGCCTGTAATCCCAGCTACTTGGGAGGCTAAGGCAGGAGAATTGCTTGAACCCAGGAGGCGGAAGTTGCAGTGAGCTGAGGTCGTGCCACCGCACTCCAGCCTGGGTGACAGAGCAAGACTCTGTCTCGGGAAAAAAAAAAAAAAAAAGACAGACTTGCCTTATTGGGATGCAGTTATGTAAGTGAACAGATTCAATAGCAAGGGCTGGAAATAAAAGTAGGAATGAAACACATGGAAGTACCCAGTGTCCGTGCACCTCACCTCTACTTTATCCAGCTTCTCTCTTCCTCTCACTTTGCCAACCACATTTCCTCATCTTTGTCATGAATTCCCAAGGAAGAGGATTTTTACAAGTACTAACGTTACCCAGAACGTCATTAGCAAGGCCTTGTGAATGTGCAGAGCATTAGGGTATAATAGCAAATTGCCATTTTATACTTACTAAGTTTGACAAATAAATTTTAAAAATTGACACCCAGTGCTTACAAGGCTGTAGCAAAACTGACAAAATCACAAATTGCTTGTGGCATGGGAAAAGGCTTATCACTCCTTTCAAAAAAGCAAAATGGCAGTGTGAGTCAAGAGCCGTAAAAATATTCAGACTCTTTTATTCAGTAACCCTACCCCTTGCCATTTATCTTAAAAAAGTACTTCTCTACAAGAAAAAAAAAGAGCTCAATGCAGACAAATTTTTATTACAACGTTAGCTATAATAGCAGAAAAACCTGAATTGGAATAGTGAGTTAAATTATGGCACTGCAGCGCCGTGGAATAATGAAAATTCTTAAGAATGTGAAAGTGTTTATGAAAGGAACTATTGAATTTAAAACTATTTAGAGAAGATGATTATGTATAATATGCATTTGGACAAAACCCATCAGATCTCATGTATAGGTTTTAGGTGGCTGCCTTATGAGTAGTTTATTTTTCATTATATGCAGTTATAGTGTGATATTCTTACGCTAAAGGCACTGAGAAGCATGAAAAATGACTAGTCTGTTATTTGCTTGCCCCATGACTCTTCTGCCAAAACCCAGCCTCTAGACACTCACTAGTGGTGACTATCAAACATGGAAAGTTTGTTGAAATTCTTAATCACTTCCAAATCTCAGCTTGATAAACAGCTCTTGGAGCTTTGCTGGAAATATTTGATTCCCTCTAAATTAATCAGCAACAGATGGCCTAAATGACCTAGGCTTATAACTCCACACTGTGCTGGAAGCACATGCTATACATTGTGCATATTGAGAGGTCCAAGACACAGCTTTATTCCATCACCTTCCTAGTCTGATTTGCCATCACAGATGTCTCAGGCTGGCACAGGGGCACAGATGTGCACCAGCCCTTGCCCCCTCCCAGAAGAATGGACCCACTGTCATGCCAAACAGGACCATCCCACCAACAACAGTGCTCAGAACGTCTGGAAGTGAGGTTAAAAGCTGATGCCCAGCCCCTCTTAGGCCCCACACTGGGCTCCGAGAGTAATTAGGCAGTGTTCCCAAGGTCACCCAGATAGTACATTTAGAGCTAAGACTCCTCCCAGTGTTGTCCAGAGCTTTCAATAGTGTTCGCACGGAGCCCTCCGTTTCTTCATAACTCAAGCCAAGAAAGATTCTTCTTCTCATAGGAACCAGTTTCCCAACAGGATATGAAGGGAGATCTTAGCACCTTGCTCACTTGGTTCCCAGTGACATGATAGCTGAAAGGAAATCAAATTTCAGGTGATAAATATTCTAGCTCATTATACCAGCGTGCTTTCTTGATAAGGAGAATTTGCCTCTATTTATGTGTCTTTCAAGTCAGTGCTTTCAAACGAAAGTGCAAAAACTGGAGATGTGGAGCTGATAATAGCTTTGAAGAACTTGGATTTTGAAACATGCACATTCTAAAGGGTACTGTGTTTCTGTCCAGAGACACTAGACTCATCATGGACGTTGTACTGGTGTCTAACTCAATCAATCAGCCAGAGTCACGTCCCCATCGCTCAATGAAAGCCATGACCTGCTGCCCTGGGATGACTTACCTGTACTGTCTGGGTCCCAAACTGAAGAACTAGGAGTCCAGTGTTCGAGGGCAGGAGGAGTCCAGCACAGGAGAAAGATGTAGGTTGGAAGGCTAGGCCCATCTGGTCTTATCCTGTTTTTCTGCCTGCTTTATATTCTAGCTGTGCTGGCAGCTAATTAGACGGCGCCCACCCAGATTGAGGCTGGGTCTGCCTTTCCCAGCCCACTGACTCAAATGTTAATCTTCTGTGGCAACACCCTCACAGACACACCCAGAATCAATACTTTGCATCCTTCAATCAAGTTGACACTCAGTATTAACCTCACAGTGCTGAAACATGCTAAGTGGATTATTTCCCAAGTGGTCCATCTAGGGTGTCTAACCATGCTAATTTGGTGGATTTCACAAAATGACTGGAGAATGGTAAAGGTGCTCATGGTTTCAGCCTGTTTGTGAAGGATAAGGGGAGTTATTTTCTTAGTTGATGTTTTCCCCTGCATACACGTACCCCACCAACTTAAGATGCTTCCTGATCTCAGCAAAACCAACCTGTCTTTAAACATAGGCTTTATGACCAAATTTGCATTCTGTCCTTCAAATGACAAGGTTAGCTCCAGTTACTAAAAAACACTGTTAAATTCCTAAACTTATCTTGGCACCACAGTTGCAGTTATTTTTCAGACTTTAGGCAGGAAAAAAAAAAAGACACTATTAGTAATTTTCTAAAGAAGAGCTCTGATGGACAGCAGCAAATGACTCTGGGGTCTGTTAATTACAGGGGACTGATAAGAATCTTTTTTTTTTTTTTTTCTCTCTTCATCTCTTTGCACGTAGGACAGTCAGCCCTGAACTCAAGTCTTACGCTTTGGGAGTTCTTTTTCTCCTCCTTCGTTTGTTGGGTACGTATTATCTTTTTATTTCCTCAATAATGAATTGGATGCTTATTACTAGGTGAGTAACTGTCAGTGAAATTATCCCATTTCCTAGGTCTGTCTCTTTTTTCTTTGAAGTTTAATTATTAGTAAATAAGAAATTTTAAGTCTCAAAATTTTGGTCAGAGATAAACTCAGACACTGCCTGGATATCACAAAGTTCTCATTTATACCAACTCTTATCTTCATGCCACCCTGAATTCTCATCGGCATAAGGAGGAAAAGTGATGGCACCAAAGGGGAAAAAAATCTGGTGGTGTAATTTGGCATCTTCATTAAGCAAGCCATGAGCAGCTTGTGAAATGCTTCGTTTATGGGGCCGCCAGCTGGGAGAGAGAGGCGTTCTCACAATGCCTTGAAAATGGAAACTTTGCATCCTTTAAATTTTTCCAAACTGACTTAGTTCATTTACCTTGAATTTCTGGGATGGGGCAAATGTGACCTTCATACTATAGGGTCCATGTTTCAAGATTTGGTATAGAAAGAAGGAATAAAATCTAACCTCTTGTTTTTAAGATACGCAAAAGGAAGATGAGATAGTCCGTGGTTCACCCAAGGTCCTTCCTGTGCACTGGCTGGGCTAACACTGGGCCTGGTTCCCAGCTATGCCTGCTTTTCTCTTGCCGTACCACACTGTTGCTTTACGAGCGTTCTTTTGTTAAGGCCAAGATGAAGATAACTTTTTTCCTTGAATAATAGGACAGTCGCCTTCCCCAGTGGACTTTAAATGGCATCTGAATGTAGAAGGGAAGACAACCATGACCTGTATTTTTAGGGTAGAAATAAAATTCCTCATTCCAAGTATATAATCGTGGATAAGCACAAATACCTAGCTATAGAAATGTTTGTAAAAGTGGAAAATTGGCAGCAACCCAAAAGCCCAACGGCAGGCAATTACTTAAATCAGTTATGGTCTATCATCGCAGTAGGATTTATGTTCCCCTTTAAAATTCTGGAAAGAAAAATATAGACTTAGAAAGGGCACATGATAGGTGGAAGGGGAAAAAAAGGTCTGTAATGTAATAAAGTGGAAAAATATTGCAAAAGATATCAAAAGAGTATCGGCTATTACCTTTGAGTAATAAGGTTGTATTTTCTCAATTTGTTTTAAAGTTTTGAACGAAATGTCTGTTACTTTTATGAGATTAATTTTTATATGCCGATATATGAAAGAAAAATATTAACCTTTAGATCCATTAAGGTCCTCCCTGGGGAATGGCAAATACATAGCATATGTCTCTCCTCACCTTCCTTCTCTGCCTATAGCAAAAACTTTCTATCAATCTGTGATCATTTCCTCTGTGCCTGGTAGAAGACCTCAGAATGCTCTCAACCATAGCAATCCATGTTTCTTGGTGTATACATGGAAACTCAAATGGCATTGTCTTAAGTCTAAGTCATGGAAAATAGAAGTGCTCTAGGTGTGAAGATGCCCCAATTAAAACAAGTTCAGCGCTAATTCAAAGTAAAGCATTTGGGCCTTCCTGGGAAGCTGTAGTAGCATGCAGAAATACCAAGGCAGAGTTATGATCGTGCTGATTTTTTCCTGTCAGTGGGAGGGTGCAATCTGCATACATCATTACACCCCTGCTCTCACTGCAGTGTGGGGTGGATCGATAGTGGATGTGTAATATTAACTGGCACATTGGGACCCTAATTTTTGCAAATGGTAAAGCCATTCCACATATGCATTTGTTCAAGAAGCTAATGTTTATTGAAAACCTATTGTGTTCGAAGCCATGACCCATTCCCAGGTAAGTGACCCCAGCTCCGCCCTTATGAGTCCTCTGGGGCTGGCCAGGGAAGGTAAGAGCCCACCCTCCTCATCTGTGGAGTTGCTATGGAGATCTCTGCACCTCTAGACAGATACTAAGGACTCAACACAACTGGCAAAATATTTTTTTGATAGCACAAGATGGAAAACAATTTGCAAGATATTTCTGAAAAGTTAATGAAAATTGTAGGATAGTTGAAAGGAAAAGTGAACATTATGAGGCATATGATACTGTTAAAATCATCATACACTGCGGTAAATCAGTTTCAATATCTGTATGCCTGCCCCAGGAATAATCAACCAGGTGGTACCTAGAATAGTGTTTTTCAACTGCTGCAACTGTAATCTAGAGCAAGAGATGACAAGTTTTGCATTATGGCCCAGTACACACATGCTATGCCTAGATACAGCTGAAACAACAACAACAAAAAAAACATGAAAAAATACTCACTGTAATAGGTATGACACGTTCTGCCATTTTCTATTCTAGTCTATTACATGCTTTTAAAAAAGTTGGTTGTGACCCACTCTATTGATTTTATTGCCCATTATGAGTCTTAAATTAGAGACTGGAAAACCCTGCTCTAGAAGACTGTGACACAGCTTCATCTTTCAATTAAAAGCAGCTCATTGAAGAAGTCTTAGCATTTGGCCTAATTCCCTTTCTTGCAGGACCCAGTAAGATTAACCACCATTATTGTTAATGTGAAGGCCGGCAAAGACATCAGATCCTGTGACATTGTCAACTTTTTTGCTGGCCTAGCAAGGGCAATGGGGATACAATGGGGACATCACAGGTTAGTGTGACAAGATTCCAGTTGGCACAGGTGCAACAGGAATATGTAGAAGGGCCTCCTGATCTTGCCTTGGGATGGGAGCAGTGGGTTTGGAAAGGATGGGATGTCTATGCTCAGCCCTGGGGAAGGAGTAAGAGTCATACAGATGAGCAGGGAGAAGGACTTAAGGGGTAAAAGCCTGGGGATGAACAAAGGTCCCAGCATGTTTGGGGGCTGCAGAAGGCCCAGACTGGGGGGAAAGGGGGGATGGAAGAAGATGGAGCTGGAGAGGGTAGTAGATCAGGAACTTGGTCAGGAAGGGCTTCTGCCCTGTTGCTGCATTTGACCTTTATCTCGGGAGGGTGAGGCAGAAGAATCCCTTGAACCTGAACCCGGGAAGCAAATGAAAGTTGTTGACGGGCTTTAACCAGAGAGTGACAAGATCCACTGTGTATTTTAGAAAGGGCTTGTCTGCCATGTGGAGAATAAGAGCATGGCTGAAGAAGTTGCTGCTGTAATGAAGTGAATGACTGAGGCTCATGCTAGGATGGGGAGAGGGTAGGGTTGAGAAATAAAAGGAGGAACCTGCGTTATTCTCTGAGTGGAAGCATAAGGACTGGAGTCTCAGAAAGGGGCACGCACAGTGCCCACTCCTAGGAAAGTCTTGGGTAATGTAGTGAACAGGGGAATTATTTATGAGAGGAAGAGAGGATGTAGGGCAAGTTGGGAGTGGTGGAGACCAGCGCTCTCCAGTGGAACACTCTGTGATGATGGAAATGTTCTCTGTCTGTACCACAGGTGCTGTTGCACACTTGAAATGTGGCTTCTGTAGCCTACTTATTTTTACTAGTTTTCACATAAGTAGCCAGATGTGGCCAGTGTCTACCATACTGGACAATGAGGGGGCCATCTTTGAGGCACCATCCTCATGGGTCACAGTGAGGAAGTGGGATAGGGGAACAGGAAGACCCTCTTTCCAGACACTTGGGTGTAAGTGAAGAGGGCAGGAGCTAGAAATGAATGTGATATTGGTCTCCCTTGTTGCTTTACACACCAACGGTAAGGAGTTGGTAGAAAGGGCCAGGGCAGGGCCTGCAGAGGCACTGGTCAGTGGGGCTCTGGGAGTGGCCCCAGCACCCTGGAGTAGAAGCAGGAGCGTGGAGCAAAGAAGCTGAGGGTGATGATCAAAGTAGGGCTGAGATGGGAGAAAGGAGAGAGGATACAGGAACTGTAAAAACTAGTTGTAATAAATAACGGAAAAAGAACGGGAGGCTGTGGCCAAAGCCTTATTGTCTGACTTCGAGATTATGGAAGTGGAGCAGTTCTGACCAATGACAAAGCCCAGGGTGTTGCTGGCCAGAGAGGGACAGGGGTCAAGAGCCTGGATGTTGAGAGTGAGTTAATGAAAGGCTCACGTGGACAAGTGTATGTTGAGTAGGGGAGGAAGACACTGAGCTGGAGAAAGGTCAGTGAATTCAGAGGAAACTGAACGATCTACTCATAGCAGAATTCCTGGTATAATTGAGTCCATCCTCCTTTACTCTTCTGCAGGTGTCGTGGCTACTCCTTTTCTCTCCGGGCTGTGGGCAAACTCTCTGCTCCTGAGTTGGTCTAGAATCTTGTTCCTGGGGCCTACTGCTTGCCAGGACGTTACACCAAATTAAATTAGTGGAAACAAACGTGCGCTGAGACTCTTCCACATCCAAGGTGCTGTCTAGGGGCTGCTCAGGGTGCACAGATGAGTAGGTGCCAATATCCTGCCTCTGGCGGCTCCAGTAGGAGAACGAAGCAAGTGTGGGGAAGGTGTGGGGTTAGAAGAGTTATAGAGGGCCTTGATTTTCAAGGGGAGAAATTATACTTGGCTGAGTAGTTGCCAGTGTGGAGCAAATGGGGGTTTCAGATGGGAGAGTGAATATACATTCAGAATTCTGCTTTAGGTAGAGCAGCAGGTGAGCAGGGCATGAGGTTTAGCAGGATGCAGGATAACCTATCAAAAGCATTGAAGTGAGAAGCTGACCACCAGCAAAGCAGTGGGTTTGAATGGCAAAGACAGATGGGAGCCACATAGAGAGACAGCATCTATTGAGACCCCCCAACCCAACCGACCTAAGTGAAAGCAAAAGAGAAGCAACGAAAGCTCAAGATGAGGCTGAGGTTTGGAGCCCCTGGGACTGGGGCTATGGAGAAGCCTTTAATAGAATAAGACACAATAGATCAAGTGTCTCAGGGTGTCATTAGGGATGGGCTTAGCTTCCACAATACCACCACAAACTCCCCATTCACTGACCCTGCCTCTTAATTTTCCAGCGTGCCTGCCTAGCCAAAAGCATAGCGAAGGCCCTCGGGGTGCATTTCTGTAGGCAGGGGTCATTCCTGAGCAGATTGTCCTTGGTCTGGGGTGATTTGTGAACTACTCTGGAAAAGCACATCCTAGACACTCCTGATGTGGCTTGTCAGACATTTGTTGAGTTCCTGCTGTGAGCATCATCTTGCATATGACAAAGTTTATAGGCAAGTGGAGAAATGAATGTGTTAAATGCTGCTTTGGAAGAAGCAAGCACAGCATGCCCAGGGGCCCCAGGTGAGAGACGAGAGGGAGTGAGATACGGCAGTGGGATGCATGGAAGACCCCTTCCACTTGCCTACACTTTTAATTGTTCGTTCGGCAAACATATGTTAGGCGCCAGCCATGTGCCCTGGCTCTGTCAGCAGTGTACCTCACCTCCTGATGGACCTGCACCACCCATGATCTGCCTCCCTTACCTATGCTGAGATGACATCCAGTATTTACCATGGCCCTCTAAAGTCAGTCACACCTGCTCTTGAGCCTAGCTCTGCCTTTCCTGACCATGTGGCAGATTATTTAAGCTCTCTGGGCCTTAGCAACTTTCACAAGGGGTCCAGGAATGAAAGGAGAACATAGTAGCTCCTCCAGACTCTCCAGTTTAAGAAAAGTAAATGTCAGGTATCACTGGAAAACAGCCCAGATTCTTTCTTGGCATTGCTGAAGCAGAGAACTCATTAAACCTTCCAGGAGAATACACTTTTCAGCATCTCCCTTTCTAGCTGGTGCTGGACATAACAGTAATTCCACCAGGTTGAATAGAGATTCCATGGTGAATTCGAGTCTTGGCAGGTAAGCCAGAGAGAAACAGATATCTTTTTAAATGTAAATGGCCGTAATTTTCAGCTTCCATTTTGTCCCATAAAGGAATTTGAACTTATTTTTCTTACAAAAGCCTTTCAGTTCACCTTTTAAGTTTAGACCGAAGAATATAAATAGGCCCAGCCATTTCAACTGAGAGAGTAAATTAAATAGCCAAGATATAAGGCCCTGAGGTTTAATCTCTCTCTGTTAATAGATTTCAGGAAAACAGAGACAATGTTCTTAAATTGTGCAGCAATTTATGCATTGAAATATAGATAGCTGCAATTTAAGCCAGAGTGTAATAGTAAGATTTAGTCCTTTTAATATTCCCTCTAGTAGCGGGGAACAGCATTGAGCCTGCACATACCCTCCTCAGCACACGGTGGGTTCCCAGTTCCCCAACGATGGGACCCTATTAACACCTGCTTCATCCACAAGTTCCTGCCCAGAGGACATAGGGAGAAGACAAGATTAAAAAAAAGAGAGAGGCTGAGGCAGGAGAATGGCGTGAACCCGGGAGGCGGAGCTTGCAGTGAGCCGAGATTGCGCCACTGCACTCCAGCCTGGGCGACAGAGCGAGACTCCGTCTCAAAAAAAAAAAAAAGAGAACTGCTCTTGCAGTCTTTAGGGAAGACAGACAGCATTTCTTCAAAAGACACAGTTACTAAAGAAATACACCACCATCATCAAGCTCCCTTGTAACTAAGGACTGAACAGTGAAGGAGCTCAAAACCAGAGGGGACACTAAAGTCCACCTGCCCCCCTGCCCTTGTCCTCCCTTCTGGACACACCTGATTATCCTCTAAAACTCACTTATGATGTGGAGAATTTTTTTTTTTTTTTTTTTGAGACGAGTCTTACTCTGTCACCCAGCCTGGAGTGCAATGGTGTGATCTTGGCTCACTGCAACCTCTGCCTCCCAGGTTCAAGCGATTCTCCTGCCTCAGCCTCCCCGGTAGATGTGCAGAATTCTTGCCAATGGGAGTTATTCACTGAATCACAGCTTGAAAGGTTTTCTGCAACTCTTTCTCTAGAGGTGGTGAACTTAGGACGGATTTTCATTTACCCAAAAGAGTTCCTGAACATGGAACAAAAGCCAAACAGCAGCAAGGGAACCAGCTTTTTGGAGTGCCCACCCTGTGAGGGCTTCTCAAATGGCGTCCCATTGATTCCTTACAAAAGCTCTGCCTGAAGGTATGATCGTGCCCGTTGTATAAACAGTGAAACCGAGATGCACTAAAGTTGTGTGAATCACACAGTTCCCAAGTGGCGGAATTAGAATCCAAAATCAGCTGTCTCTGGTTCAGAAATTTGCATTTCCTCCCCATCACCAAAACTCCAGATGTGAACTCCCTGTCTGAGTTCACATCAAAGCCTACCACGATGACAACTCCGTGTCTCTTCCTGCTGACAAGCACAGTATCTGCCATTACTGCCTCAGGTGTCCCGCGAAATACTGAGTTTGTTTACAAAATAAGTCTCCCAGCCTTCTCTATGTATTAGCAACCCCAGAGAAGGAAGGGCTGCCCGCTTTGCAAAGATCAAACCCCCTGTGTGTTTCACCCTCTGCACACTTCAAAACCAGGCTTCTACAAGCCCGTTACTCCAGGAGCTTAGCAAAAGGGTAAATAAAATGTTCTCTGTATCCCTGGAAATCCCCAATAAGAGCTCTAAAGTCTTCTCAAATCAACAAACTCTGAATTAGAAGGAAGGAGATTATTGGGTTTGGAATTATGAAATATCAAACCTGGAACAAATAATCTCTGTCACTCTCAGTTTATTTGTATGTGAAATAAGGTGGGGCAGGGGGAGTGGTTATGGAGGGGATGCATAATGGATGTAGAGCACTCTATACAGTCCTGGGTAGGAGGTAGTTAATGATACTACTTATCATGACAGTTGCCTGTCACAGTCTCCCATTTGTCTATGGGGAACCAGCTCCTTGCAGGGACTGCCTGAGTTTTTGTTTGGTCCAACTGAGTGATAAACATATAAGGATGTGGGGCTGGGCATGAAAATGACACCAAGGTGGGACTCCCTTCTGTGACCCATCAGGTGAGTTCCAGAATGGCAGAGGCCTCTAACAAAAAATATTCTCTGCACAGCTGCAGTTTAGGGACTGATAGCTAGACCTTCCCTTTGGGAAAGAATTTTAAGTGAATAAAAAGGAAAAGATGAATTTGATGGAAAAGCCAATATTTTCACTATTCAGAAGTATAAAAGGAATCTCATAAAGGTTATACTTAAGGTACTCAACCTAGAGTTTATTCTAAAATACCACCCCAAGTCCCCTGAAACATGAATAAGGTGGCAAAAGTTCTGGTTGCATGGAAAGATCAGACCCTTGCACAACACTCACACACACAGCTCATTTGTGTAGTGTTTACCTTAGCCCTTACCAAGGAGGGTGGTATTAGCTCCATTTTAAAGATGAAGAAACAGACATTGAAAGATCAAGTGACTTTCTCTCCAGGACTTTTAGCACCTTAAAAGTTCTTTCATCTCGGCTAGGTGCCGTGGCTCACGCCTGTAATCCCAGCACTTTGGGAGGCCAAGGCAGGCAAATCACAAGGTCAAGAGATCAGACCATCCTGGCCAACATAATGAAACCCCGTCTCTACTAAAAATACAAAAATTAGCCGGGCGTAGTGGCGTGCACCTGTAGTCCCAGCTACTTGGGAGACTGAGGCAGGAAAATCACTTGAACCCGGGAAGCGGAGGTTGCAGTGAGCTGAGATCATGCCACTGCACTCCAGCCTGGCCACAGCGCGAAACTCTGTCTCAAAAAAAAAAAAAAAATTTCATCTCTACCACAAACGCTCTCTGAAATACTGAGCAGAGCATAGCATGAAAAACTTTGGTAGGTTTTGTTTTTTTTGGAGACAGGATCCCATTTTGTCTCCTAGCCTGGACTGCAGTGGCGTGATCATGGCTCACTGCAGCCTGGAACTCCTGGGCTCAAGTGATCCTCCCATCAGCCTCCTGAGTACGTAGCTTTCAAATTGTTGTTTAGAGGTTTTGTCATCTGGTAGTGGAGCTTGACAATAGGCAAGATAAAATTGGCATATTTATTTATCACATAGAGGTATGCCCTACTTGAAAGACAACCAAGTATTATAAAAACTCTCACTCAGGTACATGAATGAGTTACACAGTGGTATTTTGGAGGGATATTTTGGTTTTAACAAATATTAACGAATGGTTCCTTTATGTTGCAAATTTCCTTCGATGTGCTTAAAATATGACCTGATTTGCACGGACCTGGAATTTGTATCCAAGTATCCATGCATTACAGAGCAAGGGACACCTGTACCCTCAGTTCCTTCCCACAGCAAAGCGTTTACTAGAGGTGTCCTCTCTAACCTTGGCTCCCTGTCGCCAGGTGATGGGTGGCTAGAACAAAGTGAAATGACCTCAAGAAAGCTCACAAGGAGGGACGAGCATTTGGGAGCTAATCATAATATAATGATTATGCCCCATGCAGAGACAGAAAGGTGAATGGATTTGCTTTGCCCTGCTGTGCCACAGAAACAGGCCACATTAGTTCCATTTATCTCTAGGTCTATCTGTAATACAAACTGGCTCCAGATCTTCATTTTTTACATAAATAATGTGCTGTGTGGCTTAGTTTCTATTATGCGGTTGCCATGGCAGTTCCTCCAGTTGGCTCTTTTTCAGTGAAATGAAAAAAGGCACTTGTTAGGGGGCAGGGAAAACACACAGGGTTGGTAGGGAAGGGCTCAGACACCTGGGCAGCCTTTGGGATCACAAGGAATACTAGGAATATGAGCTTCCATTCAGCAGGACCACAGCCCAACCTGGCAGCCAGAAAGAAGGAAGCAGGTTGTGTGGGATTTTGAGCTTGGAGCTTGTTTATTAAACCGAGCTGCTTGGGAAGTTTAATGAGGTTTCAACCAGAAATCTCGGGGGCTTCTCTTTGGGGTATCAAGCAGCAGAGGTGAAGAGTTCCAAGGAGAAGTACAGAGGCACCTGGGCCGAGAGAGCCCGGAGCTCTGCCAAGCTCATTAGCACTCATAGGGTAACACAGCCCTGCTCTCGCCCGATTCCAGGCCTGTCATTAAAACCGGGGGAAGGGCTGCCTCCTTCATTAAGCTTTCCCCCTCTCCCCAACTGCCTTTGGAGGCCCCACAGAACGAAGGTGCTGCTGTGCTTATAATGCACGTGCTGTTATTCCGGCAATCATGGATGGACTTCAGGGGCCTATGAACCCCCTGAAATACGGGTTCGATTTTATGGGTAGGTGTATTTTGCTGGGCTGTGGGTCTAGATCTCATCAAAATCTCAGAGGGACCTTCCTTCATACAAATTAAATTCAGATGCTCTAGGACTAGCTCTGCAAGGAACACTCCGGATAGAGGTATACAGGCCCTGGGATCTCAGATTTGGCCACACCTAGCTCCAGAGGTCACTTCCTCCTCCTGCAGTCTGTCACTGAAGATGGTTGGCACTTTATTCTGGCCTCAAGGGGACAGTTTTTTTGAACAGTTAATTTGTATTAGTGACTCATCTGTCACTTTCCCATAGTAGAGATGACACTCTCCCCCTTCACTCAGAATCACCTGGGAATGTGAAGGTGCTGAGGACTGCGCTGCACACCAAATGCTCTGATTTCATTGGTCTGGGATGGGACGCCCTGGATGATTGTCATGGGCAGCCAGGTCTGATAACTCAGGGATAACAGCAGGCAAACACAGAGAGGAACAGGGAACTGAAGTAAGGAAGGGGAACGGTTTTCATCTTATCTGCAATTTTTGGTGACTGGTTGTAGGTACCGGAAATGCTCTACCGTGAGGGTTTCAAAACTGGTTACCACCTCATTCTGAGCTGGGAATATTAAATATCCAGGGGAAGGGAAGTTGTCAGTATATATGCAGATATTTTCCATTTTAAACTATATGTGTATACACACAGATGTACTCAAGTCCAATTTGTGGTCCCTGCACACAAGAGCACACACAGCCCTGAAAGCCTCATACAGAAGAACACCACACATAGTATGCCGGCGCTTTGCAGTTTCCCCTATGAGACTACGCCGCTTTCACTGACGCTAAGAATGTTTCCCTTCAAGGAAGACCGTCTTGGCCTTCTCAGGCCCTCAGCAGAGGATGATGATGATAATAGCAGCCGTCATTCACTTTACATGGTAAAGTGACCCAGTACACACTGTGCTAGATGCTTTTTTTTTTTTTTTTTTTTTTGAGATGGAGTCTTGCTTTGTTGCCCAGGCTGAAGTGCAGTGGCACAATCTTGGCTCACTGCTACCTCTGCCTCCCACGTTCAAGCAATTATTCTGCCTCAGCCTCCCAAGTAGCTGGGACTACAGGTGTGTACCAACATGTACCACAGTGCAAATTCCAGGTTGTCGTCTCTTTAGTAGAGATGGGGTTTCACCATGTTGGCCAGGCTGGTCTCGAACTCCTGATCTCAGGTGATCCACCTGCCTCAGCCTCCCAAAGTGCTGGAATTACAGGTGTGAGCCACCATGCCAGAGTGATGCTTTCTATGTGTAAAGTTAGTCTTCACAGCCATCTGGTGAAGACTGTAGTATTATCATCATCCCCATTTTGCAGATGAGGAAACTAAGGCAGGAGGGCTTAAATAACTTGCTCAGATTTGTACCATAATAAAAAGGCAGAACTGGGACACAAACTCATGCGCTTTGCCTGCTGAGCATGTCTTTGAGCCACGGAGTCAGACACATTTGCCTGGCAGTGCTGTAAGAAAAGCTAGGCAGAGACAGGAACAGGGGAGCACTGGCCACCAGATCCAGAACGCTAACATTCTTTTCCCCGTAACAGGCTTCATCCCTCCACCCCTCATCTTCGGGGCGGGCATCGACTCCACCTGCCTGTTCTGGAGCACGTTCTGTGGGGAGCAGGGCGCCTGCGTCCTCTACGACAACGTGGTCTACAGATACCTGTATGTCAGCATCGCCATCGCGCTCAAATCCTTCGCCTTCATCCTGTACACCACCACGTGGCAGTGCCTGAGGAAAAACTATAAACGCTACATCAAAAACCACGAGGGCGGGCTGAGCACCAGTGAGTTCTTTGCCTCTACTCTGACCCTAGACAACCTGGGGAGGGACCCTGTGCCCGCAAACCAGACACATAGGACAAAGTTTATCTATAACCTGGAAGACCATGAGTGGTGTGAAAACATGGAGTCGGTTTTATAGTGACTAAAGGAGGGTGAACTCTGTGTTAGGAATCCAAGGGTCATTTTTTCTTAAAAAAAGAAAAAAAGGTTTCCAAAAAAAACCGAAACTCAATACACACACAGAGGCACAGACGCGCACACACACACACACAGACACACCGACTTTGTCCTTTTTCTCAACATCAGAGCCAGACAGGATTCAGAATAAGGAGAGAATGAGATCGTGCGGCGGGGTCCTGGAGGCCACTCGCGCGGCTGGGCCACAGAGTCTACTTTGAAGGCACCTCATGGTTTTCAGGATGCTGACAGCTGCAAGCAACAGGCACTGCCAAATTCAGGGAACAGTGGTGGCCAGCTTGGAGGATGGACATTTCTGGATATACATACACATAACAAAACAGAAAACGTTTTTTAAAAGTTTACTAAAAAAAATAAAAAAAAACGAAGTTGAAAACATTGCCAGATTAAGCACTAGTGACACACCCCGTGCCACCCTCCTTCCTCTAGGTGGGGGTGGGGGTGGGCGCACAAGTCGGAGGGGTGGAAGCCCCACTCCTCTCTCTGACTTTCGCAATATGGGTCACTGTGTAGACGACTCACCCAGTCTGCATGTGGTTCAAGGCCCCAGAGTTCTCTCAGTGATGCTAATGGGTGATCCATGCTGGAGTTTGTAATTGGCACCTCTCACCAGCTCCATTTCCACGTTCAAGACTGAGGGGGAGCCGGGTGGGGGCCCAGCACCTCCCAGTGACGGGCATCCACCTTTCCCCAGCCCCACAGAGTGACCTCAGGAAGCAGTAGGCCTCGCCTGGCTATGACTGACCCGGCTCAGAGCTGGTGAGACCCAACGCAGTCCAAGTCATTTGCTTACATTTGCCAAACATTTTGCCATTTTTAAAAGAAAAAAATACAATCCATATGAATTTCAAACTGTTGTATGTATAACCCTCTAATACTATTTTTAACTACTTCTAAAATCTGTGTTAACCCTTCAAGTCAAGTCACTAACACAGTTCTCTAGGCCGGATTTATTATGCTGCTTGCTTTTACTTTTTTTCTCCTTTTTTAATGCACCAAAAATATGTGATACAAGGGATGCAATTAACCTATTGTAATTTTTATCATTTTATCCTCATTCGGATATTCTACAAAAACAAGAATATACAATGTGTTACAAGAAGAAAAAAAATGCTTCAAGAAGAGTGTATATGCAGCCTGCCTTTAAAAGAATCACATTTGAGACAACAGGGGATAATGTGATGAATTGCAAATTTGCCTTTTAGCTTTCTTCCCCATGATTCAGTGATCACTGTCATGGGAAGCCCTTTTATATTCATGCTTGACATTCTAAGAGGCGTTCTTTTCAGCCTGTGGAGGAGACACTCTTAGATGTGGGTTTGTGTGTATGGGTGCAGCACTTCCGGGGATAGGAAAGAAGAACAGTTCCCTAACACAAGCTGTTAAGAAGTCTGTAGCATCTATGATAACGAATAGACCCACAAGCTCCTGGAAGCTGTCGTGTGTCCAATGCATGAAAATGTCCGTGACATTTTCAGTGTTAGTCTTGAACTAAGGCCCTTGTCTGTGTGTTTTGAAGGTGAGTGAACCTCAGAGAATGAACCTGTTATGATTTGGGGTAAGAATCACGTTGGAAAACCTCTTGCAACCAGCACACTAGGCCTTCTATGGCCATTTCTGTAAGGGGACAGAGCTTAGGTAAAGCCACAAACACTCATACACACACAACAAAGGGCCCTGCTAACTTACCCCTCATGCTTCTCCAGTGACCTTTGTTCATGTCACATTCCTGGCGCTGGAAAAAAACTCAAAGGTTGATTGGTTTGCTCTTTCACCTTGGACACATTTGCATTTTACCCACAAGGCAAACAAAAGAATCAGGAAGTAAAAAATGGTTGGGAGTGGGACAGGTATGGTACCGAATTTTTAATGAACATTGTAAGTGAAGAGGCTTGAATGACAGCCCAAATCTAGAGAAAGCACTCAGCAAGAACGACCAAAAGAAAAGCTGTGTCGTGGTGTGGGGCCACTGTGATCAGCTACCTGGGGCAGGATGCTTCTGAGACAGGCCTTTCAACTAACTCCTAGTGTCAGTATGTCCTTGCTTATGAAAATGGGGACACTCATCAGTATGTTAACTAGTAAAGGGGAGATGGTTCTCCAACCACTTCATAAAATATGTATGTTCTGTTGTTCCTAAGCCTTTGATAATATCCTGTACAGATTTTGGTTTAGTTTTGCAAATATATTGCTAATAGGTCCCTCTTATAGATTATTGCTTGGCCCTTCAAACTCAGTAAACACACACTGAGGCCCTTTGACCTAGTGTTTTATGGAACTATTTGCTTTGAGAGAAAAAAAAAAAAAAAAAAAACGTTTTTTAAACTCTTTGCATTTTGGATTTTTTTTTCCTAAGAAAGATTTTAGGATGAATGTGAAAAAGATGTTAGAATAACAGGAAGACAACTCCAGGGCTGAGTTTTATCAGAAATTGGGTATAAATTTAAAGGCCGCTGTTGCAGGATGGCTCTGAATTCTGTTGTGTCATCTTTGAAAATTTTAATTTTTCTCATATAGTACCGAACAGAAAACTCAGTCTAGTTTTAATTTGCCTTTTGTGCTCTAAAGAAGCATTGTACATACAACACTAGATCCAGCCCCTCGATTATCTGTTTGGTTTCAAGTGAATGAAAAGATTTCCTGGTAAGATCATTGGATTTACAGAATACAAAAATGTACGGGATGGAATAAACCTAGAAAGTGAATGCTAGAGTTCTCTCTCTTCTGCTACAAACTCCTACACCATCTCAGTTGAACATGCCCAGGGTGGATGAAAAGTCTCTCTCTGCTGAAATTGACAGATCTTTGTAACTCCTACGTAGAGACAAAGAACGTTTGGGTTTTTTGTTTTTTTGTTTGTTTGTTTTTTGTTTTTTTTTTTTAACCAATATCATTCCCTCCTATGAAGTAAGCACATTTTGCAAAAATACCTCTCTAGAGGACAGGGTTTGCTGCCTTCTCTCAGCTGAGGCTGTGTGCTGTCAGGGAATGCTGGCTCTGAGGCACCCTGGGGACACAGGGCTCCAGAAGGCCACAGCATGGCATGCTGGCTTTCCTCACAGCTAACGAAGGAGTGGGAGCAGCCTCCTTTCACGGTCCCCCCGAGGAGCTTGCTAGGAACACTTAACAGGCAAAATAATAATGAAAGCCAGAAGCTCCTAAGGAATCATTTGACAGAGTTGCTAACGTCTTCCGAGCAGGAGGGAGCATGCCCCTCCATAAAAATCACTTCCTTTTCACCATCTGATCATGGAATGGCTCGCTCTAGTGCTGACTTTTAAAGATTGGTTGAGTGTCATCTGTACATTCCAGTCCTCCGATTCCACTCCCCTGTGTCCAGTAATTGCCCTCCAGCTTCCCCTCACTCGCTATGGCAGGGTTTCCCAGCCCTTCTAGTCGAAAAGCCTGCAGAAACATTCCACACAAGGGCAACCAGCTGGTCCCTGGGATGGTAGTCACACCACTCTTGAGGAATTTTCCCAGGAAAAAGATTCTCCTGTGGTTGCTAATGGATATTCTTTCCCACCTTCCAGAGGAGGTCATTCACTGAGGAACATGTAAAATGGAGATAGATACATGTACTAAAACAGAGAAACCTCTGAGGAAAAGTAGTTTCTGGCTCCCCATGTGCCTGCTGGGCTGGTTTTCTTGCTGCCTGCTGCTTCCGGTCCTAGGAAGTCTGGTTTCTTCTCCACCCAGCCATGCCTGTCAGACCTGTGCAGTCTGCTCTAAGCCCTGCTAGGAACTCCAAAGGCCCTACTCAGCAGTGGCAAGCTATGGAGGTCAATGCATAGATGTCAGTGCATCTGATCATACAGTCAAGACCAGAAAAACGGGATGAGCTTCTGTTGCAGTTGGATGGAGTTACGCTGTATTTTATTGTTGCTTGAATATTTTATTTGGTTTGGTTTAGATGAGGGAAGAAACCATGCAGTTTTTTCAGTCTAACAGATGGAAAATACTTGCTGCTGCCTGGTGCTATTCTTACCTGACTATCTTGATGGCTTGGGAGAACCACATATCTGGCCAGAAGCCAGAGGAAAGTACCAGACACATGGCAGGGGCCTGCTGGCTCCACTGGGCTCATGCCATTCTCCTCTGATTGACCTCCTCTCAACCATGATCCATGTTTCCCTTTAGGGACTGTTTCCCCTTAGGTTAGAATCCACTTCACATATCTAAGAGGTGCCCAACTTTTCCAAGAGAGGGTGCTAGTGAAATTAAATTTGGCCTGGAAAATTAGTTCAAGACCCAAATATAGTATTGATCCATTTTCTAACCTTCCTTCCTTTTTTATTACACCTGCTCCACCCAACTTATTCCAAACCGCTACTCTCCCAACAGCCGCAAGAATGTCATCCCCTAGAGTAAACCGCCCTAAGTGACAGACTTTGGACCCCACGCCCCTAGTGTATTGTCACTGCTCAAGAGTAAATTGGAATACTCTCTCACTGGTGGAAGATGCAAGGAAGATTTTTGTTCAAATGCCTCTTATGAGGCCTGTTGCCTAGAACAGCATGTGGAATCCACCCTGAATGCACGCAGCCACCCATGCCTGCCTCATCAGTAGCTTCAGCAACCCAGAATGCTTGGTCATCATGGGAGGGACAACATGGGTTATAAAACCTAAAATGGAAAATTTTGGAAAGCAAAGATGGCCCTGTCCCTTAGAAACCTGTGACTGCCATGGAGACAGGGACAACTCACACTTCTCAGAGACTATCCACATTAGCATTTTTCTTTGCAGAGTTTGTTTTATTTGGGGGTGCATTGCATGAGTTTGATATATTCAAAACATGTATTTTTTTATTCATTCCTTTACTTAAAATTTTGGCTATATGCCAAGCCCTAGATCACATACAAAAGTGGAAAAGATTTGGTCCCTACCCTCCAAGAACCCCCATTTCAATGACCTGGACAGATCTGAACACAAACAAAACCAATGGGATAATAGTATTAAGAGCTAGAGTCTGTCTGGGGATAAAGAGAGCCAATGCATGATGGTGGTGAGTTCTGCCTCATGGCAGCAAGAATCAGGAAGGCTCTGGAGAGTGGGTGGCCTAGAAACTAAGAACTAAGGAGCAGTGGGTGACTTTTGGGGAAACAGGGTGAGAAGATGAGGGGCAGAATTGCCCCCAGAGAGAGCGCCACCAAAACACATTCACAAGTTTTTTCTCTAATGGGCCAAGTAGTAAATATTTTAGACTTTGTGGGCCTGCAGTCTCTGTTGCAACTACTCAACTGTTGTAGTACTGTGAGACCAGCCATAGACAACAGGTAAACAAATGGGCTATGTTCCAATAAAGCTTTATTTACAAAGGCAGTCGGTGGCTGAGGGAAGGCCATAGTGTGCTGATCTCTGTTCTCTTGCACAGGCAAGGCCTCAAGCAGCACTGCATGTTTGGGGGACCCTAGCAGCTGAGCATAGGTGAGGCAGATCCCAGCACCTAAGACTCTGCTGTAGCATGGGCCAGGGCATACATAGGAAGGGACCTTGAGCTAGCTGTCTATCAGCCTTAACACTCCTGACCATGAGACTCTAATTCAGATATCTCATTTCCAAGAATAAGGTAAGTACCCCTTTGCTCTCATGGTTAAAATTGAAGGCAACATTATTTTTCTCTTGTATGATGTGGCGGATTTGAACCGTATAGTCTACATTCCCATACAGCTGTGACACCGTAGCTCGACTAGAGTTACCCTATCCTTTTTCTCTTAAATGATGGAAATGGGCACATGAGGGAGAAATGTTCAAACTAGAAAAAGAAGAGTGATTCCAGATACCAAAGAGTATTTCCAATCCTTTTCCTCCCCACAACCAACGCAAAACACTGGCACCCTAAAGTTAACAGATATGCCAGGTAAAATACTTGGTAAGCACTAATAATAGTAGCTAACATTTCTCAAGCACTTACTATGAACCAGCTACTGGCTGAGCGTATTTCATGTATTAGCTCATGTAATCTCAACCATAACCCTGTGAGGTAGGAGCTGTTATTGGCTTCATTTTACAGGGGAAGAAAATGAGACTCAGAAGGTCCAGAATTGGCTCAAATTCACAAAGCAGAGTTGGGATTCAAACCCAGGTCTATGAAAAAGCTTTTAGGTCTTAAAAAGCTCTCATTCCCAGACAGACCCATAACCACTATGGGTACTACCTCCCTACCAGCTAAGACACGAGGGACCTCCCTCCCCACCTTTAGACACTGATCAAGAAGACTCTGGCCCGAGTGGACTGTGGGGCCCCACATGCTCCCACATGCCTCCTGATGTAACAGCCAGGACACCATGGCAGCTGGGTTCTGGGGCTGTGTGTCCTTCTAACCCCTAATCCCAGTGGTCCATTGATGTGAAGTATTTTACCTGAAACGGACAGATAAGAGGAATCAGATAGGAGACTCTCCTACTCCAGTGCATTCCGAAATGCACTATCAAAGCACCAAGATGCCAGGGAGGCACTCCACAGTGCTGGTCATGAGCTCCCCTGGAGAGACCCCAGATACCTGCCATGCCTGGCACTCCTGTAGTCTACAGCATCAACCACAGGAGATCAGCTCTGGCCCCAGGGCTTCAAACACACCGAAGCTGGTCCCTAATTGGATATACTTCCTCTCCAGAGGAGACCAGAGGCACTTGTCATATTGAGTTCAAGTCCCTGGTCAAACTCATGCACTGGCCACCCTAGCTTGCTGTTCTGTCTTCTGTTCTCAGATTCCAGGCTTTTAGGAACAGAATATCCAGACATTTCCATTTTTGTAATAGTGACTCAGGTCAACAATCAGGAGTTGGTGATTGTCATAAATTTTGAATTTTTTCCCCATAAGATACAATTGATTATATTCTTTTGCTGTGAGCAAATGAACAACACAGTAAGTTTTCTGCAAGTTTAACATTCTGTAGGTGGACACTTGCCATCCCATTAATGTTTTTCTTAACATTAACCTTATAGAAGATTCTCACACTAACCTTATAGAAGATTGCTCTCATGGAGACATGTTTGGCAAGACCATTTGATTTTATAATCTAAGGCCATAAAATGAATTGGAAGCATAGAATTTACAAAATGTTCTATAAAAGGATCCCAACTGAACACAAATGGTGCTCCCATCCAGCACTGTAAGGGAGGGAAAGGGCCAGGAAGCTCATGTTTTTATTAAGCACCTGCTACCCACGTGCCGGGTTCTGTGAATTCATGATCCCAGGTACTGCTCCCAGCAGCCTGCTCACACCAGCCCTACGAGGTAAGTATATATTCTTTTCCACTTCACAGGTCTGAAAACTAAAGCTCAGCAAATCCAACCTTTCTAAGATCACATAACTAGTTTATAAAGCCACCAGGAGCCAGTGACAGATCTGACTCCCAAACCAGTGCTCTTTCCACTACAACATACAGCCCCCGAAGTTAGAACACGGAACTAGCTTCTTATGAAGCCTCTGCAAAGCCAACAGAGCGTCTACCTGTGGGAAACCCCTAGCAGGAGTCTATTGTTTCATAGAGAAGTGAGCCAGGAGTTGGCGGTGAGAATCTCTGCAAAGTTTTGCCTATGGGCACAAGAATCTAGGTTTCATTTTAATAATTAAATGTTGGAAACCTTTCAAAACACTCCTCCTTCCTACTTCAACCTTAGCCACATCAGCAGGAATTTCCCAGCCATTCATCAGCCTTTATCTTATTCATTCTGCTGAGCAGAGATGAACCCCAGCTCTCTCACTTCTGTCCCACCCTTCCCAACTCCCCACACCCAAGTCTTTCAGTGAAACCCAAGACTATAAGAACTTGGGCCTTGTGAGAGTGAAGGAAGGATGCTCCAACTTGCCCAGGACTCAGGCTTCAGCTTCACAATCCCGAGGAAAGGAATGACATTTCCAAACTGTCACCTTTGTAGCGCTGGGTCAAAGTCTAAAGAGGACAAATAAATGGACAGAGACTTCTATGGCCTCATTGTGCCTATTGAACAGGAGAGCTGCATGTCACAATCAATGAGACCTGCACAGCTTGTGAATCATCACTGAGACTAGTTGTGTTTTTATACCTTTAAAATGAAGCCACAGCATCTATTCTGGAAATGTGGCCTAGGCTTAAAACCTTGCTCCAAAGAGGATATCATTTCAGCCAGCATGCAGTGAATATCTGTGGCTACACAAAAAAACAAACTGTCCCGAATGCTGGAGGAGGAAGTATGACATTGTGACGCCAGGCAGTTTTCTCTGACACTCAGGAATCTCTTCAATAGAGATGTACAGTGACACTTAGAGCCCCAGAACACAAGGTCTGTCACTAGTAATTTACATAAGATAAGGACAAATTATTGACTGGGATACATCTTACTCATCCCCAACATCTGCTTGGCTGTGGGGATGGTCATGTAGATAAATATCCTTCCCAGAAAGGATATTTGGCCTTCAAAAAAGTCTCTGGGCTCAGAATCTGGCCCCTTGGGGTTACGTGGACTGAAACCCAGCACTTTATTGCTTTGACTGCCTACTCTTGTCCCTTCACTGCAAAGCCATCATGCTATTAAATAAGCCTAACAAAAAGTAGGTGAAGCAGAAAAGACCGATCTCTTTTTCCTCTTGGCTCTTCTTCCCTCCTCCCCCTTTAGGCACAGAGTACCAAGACATTGAGACTGAGAAAACCTGCCCCGAATCACATTCACCTTCAGAAGACTCCTTTGTGAGAAGCTGAGGGCCTGGCCCTCTTCCTCTTCCTGGAGAAAACAGCCCACCACCACCCACAGACCTCGCGGGCCTCACTTAGCGTGCTCCTCCCTGCCCGAGAACCCGAGGGTCCCCATGTGGATTATCCAGCCAGTGTGTGGTCCTTTGAGGCCCCAAGCGCAGGCCTGTGATGAGGACTAAAGAGGTGACTTATGGTCACGAGTACTCCAAACAGCTCTCAGAGTAGGCATCTTTCCTGGGTCTCTAAAGAGTCATGCTGACCTGGTGTGCAAATTCCCTTCCACCCATCCCTCTACCTCCTCTGGGGATGGCTTGCCGACATGCTTTAGAAACTCCCCTCTTGGGAATGCTCCTCTGACGGAGGGCTCCAACAGCTTTAACGAAATCAGCCGAGAGGGTGAAAACCACCCTGTTGCACAGAATGGAGGGGGAAAAAAGCACATACTCAATAGATTTTTGAGTGTGGTATTCTGTATTTTTGCAGCTTTTATTTTCCAAGTGAGCAGTTTAGAAATATGTGATGTAAAGTACATACTGTACGTTTGCTGAAAATTATATTAAAAGCACTATTTTAATTCTTCCTCTGTCTCATGCTCTAATCTCTGTTATCTTTCTTGTGCCTTCAGGTAGAATGATTCTAAAAGATTCTGGAGAGTGTTTCTGGCCATGTCTGTTCTATATTTATGGGCTTTGAGGTTATGGACTTAAGAGAGTATGAGCTTTAGAGCCAAGAGAGACCTGAACTCAAATCCCTACCCCACTGTTGGTGTGATGTTAATGTAGTGATCTGACTTCTCTTAGCCCCCGTTTCACCATTTGTAAAATGAGAATATTAATGCCTACTTTATACAACTATGGTAAGACTTAAATTAGATCATGTGTAAAGGTACCAAGTGCAACATACAGCACGGAAATTGTCATTGTTCATTACTACCCCAACCTCTGGCTGGAATCTAAATATTCCATACCAAGCAGCTTCTACTGGTAACATTTAGTGATCCTATCTTGTCGCTGTCTGGTTTTCATTTCTGATTCTCCCACTGCCTGTAAAGCCTAGGAGACAGGCAGTTGGCTTCATCTCACAAAAGCCCCAGTGCATGTATAGTGTATAGTGGCCAGGTATAGTGCATGTCATTCCGTGGGTGATCAATATGCAAATGAATGAATGATGAACAAACAGCCTCAGACCCAGTCCCATTCCCTCAATGGAAACTACAGCATTTGCCTCCCTTTCTGTAGGTCCACAAGCCACCCAGTGGCTAGAGCTCCAGTGGCTTTCCCATACCTTGCTAGGTCTCTTTGTATTTGGCTGGCCTCACCTCCGTATCTTTATTAATTCACTGGCTGGACTCCAACCTCATATGAGCAGATAGGTTGGGTTGACACCTGCCACTGACTTGCAGAGTGGAATCCCCACTGCATTACTCCACTGGCCAGACTGGAGCTCAGGCATGGATGCTTGCCAGAATTCTATCTGTGCTTTGTCTTTTGGGCAAAGCACTTAGAGTCCACTTTTCTTATGGGGCTAGCCCCATAACTGGGGCTTCATAGTCCTCTCCATCCTGAATCTTGTCCTCTGTAGCCCATCATCCACTGCAGCTGAGTTCACCCCAAATCAAAGCTTGTCAAATCTATTATTACTTGAAGACTGCACCCACCTCAGCCCTGAGTTGTCTTTTCACTCTGAGGCTTTAGGGGGTCAGGAAAGAATGTGCTTGACTTTCTTCAAGGTCCAATTATAGGCCATTGGTCCCTTGGGGGATTCTTTTTTAGCCTGGCCCTGTTATGTGATTGTTCATTTTTTGCAAAGCAACATGATTTATTCTCTCCAGTGTAAAAATCCCAAGAAAATGCAATTTCGACATTCTCTGTCCTGATGTTAAAAGATGCTGAAGCAGCTGTAAAAGTTGTTAGCGGTTCCTCCTGGGCTTCACCTGCACCAGAAATTCAGATGGAGGCAGAAGGGAAAGGAGTAGGGAAAGGCTAGTGCTTAAGGTATCCGTTTGTTCAGTCCCACATTTTACATTTGTTTTTATCTATAGTCCAGTTTATTTTCCCTGGCTACCATTCCCCCATAAAGGTGATCAACTTAAAGAAAACTTATTCTCTCCATTTTATCTCAGCCTTGCAAAGACATTCTTATAGTCAAGAGATTTATCTTTCAATAGTTAAGCGAATTCATGAGAAATCTGTCCACAAAAGCTGTCCAACTATTAATAACTCAGAGAGAATACACAGCTTCATCAGACCCCAAAATGCCCCCTCTTCCCAATGTCCTCTCAGCTGCCATGGGCCACCAGGGCCTTGAACTACATACACAAGTAGCTCATCTTCCACACTTGAAAGTCCAACTCGACCTCTTTCCCAGTCTTCAGGAAAGGGTTAGCCATGCACTCAAGCATTTGGCTCAACCAAAACAACAGCAGGCTGTTTCTGTGGCCCCATAACATGGATTCAGAACCACTCATACATCCACTTTACAAAGAGCTTTGTCTTCTTCTTTTTAGGCCTTGTTACTTAACAAGCTACTGTTATAGAACAGCTTCCATAACTCTTGAGACAAGTGTCTACACTTAATGCACAAGGCAGACTCACTTGCTTTCCTGAAAGCCTTTAAAAAGTGTCTTAACCTTCTTGAGTCATAGTGTTTCCAGTTATAAAATACATGAACATGTATTTATGGGATCCCCAAAGGAGGGCACTTCAGATCTTCCAGAATCTTGCTCCTCTGTTGCTCATAAAATTAAGGGGTGAAGTAAAGAATTCAGAACAGCAAGCTAGGGTGGCCAGTGTATGAGTTTGACCAGGGGCTTGAACTCAATATGACAGGTGCCCCTGGTCTCCTTCGGAGACGAAGTATTTTCCTGTGAGGCCTCTCTACATCACACATCACTGAGACCTTGACCACAGTACACAGGTGCAACTGAAACATGCTGCCAATGAGAAAGATGTGGAAGACCCCTGTCCCCAGACTCTACACCCCTCAGCTTGGCAGCTGGCTCCTTTCTTCATTCAGAAGCTTATCTTGCCCTCTATCTTATGCTTCCATTTCTGTGGACAATCATTCTGTATTGAGGCAACTATATTTTCATAGTAAAAATTAGTGCTTGATATAAGTTAAAAAAAAAACAGCCCAAAGAAAATGACAATTCTTTTCCATTGTTTCTAAAATCATCATTTTCTAGCTCTTCAAGTTTTGTGCAAATGACTAGACATGACAATGCAATACTACAAAAGGAGATGTTCCTTTTCAGCAGGACGTTGGAGATAAGATTTTATTTCCATTTCATCTGTGCCTGAGAATGTGACTCTTGAAGGGTCACATTACTGCCGATTATTTTCTCAGGTGGTGTCAGTGAATTGATCCTGACAAAGTCACTGAGGCAGCTACTGGGGAGGAGAGTGCAGAGTGAAGACCCGTGCTGGGTGAGGAGGGAGCCGAATGCACATGAGGAGGCCTCACTGCCACCTGGTCTCACCCTCCACTTCCTGCATCCCATGCTCCCTGGGAAGATAGACCCTGAGGAAGATGGTTAGTTTCATTCCCTATTTCAAATGGATAGATGTCAGATTAAAGCAAGGCCGTGACTTTTAGCAAGTGAGTATGGACAGGACTCCATAAAGTCCTCTGCACACAGTGGCTACTTCATAATTGGGGGCAATAGGAGAGCAAGATGACTTGGGGAGGGGTCCCCTACACCCCCGGCCACAGACCGGTACCCGTTGGTGGCCTGTTAAGAATCAGGCCACACAGGAGGAGATGAGTGGCAGGCAAGCGAGCATTACCACCTGAGCTCTGTGTCCTGTGAGATCAGCGGCGGCAGCATTAGAGTCTCATAGGAGCATGGACCCTGTTGTGAACTGTATATGCGAGGGATCTAGGTTGCGCTCCTTATGAGACTCTAATGCCTGAGAATAGTCTTATCATGAAACCATCTCTACACATCCCACCCCCTACTCTCTCCATCCATGGAAAAATTGTCTTCCATGAAATCAAAAAGGTTAGGGACCACTGGCATAGGGGAAAGAGCAGGTAACAGGTTTACATCCCAGCAGTTCAGCCACTTTTCAGCCTCGCCAGGTTAGCAAGTCAAGATTCGCTCTAAACCAGTCTTTATGTAGCTATAAAATGGGAAGGTTACAGCTGCCTGCTTGGCAGAGACATTATGAGAATTCGATGTACATGTACAGCCCAGTGTCAGTCCCCAGCAGGGCTCAGGAAGTCATGAGTTTCACTGAGAAGTCTCATTTTTGGCCATATAAATACAAAACCACTTCTATTTGCCAATATGTGTTACCACTCTGCTCTTTGGGAATCCTCTCTCCTGCTGAGTATTGACTCTCTTAATGAGTTCTCAGTCCATTCCTTAATTTTTTAGTCACTTCTACTTATTAAAAGAGATTTGCTTCACTCATTAAGATCCTGACCATTTGAGAACTTCATCCTCATACACCATTTAACCCCCACAATGGCAGGCCTGGCCTGTGGCTCAGGGGGCCTATAGTGGAGGAGGAAGTGTGGTCTACCCTCTCCTACCCCTTTTATCTTCCCTGCCCCAACTGGGCTCCAGATGGAGGTGTGGGAGCTGAAGAGGGAAGTGAGGTACATTCAGCAGACTGCCTGTGGCTAAGCTTGCTGCCATCACTGACCATCACTACTGATGCAGCTCCATCTGTCAAGTACGTTTGGAGGCAGGCAGGCAGGCAGGCTCCAGTAAGCCCAGCTGAAGGAGAAAACCATCCAACAGCTCCCTTCAGCTCTGGGGCTCCCTTTTGAGAGGCAGCTCCAGCTCCCAGCAAACTCTCAGTTGCCCGCTGTGAGCTCCACCCCCCTTCAGTAAGCACCCTTTTCCCCTGCATGGATTCGTCTCAGGGAATCCCATAGCCCAACCTCATCTTTCCTTTTAGCTTGAACTCTAGGATGGAAGTATTAGCAGGGCTGTTATTCCCCACTGTGACTAACAGGTAGCTTCCAAGGGCTGTCCCTGCCTCCCTCCTCCATGGTCCCATCTTTCCAGTGTACTCCCCACACCTCTTCTCAGTCTGCTCTGACAG
This sequence comes from Hylobates moloch, assembly GCF_009828535.3. NCBI lineage: Eukaryota > Metazoa > Chordata > Mammalia > Primates > Hylobatidae > Hylobates > Hylobates moloch. Next base: position 1,288,158 of record NW_026652308.1, on the reverse strand, counting down.
CAACAAGACATGTTGGCAAGTCCACATACTGAGAGGACACACAACCAGTGTGCATACCCCCAAACTTTATGAGCAATTGCTTTGGGAACACCCTTCCCAGACAGTGCCTTGCTTCAGAAATATTACTCTTCTCACCCAAAAAGGTGACCTCTCATGCTCTTCTCCAGCCCTTTGTGTGTTTTGGGAATGGGTGTATATAGGGTGGGTGCAAGGAGTTGGTAGTGTGAGTTTCTCCGAAAGGAGAAAACTCAAAAGATCCTCACCCTGCACACCACACTACCGCACTATACAAATACAGAAAGAGAAAGGCCAGCCAACGGGTGACAATAATGAGAGATGACACTACCTCCCAATTTTTCATAATGAGCACCCACCCTACACCTGAGCCTCCAACAGTCTTCTAACCTCCAGGTAGGTATGTCTTTGTAGATTTCACACTTAATCAAAGAGTATTGCTTCAAAGCCTGCTATGGAGCCCTGTATCCTCTAAGGACCTGTAGAGAGATCCAAGGAGAACCTGTACTCAAACTTTCAATGTAGATTAAGGCAAGACAAGCACCCACATAATACAAAGACCCCTATCAAAGCCCTGTCTATTCAAGGGCTCCTACTGAGCAGTAAGTACATGAGAGTGATGGGCATTTGGAGCGGATAGAAGTCCTATTACCTGAAATAGCCAGAGGAAGCTTTCTAAAGAACTTGGAGTGTGCAAAGACCCCAAAGGAAATATTTGTCATTTAGGCTTCAGGTACAATGCTTTGCCCTGCCCATAACAATAGGTTTCTGAAAGGAGGCAGGGCAGTGATTACGGAAGTAAAATGCCTATGAATAGACACTAGGATAACAACAACATACCAGGTGCCGGGCGAAATTCTTTACAAAACTGTCTCCTTGTTTAATCCTTGCAAGCCCCCTGTGAAATACGAATCATTTCATACCAGCCCCTTAGCTGGGGTTTGAGTCTCAGTTCCTCTACTTGCCATCTGTATGACCTCAGTTTCCTCATCTATAATATGAGGATAATCATACTCACTCCATAAGAAGAATGTGAGGATTCAGTGAGATGATGATTCTAAATTACTTAGTACTGTGCCTGGCCCCTAGAAAATATCCAAGAAATATAAGGGCTCTTCTTCCACTTCAGCACATAGCAAACACATTCTCTCACATTTCCAGGTCATCTGACAGAGTGTTAAATTTTTAACAGAGCTAACTTGCATGGGTAAATAATTATAACAGCAATTATCTCCCTGAGGGGAATTATTTGCCATCACCATTTGCACCCACCGAAATTACATCCACAAGAAACAGAGTCACCCATTGGCAGATAAACGTAATTAAATTGGAAGAATGACATCCAATGGCTGATTGGATTAATAAAAGAAACTTATTCCCTAGAGGTATTTCAGAAATGCTTCTCCAAGCTGGATTGTATTTTTTAAAAGCTTGTACTCTGAATTCAAATTATGTATTAATTCTTTTCCAAAAATCAGCACGCCTCCAGACCTTATAAACACCATGTATTTCTGAGAAGCTTTGACTACAATGGTTTTATAAACCACACACACAGACACAAATCCTCTTGATCTTTGTATAAAACTACATGTGTAAAAGACATCATACTTTGTGGTAAAGTTAATTCGGCAAATATTTTGACTGGATTATATGTTTTCTGGTTTGAGAATTTTATTTCAAACAGTAGGCAAAGACCATGGTATATGTTGTCACCTCACACGTTTAAACAATTTTTTGCCCTTAAACCCTCCAAGAATAATCATATGCAGATCTGGCTCAAAATACCTTAAAAAAGTGAGTTTATAAACTATTATAATTTCTCATGAATTCCACAGCAAACTAGTAATAATAAGCAGACTCCAAATTTATGGATCCTGATAAGGGATTTTTCCTTTTCCCTTTGGGACGTCCGACACTCTCATTGTTCTTAGTAACACGGGTCTAAGTCTTCATTCCTAAATCTGTCTACTGTTGTCACTCCGAAAGCCTCAAGATAATTGGTATCCATTAGTTACATGAATTTTTATGCAGCTCTCCATCTGAGTTTTGGTGGCAGTCTACATTGGCATACTTCTTAGGTTCTTGAAATACTTCTGTGAGGTAGAGATAACAAAGCCATAAAACTTTATTTTACTACCGGAAAAATCCCAAAGAGGAAAGGTGTCTTTCCCTGTAGCTCTTACTTTGCTCCTGTCACAAAAGAAAGTAAAACCATCTGTCCCAAGATGGCTGCCAGAGAAGAACACAAGCTGTTACTGGCCTGGAAGAGCATTTCAATCACTTCCACATTTTCATTCACGAAAAACGAATTTTCATACAAAGTGATTGCAGAAGTAAAAACAGGTGCATTCAATATCTACTCTGCATTTGACATGCTCTCAGAGTCTAGACCATGGTTAGCTTTGAGAATTTCAAGTTGCATTGAAATGTGCCCTTAGAGCAAATCACATTCATTAATAATCTAACCCAATTAGACTACAACTGAAATACAGCCAAATTGCTACCCTCTTCAACTCTTTGGAAGAACATTTAATGATCCTTCTAAATATTTACCCAAAATTAAAATGTTTGGTATTAGAAAGATTCTTGTGTTGTCTTTTTTTTTTTAAATATAAAGTCATCTTTTCTAGAGACTAGTATAAATGGATCTTAGTTGTTACATAGTTGGTAGCTGTGTGCATAAATTAGTAAATGTGGTGTATCAATGTTCTCTACTTCCCTGCCTGTATAGGCTCAGATCCATGGACATGGCCTTATTTGCACAATTCTGCACATCCTTCTATCTGTGGCATACTGGGTGTAGACAAAGTTCTGTTCCTTGAGTACTGATGAATATAAATTTCCTACCTGCTTTGCTTTCAAAAAAAAAAAAAAAAACATGGCTACAGAAAAGACCATACCCAGCCCCGTTCATTTACAAAGATTTCGTACTTAGTTACAATCTCAACAGTGATAATGGTTTCATTCATGACAGCACATATAAAAAAGCATAGTAATAAACCTGTCAGAAATATGCACTATTTACTTTTTTAAATAGTAAAACTATCCTAAAAAACAAAAGTAATAACTTGAAAAATAGAGACAATTACCATATTCCTAGATCGGATGGTTAAAACCTGGAAAAATGTGATTTCTTCCAAATGAATCTATAATTTCTATGCAATCCCCAAGAAAATCTCAATAAGAGTTTCTATGGAAATTCATGAACTGAATGCAAAATTCAAATATAAGAGCTCAAGCATAGCCATGGTAATTCTGAAAATAAAAATAAAAATGAATGAGGATTGCCCTTCTCAAAAATCAATATATTAATAAAGCACTAGTGCAGTTGACCCCTGAACAACATGGCTTTGAATCATATGGGTCCACTTATATGCGTTTTTTTCCAACCAAATGCCGCATCAAAAATATAGTATTCTTGGGATGCTATATTGGCCTGTTCCCATGCTGCTAATAAAGACATACCCTAGACTGGGTAATTTATAAAGAAAGTGCTTTAATGGACTCATAGTTCCACATGGTTGGGGAGGCCTCGCAATCATGGCAGAAGGTGAATGAGAAGCAAAGTCACGTCTTACATGGCAGCAGGCCAGAGAGCTTGTGCAGGGGAACTCCCATTTATAGAGACTCATTCACTACCACAAGAACAGTATGGAGAAAATCGCCCCCATGATTCAATTATCTCCACCTGGCTCCACCCTTGACACATGGGAGTTATTACAATTCAAGGTGAGATTCGGGTGGGAACAAAACCAAGTCACATCAGATGCGAAACCCATACATATGGAGGGCCGATGTATCCTGTAGGTTCTGTAGGGCTGACTGTGGGACTGGAGTATGTGTGGGGGTCCTGGGCCCAATCCCCCATGTAAACCAATGAACAACTATACTTAAAACCAGACCAAGGCACAGTGGCTCATGCCTGTAATCCCAACAATTTGGGAGGCTGAGATGGGAGGATCAGCTTAAGGACAGGAATTCAACTCTAGCCTGGGCAACACACTGAGACCTCATCTCTACAAAAAAAAAAAAAATTAGCTGGGCGTAGTGGTGCACACCTATAAGGCCAGCTACTCAGGAGGCCAAGGTGGGGGAATTGCTTGAGCCCAGGAGTTTAAGGCTGCAGTGAGCTATGGTTGCACCACTGCACTATAGTCTGTGTGTCAAAGCAAGACCAGCATTCATACAGGACCAGACGATAGGTCAAAGACTCAGAATAGCAATAAACACATTTATATATGTGTGTGTGACTTAGAATATATTAATTAAAGGGGAATATTTTAGATTACTGGGAAAACAGACTACTCGATTAATGGTTTGGAGAGACAACTTAGAAACAAATTTGATTCATTCCCAGTCACCAGTGAAAAATACAAATCTTACGTGATTTACATGGCTAAAAGTGTTTAGAAGCTATAAAGATTCAGGAAAAACAGGAGAATATATTCATGGTTTTGTGGTTTTCTAAAAAGACCCAAAATTTAAAAAATCCATAAATAAAAAGATACAGTTTTGTCTACTTCAAAGTTAAAATATCTATATAATCTAGAAAAGCATGTATAAAATCACAAGTGAATATTTGATTTATAAATTACAAAAAATTACTGTCAATATATAAAGAATCTCTACATATCAACAAGAAAAAGAGGAACTAGAGCTACTATATCACATAATTTCAGGCTGCAACTCCTATCGTCATCTCTGTAAATCCTACAGAAAACCACACAAATAATACCAATGGGCACAGCACAAGAGAGGAGCCACAAATGTCCTTTAAGTATTCAAACTCACTAATAATGAAGGAAATACAAATATTAAAAAGATAATTTTTTACCTAAAACTTTTGGTTAAAATTTTAGATTAATAATATCTCCAGTCAGGGTACAAGGCAAATGCTGGAGTCTTACATGGCAGCAGGCCAGAGAGCTTCTGCAGGGGAGCTTCCCTTTATAAAACCATCAGATCTCCTGAGACTTATTCACTACCACAAGAACAGAATAGGGAAAACTGCCCCCATGATTCAATTATCTCCACCTGGCCCAACCCTTAACGTGTGGGAATTATTACAATTCAAGGTGAGAATTTCATGCTTGTGCAGTCATTCCAGAAGACAATCTGGCAATGTCTATTAAACCTGTAAAGGCCTATGCAGTGGAAGCCAGAAATCACCTTTCTCAACATCCACCCTAAATAAAGGGATGAGTGGGGATCAAGGAAAGGAGGGTTACATAGAATGACAGGATTTAGGTCTTCAGGGATCCTCGGTGATCAAGGGTTGAGTTTCTGGCCACCATGTCATCTTTCCCACATCATGACCTGCATAGAGCATGGCTGGGCACACAGCTTCATTTCCTTCTACCTCACATTCCTGTTACAACCCCACTGCCTCCTTTAGTTTAAACCCAATCCATCCTTCAATATCCAGAACAAATATTGTAGAGAACTGTAGTACTCTCTGGGATTAGCTCATCCAGCTTGACTTTTTTGCCAAAGGCTTAATACTTTGTTCACATAATAGTTTCAATGGGATGTCCTACCCACCCCAGTTATCCCAGGATGAGCATACCTAAGCATTTTTCAAATCTTCCACCTGGGGTCCACAGGCACAAGCCCGGCTGGGAAGTCTTAATGCACCAACAAACTCAGTGACGAGACAGCGGATAGTCCATCGGCTCCACATTGCCGCTCCACATTGCCACCCCACCACCACCCATTCACCCGGAGTGATAGTTTTTCACTTGATCCCACAGTTCCGTGCTCTCACTGCGCTTATACTTGGTGTTACTCATGTTTTGGTCCATATGTTACATTTCCTCTACTGAGCTATATTCCTTACAGACAATATCTATGTCTTGTTTCATTCTCTAACCCTCACAGTGCATAACACCTTATTTTTAAGGTGTTAACATAAGGTTAAATATACACATAAAGGTACATTAAATACTCTTAATTTAATTTCTGTCCCACAGACTAGAAAGATGGATAACATAGCCAGGGGGGAGGTCTAACACCTAAGGCTATTTCTAACCATATGCATCTTCTGTGATTGACCAAATCTCTGCTAAGATTATGTGATAATCTATGCTAAGCCAGAACTGAAAGTGCCTTGTTATTCCCCATCTCCCTTTAGCTGAATTCAAATCAGCCACTCAGACTGATAACCCTTTATGCCTAGATAGGACTTTAGAGTTCCCAAGATTTTTCTACAACCAGCTATGTTTTTCTTGATTTTCTAACAACCCAGAGAAATATCTGGAGTGCCAGGGACTAAGTGGCTTACCCAGTGGCCACTTGGCTAGTAAGCGGGAAAGCTGGAATTATAATCTCAGTGCATTTTCGTCCAATATTTGAGTGTTTCCTCTCCCCAAACTACTTCTGTCTTTGCAAGTAAATCAGGAGTCAATTCCTCATCGGAGGTGTAGATACATATGAAATGGGACCAGAACCCAATGCCTGTTAGGGTCTACTAAGATTTCATTTTCAAGCATGTTGAATTGCATGCGTCCAGGGAGCCACATAAGATTTTGTAGTCTCTGTAGTTTCTCCAGGGCCATCTTTCCAGGAGACGACTGTGATTTGGCCATTGGGCTAAAGTAAAGCCCTTGTGTCAGGGAAGACTGTGTCCGGCAGGGGCCTTTGGGGTTATCAGTCTTCTCTGAGCTCTGGAATGGGGAATGCATGCTTCTCAGCAAATTGGAACATTCAACATAGGCATCTTCAGGCTAAGAGACCAACATCATTTCCTCTAGCAACAAACCAAGGCTCCAGGTAGTTCAGGGATACCCTGAATTTCAGACTGAGACCCATTTATGACTGCAGCATGGGTCCTTTTGCTTCTTGGTCTAGTTCCTGACTAACCCTTCCTGAGGTCCATGTTCTCCCAGGACACTCTGAGTACAGCTTGATTTATTTATGTATTCCCTCTGAACCTCTCCAGGACAAATTCGGCAGGATGGGCCACTCTTCTTCTAGAAGAGCCAGGTCAACAGTCTTTTGTCCTGTGACTCCACTGAGGCTGATCTGTAAGGATTAAGGTCATGTCACCTCTGAATATTCAGAGCCTGGGAAGCTGTGCTCCCCTCTCCTTCAAAGGTCCCTTTGGATATTGGCTGGCATCTTATATTAGGCAGGCTTGGGCTAGTGTGCCCTAACCCTACAATGTTTTCAAGTCTTCTGGAAGGAGGTTTGGGCTTTCTTCCCCAAAAGGTCCTCAAGACAGACCCCCAAGACTGCTCCTGAATGCACTTCCTGCCCACACTTAGCCACGGGAAACCATCGAGCCTCCTGAAAGAAGGCCTGAGCACCCACCAAAGTAAAACAGGTGCAGACTCAGGCACGAGGCAGTTTCCACAAAATAAGCAGGACGATTTCTCATTACGCCAGATGGCAAGATCAAGTGGCCTGCGGTGCAGGGAGCCACTGCTATTTTTCCTCCTACTGCTGTACCCTGAAAATGCAGATTATCCCAGAGGGCAGCTGAGAAGTGAAAATAGCAGCTGTTATTTATTGAGGCCCAATTATGTGTCAGTTACTCTCCTAAGTGTTTTAATTTATCTTCACAAATTTATATGGCAGGTACAATTATGTCAGTTTTCCGAAAAGGAAAGAGATACTCAAAGTCCCTCCTAAGAATGGGTAGAACTGGAGTCCAAGCCCCAATCTCTGTGACTTTGCCCTCAATAGAGGGCACTGGCCTTGCATTTTCTAATCTTGGAAGAATTATATTAATAGTTGATGGTGGTGATGGGAATGGTAGGTTTTAGGGATAAACCTCTTTTGGTTCCTCCTGGAAAAGCTTCTATTGCAATATGGTGGGAACGAGCAGACCCTGGAAGGGTCCATTCATGTTATCCACACAAGCCATCAATGCTGCTCACCCTCTGTGGTCTCTGTTGGGTCTAGGATGACTTGTTAGTCCCAGGAAGCTCATATCATGAAATGATTCAGGTTTCACAGAGACTGTGGCATCTGAGGCAGCTATGGGAGGAGCAAGCATGGCCCCTGGTTGGCTGCCCACCCTTAGGCTTCATGACACTGGCTTGCTTACATCAATATCAGAGAGAAACGGTGGTGGTGGTGAGAGCAGTGTGGACACAAGAAAGAATCAGCAACATACCACTAATAGGATGTGGCCATATCCAGGGAAAAGCCAGCTCAGAAACTGGGGGCAAACTTCTCTGGACTCAGCCTGCTGAGTGCATGTTTATGTGTATGTGATGGGAAAGGGGGAAGTGGTCCGTGGTCACTGTCTCAGCAGGAATAGCAGCAAAGGCCACAGCGCTGACCGACAGAACTTCCAGTGATGGTGAAGATGCCCTACATGCTGTGTTCAATCTGATAGCCACTAGCACATGTGGTTTTTGAGCACTCAAAATGTGGCTAGTGCAACTGAAGAAGGGGATTTTTATTTCAATATTAATTTATTTAAATGTAAATGGTCACTTAGGACTAGTGGTTATTGTACTAGGTAATGCAGGCCTAGAACATTGCACTACATACCACTTGAAGAGGCTGGGAAATGTGACCCTCTCCTCCTGCAGTTTTCATGTCAAAGGGTTGGAAAGGGTCCCTGAGGAAGTATTAGTTTGGATTCCCCAAGATAGCACAGCCATGACTCCTTTTTCTTTGTCCAGGAAAAATAAATATCTGCTGCAAGATTTAGAGACCAGAGTGAGGTCATTACTGTATCCTGTATGTCCCCATCACTGAGGGTCTCCAGAGCTGGCTCTCTCTCGGCCACTTTCAAGCTCTCTTCTGGGGCTCAGAGGAATTTCAGGTACTGTCTACCATTGCTGGGGGCTCTAGGAAATTCAGACTATTTCAGGATCTCTCTGCTGAAAAAGAAAAAATATGCCATGCAGCCATTTTATATCTATTCCTCCCATGCTAGGTGGGGTCTACAGACTTTACCAAACTCCCCAGGCTCCAATTGAGAAGTAAGACACAGGTAACAGCTACTTGTGGATTATTCCCTGTCCTACCTGGGTGTTCCATCATTAAGTTATCCTACCCTGGGAGTATGGGCACAGCTCAGGGCACCTTTTCTGAGGACTCACACTGGAGTTTACCTCCAATATCCCATCCTCTGATTCTCTTTCCTTCCCTCTCTCATCTCAGGGGATTTTCTTCTAATGGTGTTTGAGGAGGGAGAACTTCTCTGACCAAATTCTGATCAGTCATCCTCCTTCAAGACCTTGGATTTTAGTATTCAAATGCCCAAGCTTTTAAACTCTTCTCTTTGCTTTTCTGGTTTACCAACCCTTTACTGAGACAGTGGATGCCTCACAGGCTAGTGTCAATGTGAAGACTAAAAGGTAAGTAAGAAAACCACTAGAAATGAAAATGTATTGGTTAATACTGCAGAATATTTTCATGCCACGAAAGCATGAAAATTAGAACCTGAAGCCCGAAGGGAATCTGGAGCAAGATTTAGAGAGCTTCCCATACCAACCTCCAGATATTTTACAGCTGAGAAGGTATCCACTCACCTTTTCTTGAAAGAAAAAATAGCACCGAAGGTCCCTTTCCCATGCCAAAAGCCTGGCCTCGCATTTGACCTGATTTGCAGGCTAGAGCCTGGCCTTATTTTCTTTAAGCACCTAACCAGGGTTGCAGTCCCCTGGTCCTCACTGCAATCAAAAGTCAATGTTGAAGGGGCAGAATTCAACGCCAACTGAAGATCTTCAGTTCCTTCCTCCCAATTTTCCTTTTCATAGTCCTCTCTCCCAGAATCAAAAAGAGCTATGCCAAGTATGAGATTCAAGGGATTAGACACACAGTGAAACCTTTCTGCATTCCCATGCCAGGGCAAACCCCCTCTGGCTTCCAAGGACCATTTCCCTTTCCTTAGGCAGCCACGCCTTACATAAGTTGAAAGGCACCTCTATGGATGAAGACTCCAAGCAAACCCAAGGTAGAATGTCATATTCTATTCCCTCTCCCAGAGAGAGAACAACGAACATTCCCTGCATGTACAGAAGGTCATTTAGACTAAACCAGTAGAAATGATAGATCCAGATAGGCCTAGAAGTCAAAAGGCAAGCAATGCAACATTGAGGAAATATACACTTTCCATCCCTTTCTTGGGTGTGTAGATTTTTCTAGAGGGAAAACCATAATGAAACCAGGACATCAAGAAGATAATTTAGTAGTCATTTTCTGACAGCCAACAAGGTTCTGTCCTCAGTGGATGTACATCAAACAGGAAGGCTGAGGTTAAAAACACAGTTAACTAGGACACAATGCAGAATGGTGGCAAGTCCTTTAAAACAGGCAGATAGGATGGAGTCATCATTAATATACTTTTCACACTGAGGATTCCTTGAAAGCCCAAACAGAGTCTGAAACAACTTAAATGTGTTCGATCCATCTCCATGGCATTGTCATTTACCACTTAACTTCTGTGGCTAAAATTTGCCCTGTGCCGGGCGTGGTGGCTCACACCTGTAATCCCAACACTTTGGGAGGCCAAGGCAGGCAGATCACGAGGTCAGGAGATCAAGACCATCCTGGCCAACATGGTGAAACCCTGTTTCTACTAAAAATACAAAAATTAGCTGGGCATGGTGGCGCACACCTGTAGTCTCAGCTACTTGGGAGGCTGAGGCAGAAGAATCACTTGAACCCAGGAGGCAAAGGCTTCAGTGAGCTGAGATTGCACCACTGCACTCCAGCCCGGGTGACAGAGCGAGACTGTCTCAAAAAAAATAAAAATTGCTGTGTACAAAATCTGTAAACTCTTCGTAGGGTGACTGCTCCTTTCTTGACTTCTTAGTGGAAAGGTATAAGGAATGTTCATTCTGATTCCAGGATGGTGCCACATTCTCAAAGTAATGGAGGGGAAGGAGACAGGGCAGCCAGTGCCCAGAGGAGCCATGCTTGACTCAGCACAATGCAAACCAATGGAAATTGCTGATATCTTCATTGGGGATCACATTCATTCATGCAATGGAGCACCTTCTCCATGGCAGACTCTGCAACCTCCTCCTATATCTTTTCTCACTTATTCTTCTCATCTTGTGGTATATTACTACATCCATGCAACAGAGTAATGCTTTGGAAATACTAATGAATTTTTCTCTTTGTATTTACTTTCTTCTCTTGGCTCCATTCTCCTTTCACTCAGGCAGGCTATTTTGTGTTGGTTGCCTTGGGAAGAGAGGGTATGAAATCAGCCATTACAGAAGTCAAGGCTCTTTGGCAACTGGAATCACTCAGGGTTGAGAGTTGGGCTCAGTAATAGGTCATGCCTCTAACTCAAAGCCATCTGCCAACTAGAAAAGTGACTCCCAGTCTGAGAGAAGGAAGAATTAGAAAACAATTTGAGATCGCATAGATGTTAAGGGTGGAGACCCTTTGAAGTGGCCCAATGCCCTGCTGCCTAGGCTGAGCCTGAGCAGGTGGAAAAAAATATCAGATTTATTTCTGGGATGTGAGGGCAAGATGACCTTGGTTTTACCTGCCAGGTAGAATGGCAGGGAGGCAGTTCATATCCAGAGAACTGGTTACAAGCTACATCATGCAGTGGTGTGCTGGAGACAGCAAGCTGGAGATGACTGGGACATTGCTAGGATTCTGTGAGCTGACTGTCAAATCATTGGCAGCCTGAAGTCGGCTATGGTGGAAGTGTCTACACCTGGAAATTTCCAAATGCTTCAAATCAGGACTTCCCTGTCTCCACCTTTCTGACTGCAACTCCCTCAGAGCCTGTGGTTAAGTATTTACTAGCACACGACTGGAGGTGTTAGAAGTCTTAGACAGGTCACAGCATGACACTTGTGCTCTCAAAAAACGGCTGAGTAGGAGAATAGAGAGTCCCAGATGTAGGGATCCTCCAGACATGAGACTTCCTCTGACAACTGCTTCAATAGACAATGGAGACCCACATAGGGGAGGACAGCTCAGCAAATGCTCAGATGACATCGGGGACCAGTAGGGCCCTGGAAATGATCACGTTGTTAGATAAGGTTCCCGGAACATAAATGTAAATCTGGGGAAAAGGCAAAAAAAAAAAAAAAAGCCCAAAGTATTTGAGCATACAATTTTGCCATCCTGCAGAACAGGGACTCAAAATACAAATTACATTCTTACCAAAAAATAGTTACATATCTTTCACACCTGAGTTTGTGAAGCGAAATTTGTATCTGCTACATATATTTCACAGACAAGAAACAGGAGTATTGGAGGGCTGGCCTTGCCCCAGGGTCTTACCCTGTGTCTATCTCCCTCATCTGTGCTGTTTTCATCACACAGGGAAAACCAAAGGCTGGGAGAGCAGCACTGGGAGTGAGCACAGTACCACCTGGAACTGATTTTTGGAACAGGGTCTTAATCAGGTACAGCCACAGAGAAGTAAAGTCTCTTCCCGAGTCCCAACCCAAATGAAGCAGCAGCTTTCAAACGCCTTACCCAGCAAGGGAATAAATAAATGTTAAACAGAGGGTGAAAAGAATTCCTCTGAGCTAGTCAAGTTTTGCTAAATAATTCAGGAGCTGAGTTTGATGAGGAGTAGGAGGGAAAGCGAGATTACTAATGCAACGGATGGCTTGTGTGGGAGGAAGGACACGGTCTGTGGGATCCAAGCAGTGGGCAACAGGGTGATCTGCTGAGGTCTGAGCATGGCTGGGGTCAGCTCTCGATGAGCCTTGGAAGATGGTACGTAAACAGCATTACAATGAAAAGGCAGCAGGGTCCTCACTGATGGACATCACCAGTAGACCCTGAACCAATCAGTCAATTAACTCAGGGCAGGGTATTCACTGAATCTCCTGCCTGCTATTCCTCCTGCAATGAGAATAGCAATGCCCCAACCAATATCAAGACAAAGGAGTCAAACAGAGCTCAGACACCAGCCTGTAGGACTTTCTGAAAGTAAGCGAATGGAAATGCCTTACCAGGGAAGCCTCTTCTTAGCAACTGTCTCTTTCCACGGCACAGGGAGGGCACCCCAGGCCAAGGCTCAGAAGGACTCTCACATACCCCTAACTCGATGTGAGAGCCATATCCTACACTTTTCTTCCAGATTCTTAGGCACAGCTGAGCCTCTGAATGCTCGGTTTCCCTGAACTTTGGAGGGAGACTTCAGCGTGCAGTTCCTCTAACTCAAGTCCCCTAGCTACGCTGGCCATTAAAGTTAGTTTTCGAAACCAAGATGGCATCTCTCTCCTTAGTGCCCAACTGGCATGAGGTGAGGAAGATACAGAAAGCACGGGGCTACTCCAGACTAGGCGACCCAAGTAGTGACCAGGCCCCTGCCCCTCACTCCCCAGTCACCACCCAGGGACTGAAGTGCTCTGGGCACCCTGGGCTGCCTCTAAGCTGCAGGAGTAGAGGCAGAAGCTGCTCTTTCAACACCACTCACATCTTCCCCTTTTTACTTTCTAACTGTATGGCTACAATTTTGGCCACAGGGACTGTTTCTGCATCTTTCCCAAGCAAAGATGGAGAGAAAGGGACCTGGCAGTGTCACCTCTAACAAGGCACATGACTTCTGTGTTGGGACACAATTTATTTTCTCATTTTTCTTAAACATGTCTTACCACAATATCTTGCAGAAAATGCTCATTTAGTATTTTTTTTCCCCAGTTTAGCACAACTTGAAGGAAACAATACAAACAAGGAGGAGGTTGTGCCTGACACATGGTGTACTCTTGTATTTTGAAACTTGATTATCTTCATAAGAGCTCTGTGAAACAGCTATTAGTACAGTAGCCCCCCATTATCCACTAGGGATACTTTCCAAGACCCCCAGTGGATGCCAGAAACTGCAGATAGTACCAAATCTGACACATGCTACGGTTATTATTATTATTTTTTAATCAAATAACCAAGCCAAGTACTAAGTAACTCACAGACAGGTAGCACATATGGCATGGATACGCTGAACAAAAAAATGATGCTTTGTCCCTGATGGGATAAAGCAGGGTGGCACAAGATTGCATCATGTTACTCAAAACTGTGCATGATTTAAAACTTATGAATTGTGTATATCTGGAATTTTCCAATTAATATCTTCAGACTGCAGTTTACTGTGGGTAACTGAAGCTGCAGAAAGCAAAACCGCAGCGGGAGACTCCTGTACATTCATTCATCTTATAGATGAAGACACTGAGGTTCAGGGAGGCAAATAAACTAGCCCAAAGCCACGCAGCTAATACTTGGTGAATCTGGGACTTGATCTCAGGTCTGACTCCAAAGCCCAAGCTTTTCTCAATTGGCAGGTTAAAAAGCCGGGTGTTTGTGAGGTTCAAATAAGGTAATACCCACTACTTAGCTCAGAGCTTGGCACATAATAAATGCTTAATAGAAAGTTTACCTGTCTATTCTTCTTTTCACATAGGAAAAGATTTTTAAAAACAGATGAATTAGCCTGGCAATCGAAATGACCATAAGCACTTAAAATGGAGATTTAGGCATCATCCAATCATTGGGATACTGTCTGGAGTTTGAACACCTGGATCCTCACACAAGGATTCTTGACCTTGTTGTGTGACCAGAGGCAGTTTAAGCAACCTCTCTGGGCTTCCAGATTGTCAGGTGTAGCTTCCCAAACTTCTTTGAGCTGGTCATTCACAGCCCAGGGACTTTGGCTCCCTGGAGAATGAGGATTAATTCAAGGAACCTGGGAATCATGCAGATGCCAAGCATTGTCTCCAAAGAGGGAACACATAACATCTCACCTACGCACACCGTTATTTTCTAATTGTGTGTAGAATTCATGATTAAGAAATTATAAATTTCCTTAAAGGCACTATTGACCTCAGAAGACATTTATGTCATTAAGAATTTATTAGCTACAAAATCTAGGTCAGGTTATTTATACTTTCTGAGCTTAGGGTATTCTCATCTGTAACGTGGAAATGGTAGTTCTCATTGCAGTTTTTTTTGAGGATTTATTATATATTGAAAGAGTTAAACACAATACCTGGTAGAGTAAGTACCCAATTAACGATAACCTTAAAATATCTATTATCATTACTATTGAAATGCTTTAATATTAAAAGGAGCTCCTCACCCTCATTCTGCTAAATATTGAGGGCAAAACAAAAGCCAACTATAGGAAAGAGGAAGTTCCAGGCGTGGAAATGCCTCTCCCTGGGGTTTTGGCCTGCAGCTCTTTTGCAGTCAGAAGACCTCTAGAACCTAGGAAAATGCCTGCAATTCTACCTGGTCTTCGACTACACGTTGGTATCAGGGTAGATGAGTGGGTAGAAGGATTTAAGATAAATTAACTACAAATACCTAAAAGTGATTTCAGCAAGAAGGGCTTACTAGTACCTCTCTTATCAAGAGGTCACATACAACAAGTCAGCTGACCTCTGGTCTGGGACCTCAATCCTTACATCAAGATCTTCTTCCACCTTGACCTCTCTATCCTTCTTCTACCATCCTCAGCCGGGCAGTGCCTCTCCTCACGGTCCAAATATGGTTGCAGCAGCTCCAAGTACAGTACCCTCAGCAGAATCGACCTCACAGAGAGGAATAAAAGGGAGGCAAAAACCTCCTATATATCCTCCTCCTTATTTCACCAGAGAGGAAAATCTCTCCCCAAGCTTTTAGCACACCTTCCCTGATACCTCAACTGGCCATGCGTGGGTCACATGTAGCAACCTCTAAATCAAGAAGAATAATATTGTCTGGGTGAAGATTTGCCCAGGGCTGAGCTCATCTTTTCTAAGCATAGCCCCTCAATGCTCAACTTCTATTAGAGAGAAAGAAGTTCCAATAGGCAACACCCAAGCATACCACAGCCTGGGCCTAAGAAAAAGAAAGGGAAGACGGAATAGAGACCACTCCCTGCCTGCTCAGAGTGTCTCACATCCTCCCTCAATACTCCTCTGTCCACCGCCACCTGATTGACTTCCAAAACTCTGCTTGCTCCCTTGTGGCTCCAAGTTTAAAAACCCCAATATGGCGGTGCCAAATGCTGAACCACATTCTGCAGCAGGTCATTCTAGGCTGACCTTACCTGAGCTGATCTGCTCTCTGCTGCCTTGTCCTGCCTTTCTCCTTCCTTCTTGCCTCTTCAACTTTGCCCAAGCTTTCTCCACTTTTTCACCAAATTACATATTGTAAACATAGAAGGCTGAGTTTGTTCCCACTTTTCCTAATGGGTCTGGCCTAACCAGTATTCTGTTGCTTTTCTGAATTCTTACAGTTTAAAAAAAAAAAAAAAGCCTGCAGAAGAGTAGCCTGCTTATTGAAAAGTGCACATATCATACGTATACACTACTAAGTATAAAATCAGCACCCAGATCATATTTAATTTAGCTTTGAAACTTACTGCGTCTTCTATCACTAAGTAACCTTTCCTCTGCATGTTGTCTTCCTTTACCTTGATTGAGGGTAGGAACTCTGACTTATACCCTCTAAAATTATAATAAGTGCTCAATAAATACATGTATGTGGTTGCCCCTTGAACGACATGGGTTTGAACCGCCCAGGTCCACTTATACCTGGATTTCCCTCTGCCTCTGCCACTCAGGACAGCAAGATCAACCCCTTCTCTTCCTCCTCCCCCTCAGTCTATTCAATGTGAAGACTAGGATGAAAACCTTCATGATGATCTACTTCCATTTAAGAGTTAATATATTTTCTCTTCTTATTACTTTCTTAATAACATTTTCTTTTCTCTACTTTTCTCTACTAGCAAACAATGTCAATATTCTCACAATTGCTCTCTCTACCTTAGTGCTAAAAAAGAAATATGAAAACTGGAGAGTGGCAGCATCGCGTTGCAGACATTTTCCCAAAGAGTAGGCATAGATCACTAATGGTACGCAAGATGTGGTTAGGTCTAGCGTTGCCCATATAAAATGGCAAAATAAAACTAATTAATTTGGTTATTGGTTAATCCCTTTGGTTACTGAATATGTGGTACACAGATATGTCATTAGATAGCATTGATTCATACAGTGAGGAAACTATTCTACTCTCAATTTTTTTCTATTCACTACTTAGGTTAAAGAGGAAATCTATTTGGTATTGGTGTGTCTTTAACATTTTAAAATACTACTAATTGCCTGTTTTAAATTAAAAAGCTCTATAGAATCACTATCTTTGCAGGCAACAGTATCTAGAAAAAATTGATTAATATCATATTTTTATGGCAACCTTATCTGGCAAGAGATACATACAGCTTTTCTAATTTCAATGGTGATAACATTTCATTTTTTAAAGAATTATGAAAAAGAAGTGAGCTCATTTAAAGAAAAATTATAAGAAAAGAATACACGTGACATACTGATATTGCAAAACATGTGATGGTGTTACTTGAGTGACAGGTGTTTGACAGTGCGACATAAATGGTAGTCAAAAGATGGAACTGGGATTCAGAAACACCCTCATCCTCAGGCAGTGACTGCAAGAGCCAGCGGGCCTAGTCTCCCTTCCTATCCAGGCAGGTGCCGCATGCAGTGAGTTTGTCCTGATGGAATGAAGCGTAGTGGGCATTGCAGTTAACTCCCAAAATTCCATCCCACATCATTTTAGTCTAAGAGCAGAAAGTCAGTTGGCTTATAGCATTTCCCTGGTGATTGATTTTGGCCTAAGAGGAGGCAAGTGTGATCTAATTTAGTCCAATCAGGTGAACAGGAAGGGATTTTATACCATGCTTGGGAAAGTGCGCTTTCCCTTTCTCTTCTGTGAATAAGAAAGCCTGTCACTCCAATTTCTCATGGCTGTCACTTTATAACCATCAAAGAAAGGATTGTGGGCTGAAGGCAAAGATGAAGACACCAGCATGGCAAGATGAAGAGGATGGAACCTTGATGGCATAGCTGAGAAGTTTCTCATTCTGTGCTTAGGTCCTGACCTACTTCTCCACTACCAATTACAGGAGATAATCTTCCCTCATTAAGTCAGCCTGAGCTGGGGTTTTCTGTTACTGCTATGGTCCATGTGTTTGTGTACTCCCCCAAATTTATAGGTTGAACCCTAACCACAAATGTAATAGCATTAGGAAGTAGGGCATTTGGGAGGTGACTAGATTATGAGGGTAGAGCTGTCCCAAATGGGATTAGTGCCCTTTTAAAACAGATCTCAGAGAAATGCCTTACCCCTTCTACCTTCTTGCAGTGCCTGCACATGGTACCATTTATGCACCAAAAAAAATGGTTTGCAAGACATTGAATCTGCTGGTGCCCTGATCTTGGATTTCCGAGCCTCCCGAACTGTGAGAAATAAGTTTCTGTTGTTTATAAGCTACCCAGTTTACGATATTTTGTTACAGCAGTCCAAATGGACTAAGTTATACACAGCTCAAAGCCCCTACTAATCCTTAACTTTTTGAGGAGTCCCAAAGGAGCTGGATACCCTTCCTGATTCCAGTTAATGACACAGAGGTGAGAGGAGTCAAGCAGATGAATCTATAACCCTGGCTCAGGTGATGTGTGGCTTTCTTCACACCTTTCAGTAGGAATTTATGCCATTTGGCTTCCAATTTCTGACTCTCCCTTCAAGACAGCAGTGCAAACAGGTGGTACATTCAAATAACCCAAAGGGATGATGATGCATTTTCCTGGGATTCTAGGTCCTAATCCACCAATACTGCCCTCAGGCCTGCATGAAACATCATATGAAATTGAAAGTGGAACACTGACACCCCTCCTGGCCCTGCTATCTTGTTCCACCACCTTGGGGCAATGAACAGTTGCCCTCTCATCCCTTTGCATTAATCTTTGTCACCTAAAACCTCTAAAAATATCATCAATCTGCCTCCTCGTTTTTCTCTTCAGACTAGTCCTTTTAGTACATTCTTATAAGTATTATTTCTAACTTTTAAATTATTATTTGACTCCAGTTCAGATCAGACAGTGGCCAAGATCCTCTATAGTTAAAACTCCTTCTAGTACATATGGGCTATAATAAGGCCTGAAAGAGACTGGATTTGGGAAACTACACTTTGTGAGTATAAACTGAGCGAGGCACAAGTGTAAGGTACCATGACTGAAGAGAGAACGAGTTCAATTATGCTCACCACTTTTTTCCGCTGAACTGAACTATCATTTCAGCCACTCTTGTTAAACTGGCTGCTCTTGCAGGGCTGGTGTATTAGAAAAGCCATAGCCTCTAATTAGGAGCTGAGCCTCTGCTCTCAGCTCAGCTCTGCCACTAGCTAGCTCGCTGTGTGTGATCTTGAGCAAGTAACATTCCTGACCTAAGCCTCTCTCTGTTTCCACCAAAATTCCGTGACCTAATGGCAAAAATGAAGTGATCAGCAGCCCACAGACTGAATCAGAGAATATTCTAGGGTCACAGACCAAGGCAAGGCAAGCAGTGATTTGAAAGGGTAGGATTTTGTTTGAACATTTTTCCTTCTTGTCTCTTAGTGGCTCCACATTCAGGCTGCTTCATCAGACTCCAGCCAGGTTTGTCTTCCTGCTTTTCCAGGGAGGGAACATGGGGCCCATGCAAGAGATTTTCCCTTTGATATCTCAGTGGTGCGCTGGCACATGCTATAGATCTATGACTCCCCTCACATGCATAATAAAATAGGCTTCCAGGGAAGGAACTCTCAGCTGCAGGGAGCAGTCCTAGATAGAATGGAATGAGAAGCAGTGACTTTAAGATGACCGCTGTGTGTGCTATACGTGGCAAGGTACCACATGTTTCTAGACAACATTCACCAGGCCCTTCTGTGTGCTTGGCCTTATTTAACCCTCAAGGCAAATCTGCCAGGGAGATGTCACGAGCAGAGCATTCAACTTGCATGCACGCATATGACCACACCAGTTGTAAAAATATCAAAATACAGGCCGGGCGCGGTGGCTCACGCTTGTAATCCCAGCACTTTGGGAGGCCGAGGCGGGCAGATCACGAAGTCAGGAGATCGAGACCACGGTGAAACCCCGTCTCTACTAAAAATACAAAAAAATTAGCCGGGCGTAGTGGCGGGCGCCTGTAGTCCCAGCTACTCGGAGAGGCTGAGGCAGGAGAATGGCGTGAACCCGGGAGGCGGAGCTTGCAGTGAGCCGAGATTGCGCCACTGCACTCCAGCCTGGGCGACAGAGCGAGACTCCGTCTCAAAAAAAAAAAAAAAAATCAAAATACTTCTGCGACAGCTGGCAAATAGCCTCTACCCCAAAGCCTGAGTGCCCTTTTACTTTCTTGGCCCCAGCAAGTAAAAGATGTACCTGAGCAGGAAGTGGGGCTTCCAGAAGCCAACTCCAGTGCTGACAGCATCTGTTATTGTTAGTGCTTTGCTTTCATTGAATATTTTAAATGTCATATTTTATGCACAGTGCATAGAATATATAATTACATAGGTCAGGGGTCTACAATAAAGTTTAGTTGTTTACCTATGGGAGTAATGATGAATGGATAAATAAATGTGATGGAATTGAATCCATAATGGAATATTATCTGGCCATGAAAAGGAATGAAGTACTGATGCATGCTACAACATGGATGAACCTCAAAAAATTAGGCTACATGAAAGAAGCCAGATGTAAAGGGCCATGTTTGTATAATTCCATTTATATAAAATATCCAGAACAGGCAAATCTATAGAGACCAAAAAAAGTGTTTGCCATGGCCTGGGGGTGGGAGGACAGCTGAATGGTATGGGATTTCTTTTGGGGATAATGAAAATGTTCTAAAACTTATTTTGGTGATGGATGCGCAACTCTGTGAACATACAAAATCTCACTGAATTATATACTACTTTAAGTGGATGAATTGTATGGTATATGAATTAAAGCTGTTTAAAAGATTACAGGATAAAATGTCCATAAATATTTATTAAGTTTAAAATTATATATATATATATGCACACATATGTACCATCGCATTAACATATTATGTACACTATACCACAAATACAGAAACTAGACTCTTTTAGGCTGAGATAAAAAATCAATAGAAGTTTTCATATTTTCTGCCTGTAACCCAGTGGATTGCTTTTGGAGACCCCTGCTCTAGAAGCAGCAGTAGAGGCTCAGAAAGTTTGCAGAACCCATCTCTTCACATTGCCTTTGCTCTTCCTAGCACAGCATACAGATTCCAGGGCTTCCCAGAGGTTGAGGAAAGCCAGAGAGCATGGCCATTTTTTGACGCTCACAATCAAGAAAGAAATGCCAAAAATGGGATTAAAATATCAAGAACTATTTAAATTGTTTACATTTTTAGAATTAAGGCTTTTGACAGAAGAGAATGCTATACAATCGTTCTATTCACAAGATAATTAGAGCTTTCCTAGAAAAAATTAATTCAAAGCACACGAAGGCAGTGGGGTGTGGTTACAGAGAACAATTGGAAGGTTGTGTGTTAATCTCTTCATTCTCTCCAGTCAGTCTCTGGGGGAGTCTGTGCACAACCTCATTTGGTGATGGCATTTGAGGTCCCAGTAAGTGCGGAAGCCAAACTAAATCAACCCTGGGCTCCTGCTGTGTTGGGAATATGGACCCTGTGCTTCAGGGCAGAAACAGGAGAGCTAGAGAAGGGAGCAGGGGAAGTGAGTGGCCTGCAGAAGCCCTTTTTCTGCCTGCAAGCAATCATTCTGCAAGATTGCTTGTCTTTAACCAACAACTGTAATTGGGAAGCAAAGGAAAGTGAAAGAAGGTTGTAGGAGGAGCCACCAGTTCAAATGGGAGGAGGATTATGCAGTCTCTTGGAGGCATGGCAACTCATTAATTCACAGCTGGCAGGATGCTTCCTGTCGAAGGTTGATATTAAGAAAAGTTCAGTTCTTAAAAATGTATTTCATTCATGTGGATTTTGAAATTATTTTTTGAAAAAAAATTTAGTTCTTTTCCTGTTCTGATAGCATGCCCAAGAAACAAGATGGTTTCTGTTTTGGGACAGATGATTCTGGAAAGATGTTAGAAATATAGTACGTTGAAACAAAACCTTCCAGTATCTTTAACCTACACCTAGTGTTAAGCCCTGTCTTTTTTACAATGTTGCGGTCTCAGTAAATGGTTGATAAATAACTTCAGTACATTCATCAAGTTATTTTTGGTTGTTTCTAGATCCAGAGGCCAGGAAAATGTCAGTGGAAAGCAGCTAGCGTGAAGACTCCCCAGTGTTCCTCCCTCTAGTAGTCTGGTATTATCTGGAGCTGAGATGCTGGCTAATATGGTTAGGACATTTCTCCCCTCCAAATCTCATGTGAGAATTTGATCCCCAGTTTTGGGGATGGGGTCTAGTGGGAAGAGTTTGGGTCATGATAGGGGACCCCTCATAAATGGCTTGGTGCCCTGCTTACAAGAATGAATGAGCTCTCACTCTACTAGTTCACTGGAGAGCTGGTTGTTTAAAGAGCCTGGCATCTCCCCCACTTTCTCTCTTGTTCCCCTTTCTCACTGTGATATACCTGCTCCCTTTTGCCATCCATCATGAGTGGAAGCTTCTTGAAGCCTTCACCTGAAGCAGATGCCAACACTATGCTTCCTGTACAGCCTGCCATACCATCAGCCAAAATAAACCTCTTTTCTTTGTAAATTACCCAGCCTCAGGTATTCATTTGTAACAATGCAAAGTGGACAAACACAGAAAATTGGTACTGAGGAGTGGGGCTTTTCTATAAAGATAGCTGAAGATGTGGAAGCAGCTTTGGAAATGAGTAAATTGGCAGATATTGGAAGAATTTGGAGGGCTTAGAAGACAGGAAGATGAGGGAAAATTTAGAACTGTCAACAGAAGGATAATGAGGTTCATAAATGTGGAAAGGAGAGCTGTATTTCTCATAAATGGTTGCAGCCTGCAGGGTGGCCATTCAGAATGACTGGGAAGCATAGCCTCTGGCCAGAAGCTAGAAACAGGCACTTGGAGTGTAAGAATAAAACAAGGATTTGTGCTGAGGGAGGTGGCCAAATATATATTCAGCAAGCTATAGGAGGAGCCATGAATATTTACGAAAGAATAAACACGCACATGCTCAGTCGACCTCCAAGCCCCTTCATGGGGTCCATGTTCAAAAAATGGTAGTGTTAGCAAGATGTGTGGGGGGAGTTTTTGGGCCTCTGACTACAAAAGATGAAGCAGAGGACACGAAACCCCTCAGTCAGTGCACAGCCTTCCTAGACTGACCAGAACCTCTCAGTGGTTGGTGGTCTCTTATCAGGAAGGAATGCTGGTTGGTTGTTCTGTTGAAACTGCAAAAGGGAGGGACAGCATCAGGTGGTTGGTTGAAATCAGTGGTGAGGCGACTCTTTTGAAAGGGCTGGTTCCAACCCAAATGCTCATCAATGATAGACTGGATAAAGAAAATGTGGCACATATATACCATACTATGCAGCCATAAAAAAGAATGAGTTCATGTCCTTTGCAGGGACGTGGATGAAGCTGGAAACCATCATCCTCAGCAAACTAACACAGGAACAGAAAACCAAACACCACATGTTCTCAAAAGTGGGAGTTGAACAATGAGGACACATGGACACAGGGAGAGGAACATAACACACTGGGGCCTGTTGTGGGGTGAGGGAGGGAGAGCATAAGGACAAATGCCTGAAAACCTAGATGTCAGGTTGATAGGTGCAGCAAACCACCATGGCACATGTATACCTATGTAACAAACCTGCACGTTCAGCACATGCATCCCAGAACTTAAAATAAAATAATCTTAAAAAAGAGAAAGGGCTGGTTCCTGCTTAGCCTTTAGAGAAGAAAGCCTAGTGGTGGTCAGCAAGGGACGGGCTCTAACGAGGCATGTTTGACCTCCCATTGCATCAGGGCTGGGACTCAGTTTTAAGGTTTCTTTGGGGTCCCCTTGGCCAGGAGGGGGGTTCAATTCAGTAGTCTGGGTGGGGGGAAGGGCTTAGGATTTCATTTTTATTTCTCAGAACATATTGGAGACTGGTTAAATGATTATGACCAAAATGCTGATAGAAATATGGGCAGTGAAGGCCAGGTTGATGAGGTCTCAGATGAAAATAAGGAACTTATTGGGAGCTGGAGCACAGGTCAACCTTGTTACACCTTAGCAAAGAATTTGGCTGCATTGTGCCAATGTCCTGGGGTTTCGTGGAAGACTGAGCTGCAGAGTGATGACTTAGGGTATCCGGAGGGAAAAAAATTTCTATGCAGCCGAGTATCCAAGAAGTGGCAAGGCTGCTTTTACCAATCTGAGATCAGATATGGGGCAAAGCAATTACCTAAAGTTGGGACTTACAATTTAAAGGGAAGTAGAGTGTAAAAATTTGGAAAATCTGCAGCCTGGCTCACGGTGGAGAAGGAAAGAACATTTTCAGGAGAGGAACCCAAAGGATAAGAATCCAAGAGGCATGAGGAACAACCATTTGCTAGAGAGATTAGCATGACTGAAAGGGAGGCAGGTGCTACTAGTCAAGACAATGAGAAAAAGGCTACTCCTACCATCCGCAAGCTCAGAGGCCTAAGAAGACAGACTGGTTTCAGGGACAAGGCCAGGGGCACTGCTACTCAGTGCTGCCTTGGGGTGCTGCTTCCCATATCCCAGCCATCTCAAGTCCAGCCTCCACTCAAAGGGCCCCAAATAGGAGCTCAGGCCTCCACTTCAGAGCGTGCAAACTGCAAGCCCTGGGAGTTTCCACATGGCATTAAGTCTGTAAGTGTGCAGAATGCAAGAGTGGTAGAGGCTTGGCAGTTTCCACCTAGATTTCAGAGGATATATCAGAAAGCCTGGGTGCCCAGACAGAAGTCTGCTGCAGGGGCAGCGCCCCCATGGTTAGCCTTTTCTAGGCTAGTTCCAAGGGAAAATGTGGGGTTTGAGTCCCCACAGAGAGCCCCGACCAGGGCACTACCTAGTGGAGCAGTGGGAATGAGGCCACTGCCCTCCAGACTCCAGAATGGTAGAACCACTAGCAACTTGCACCTTAGCCTAGAAAAGCCAGTTACTCAACTCCAACCCATGAGAGCAAGAACAGCAGCTGTACCTTGCAAAGCAGGCGCAGAGGCAGGGCTGCCTAAGCCCTTGCAAGCCCATCCCACGCAACCGTGTACTCAGGATGTGGGACATGGAATCAAGGGAGATTATATTGAAGCTTTAAGATGTATTGTCTTCCCTGCTGGGTTTCAGACTTGCATGGGGCTTGTTGCCTCTTTCTTGTGGCCAATTTCTCTCTTTTGGGATGGGAATATTCACTCAATATCTGTGTCACCATTGTATTAATATATTGGGAATAAACAATTTGTTTTTGATCTTATAGGCTCATGGGTGGGAGGAATTTGCCTTGAGACTCAGATGAGACTTTGGACATTTCAGTTGATGCTGGAATGAGTTAGAACTTTTGAAGACTATTGGGGAGGGAAGACTGTATTTTCCAATGTGAGAAGGACATGAATTTGGGGGACCAGGAATGGAATATAGGTTGGATTTTTGTCCCCTCCAAATCACATGTTGAAATCTGATCCCTCATGTTGGAGGTGGGGCCTCGTGGGAGGTGTTTGGGTCATGGGGGTGAATCCTCCATGAATGGCTTGGTGACCTCCTCATAGTAATGAGTGAGTTCTCACTCCATTAGTTCATGTGATAGCTGGTTGTTTAAAGAGCCTGGACCTCCTCCCTTCCCTCTTGCTCCCTCTCTCACACCATGTGACACACCTGCTCGCCCTTTACCTTCTACCACAAATAGAAGATGCTCGCACTGTGCTTCTTATATGGTCTGCAAAATGGTGACCCAAATAAACTTCTTTTCTTTATACACTGCCCAGCCCCAGGTATTCCTTTATGGCAATGCAAAATGAACTAACACTGGTGGGTTTTTTTGTTTTTGTTTTTTTTGAGACAGAGTCTCATTCTGTTGCCAGGCTAGAGTGCAGTGGTGCGATCTTGGCTCACTGCAATCTCCGCCTCCTGGATTCAAGTGATTCTCCTTCCTCAGCCTCCTGAGTAGCTGGGATTACAGGAACCTGCCACCAAACCCAACTGATTTTTGTATTTTTTAGTAGAGACAGGGCTTCACCATGTTGGCCAGGCTGGTCTTGAACTCCTGACCTCAGGTGATTTCCCCACCTCGGCCTCCCAAAGTGTTGGGATTACAGGCGTAAGCCACTGTGCCTGGCTTAATTTCAACTTTTATTTTAGATATTGGGTACATATACATTAAAAATTGTTCTATCCTTTTGATGAATTGACTCCTTTATCACTATATGACTTTTTCTCCTTGTACAGTTTTTTGACTTAAAGTCTATTTTGTTTCATATAAGCACAGCTACCCTTGCTCTTTTATTATTCAATTTGCATGGAACATCTTTTTCCATTTTTTTCACTTTCAGAAAACTAACCAATTTCTTGGAAGACACAAACTACCAAAATGTTCAAGAAAAAAAAATAGATAATTTAAATAGTACTGTACCTATTATAGGAAGTGAATTTGTAATTTAGAACATTCCAACAAAACAAACTTTAGGCACAAATTACTTCACTGGCAAGTTCTAACAAATAGGTAAGAAAGAAAATAAAACTGATACTACACAGTCTAGTACAGAACATAGAAAAGATTAGTTTCTAATGCATTTTATGAAGTCAGCATTACCCTGATATGAAAACCAGACAGAGAAAGCACAAGTGAGAGATGAAGCCAGCTGGACTTCCTGGGTCGAGTGGGGACTTGGAGAACTTTTCTGTCTAGCTAGAGGATTGTAAACACACCAATGAGCACTCTGTAAAAACACACTAATCATCACTCTATGTCTAGCTAAAGGATTGTAAATGCACCAATCAGCACTCTGTAAAAATGCACCAATCAGCACCCTGTGTCTAGCTAAAGGATTGTAAATGCACCAATCAGCACTCTGTAAAAATGCACCAATTGGCAATCTGTAAAATGGACCAATCAGTGCTCTGTAAAATGGACCAATCAGCGCTCTGTAAAATGGACAAAATGAGCGCTCTGTAAAATGGACCAATCAGCAGGACGTGGGCAGGGACAAATAGGGAATAAAAGCTGGCCACCCCAGCCAGCAGCAGCAACTCACTCGGGTCCCTTCCACACCATGGAAGTTTTGTTCTTTCGCTCTTCACAATAAATCTTGTTGCTGCTCACTCTTTGGGTCAGTGCCACCTTTAAGAGCTGTAACACTCACCGTGAAGGTCCACAGCTTCATTCTTGAAGTCAGTGAGACCAAAAACCCACCAGAAGGAACCAACTCTGGACACATCTTGGCAATCCAGATGGGACACATCTTGGTGGCCAGGATGGGACCATCGCCAAGTGGTGAGTACCATCAGACCCCTTTCACTTGCTATTCTGTCCTATTTTTCCTTAGAATTTGGGGGCTAAATACCAGGCATCTGTCGACCAGTTAAAAGTGACTAGCATGGCTGCTGGACTAAAGACACGGGTGTCAGGCTTTCTGGGAAAGGGCTAGCAACCCCAGACTCTCCAGAGTTGGAAGCATTGGTTTGCCTGGAACTAGCTTCCACTTTTCCTGTACTTCTGGGCTGAGCTGAGGGTCAACAGAGAGGAAAGCCATTCAGCTCTGGGGGCCTGACAAAAAGTTGGTTGACCCTGTAGCCATCAGCGGAACTCTCAACATCATGTCGCCCAAGTGAGACTCCCCATCTATCCTATCTATCCTGACCCTTGCCTCCTGGATCCTAATGCCTGCCAGACAAACTTCCTCCTGCCTCTCTTCTCCGAGGCTAGTCCTGCTTCTAAAAACCACTCCCTGTCTTTGGTGCTTTTCTAGTTTCTCCTATAAGATAATTTCTAGTAGAAAGTTTGGGACTTGGTTCCTTTCTTTAGGCATCCAGGCTCACCAATCAGAAAGACATAATTTTTGCCCAAAGACCTGTCGGGGGTGGGGAACTATCTGGAATTTTAGGATCCCTCCTCAGACTAGCAGGCCTAACAAAGGCTATTCCTGAAGCCAAGATATGGGGAGCCTCAGAAATGATACACTTCCTATTCATATGATGAGAAGTGAGGACAAAGGCGTCACTCTTCCAACCCTGGAGATCTCTTCCCTCCCTCAGGGTATGGCCCTCCACTTCATTTTGGGGGCATAACATCTTTATAGGACAGGGGTAAGGTCTCAATACTAACAGGAGAATGCTTAGGACTCTAACAGGTTTTCGAGAATGCATCAGTAAGCACCACTAAATCTGATTTTTCTCGGTCCTCTTTATGGTCTAAGAGGACAGGCAAGGGTGCAGGTTTTCGAGAATGTGTCAGTAAGGGCCACTAAATCCAACCTTCC
Organism: Hylobates moloch; assembly: GCF_009828535.3. Taxonomy (NCBI): domain Eukaryota; kingdom Metazoa; phylum Chordata; class Mammalia; order Primates; family Hylobatidae; genus Hylobates; species Hylobates moloch. The sequence continues at coordinate 1,260,021 of NW_026652308.1, read as the reverse complement.
TCAGTCCTCCTTGTGGTCTAGGAGGAAAACTAGTGTTTCTGCTGCTGTGCCAGTGAGCGTAACTATTCCCATCAGCAGGGTCCAGAGACCGTTGCAGGTTCTTGGGCAAGAGGGGTTTCTGCTGCTGCATTGGTGGGCACAACTATTCTGATCAGCAGGGTCCAGGGACCACTGCGGGTTCTTGGGCAAGAGGGGTTTCTGCTGCTGCGTCAGTGAGTATGACTATTCCAATCAGCAGGGTCCAGGCACCATTGTGGGTTCTTGGGCAGTGGTGGGGGTGGGGGGGGGGGCACAAACCAAAACCATGGGCGTTTTTTTCTTTCAGTTGGGAAACACTCAGGCATCAACAGGCTTACCCTTGAAATGCATCCTAAGCCATTGGGACCAATTTGACCCTCAAACCCTGAAAAAGAGGTGGCTCATTTTTTTCCACACTACAGCCCGGCTCCAGTATTCTCTCTCTGATGGGGAAAAATGGCCACCTGAGGGAAGTATAAATTACAATACTATCCTGCAGCTTAACCTTTTCTATAAGAGGGAAGGCAAATGGAGTTAAATACCTTATGTCCAAGCTTTCTTTTCATTGAAGGAGAATCCACAACTATGCAAAGTGTGCAATTTACATCCCACAAGAGGACCTCTCAGCTTACCTCCATATCCTAGCCTCCCCGTAGCTCCCCTTCCAATTAATGATAAGCCTCTTCTAATCTCCCCTGCCCAGAAAGAAAGAAGCAAAGAAATCTCCAAGGGACCACAAAACCCCCCCCCCCGCTATCAGTTATGTCCCCTTCAAGCTGTAGGGGGAGGGGAATTTGGCCCAACCTGGCTGCATGTCCCCTTCTCCCTCTCTGATTTAAAGCAGATCAAGGCAGACCTGGGGAAGTTTTCAGATGATCCTGATAGATATATAGATGTCCTACAGGATCTAGGGCAAACCTTCTATCTCACCTGGAGAGATGTCATGCTATTGTTAGATCAAACCCTGGCCTTTAATGAAAAGAATGCAGCTTTAGCTGTAGCCCGAGAGTTTGGAGATACCTAGTATCTTAGCTAAGTAAATGATAGAATGACAGCCGAAGAAAAGAACAAATTCCCTGCTGGTCAGCAAGCCATCCCCAGTATGGATCCCCACTGGGACCTCAACTGAGATCATGGGGACTGGAGTCACAAACATCTGCTGACCTGTGTTCTAGAAAGACTAAGAATAATTAGGAAAAAGTCCATGAATTATTCAATGATGTCCACCATAAGTCAGAGAAAGGAAGAAAATCCTGCCTTCCTCGAGCGGCTACAGGAGGCCTTAAGAAAATATACCTGTCACCTGACTCACTCGAGGGTCAATTGATCCCAAAAGATAAGTTTATCACCCAGTTAGTCACAGATATCAGGAGAAACCTCCCAAAGTGAGTCCTGGGCCCTGAACAAAATCTGGAGGCATTATTACACCTGGCAACCTTGATGTTCTATAATAGGGACCAAGAGGAACAGGCAGAAAAGGTAAAGTGAGATCAGAGAAAGGCTGCAGCCTTAGTCATGGCCCTCAGACAAACAAACCTTGGTGGTTCAGAAAGGACAGAAAATGGAGCAGGCCAATCACCCAGTAGGGCTTGTTACCAGCATGGTTTGCAAGGACACCTTACAAAAGATTGTCCAACAAGAAACAAGCTGCCCCCTCGCCCATGTCCACTATGCCAAGGCAATCACTGGAAGGTGCACTGCCCCAGAGGACAAAGGTTCTCTGGGCCAGAAGCCCCCAACCAGATGATCCAACAACAGGACTGAGGGTTCCCGAGGCAAGGGCCAGCTCATGTCATCACCCTCACTGAGCCCGGGTACGTTTAACTATTAAGGGCCAGGAAACTGACTTCCTTCTGGACACTGGCGCGGCCTTCTCAGTGTTAATCTCCTGTCTTGGACGACTGTCCTCAAGGTCTGTTACCATCCAAGGAATCCTGGGACAGCCTGTAACCAGGTATTTCTCCCACCTCCTCAGTTGTAATTAGGAGACTTTGCTACAGATAGTAAGTATGCTTATCTAATTCTACATGCCCATGCTGCAATATGGAAAGATAGGGAGTTCCTAACTTCTGGGGGGAACCCCCATTAAATACCACAAGGAAATCATGGAGTTATTGCACGCAGTGCAAAAACCCAAGGAGGTGGCAGTCTTACACTGCCAAAGCCATCAAAAAGATGAAGGAGAAAAGGCAGAAGGAAACTGTTAGGCAGATCCTGAGGCCAAAATTGCTGCCAGGTGGAACCTCCCATTAGAAATACCTATGGAAGGATCCTTGGTATGGAACAACCCCCTCCAAGAGATCAAGCCCCAGTATTCCCTGATTGAAACAGAATGGGGACTTTCATGGGGGCATAGTTTTCTCCTCTCAGGGTGGTTAACAACAGAAGAAGGAAAGGTACTCATAACCAAAGTCAGCCAGTGGAACATACTTAAAACCCTTCACCAAACTTCTCATATGGGTATTGAGAACACTCATCAAATGGCCAAATCCCTATTTAAGGGCCAAATCTCCTCCAGACCATCTGACAGGTGGTCAAAGCTCGTGAGGTGTGCCAAAGGAATAATCCCTTGGTCCATCGTAAGGCTTCTCTAGGGGAACAAATAATAGGTCACTATCCAGGAGAGGACTGGCAGTTAGACTTCACCCATATGCCTAAATCAAAGGGATTTCAATACTTGTTGGTCCTTTGATACATTTACAAATTGGATAGAAGCCTTCCCCTATAAGACAGAGAAGGCTCAGGAAGTGGCTAAAGTCCTAATTCATGAAATAATTCCTAGATTTGGGCTTCCCCAAAGCTTACAGAGTGACAGTGGTCTGGCTCTTAAAGCCATGATAACTCAGGGAATTTCCAGGGTGCTAGGGATACATCACCTTCACTGCACCTGGAGGCCACAATCCTCAGGGAAGGTGGAGAAGGCAAATGAAACACTCAGGAGGCACTTAAGGAAACTAACACAAGAAACTCATCTCCCATGGCCTACTCTTTTGCCCATGGCCTTGTTGAAAATCCAAAATTCTCCTCATAAAATGAGGCTTGGTACATATGAAATGCTATATGGATGATCTTTTCTCAAAAACAACCTCCTACTTGATGAGGAAATGGCCAACTTGGTCAGATATAACTTCTTTGGCAAAATATCAACGAAACCTTAAAAACTTACCTGAAGAAAGTCACAGAGAAAAGGGAACAAGGTTGTTTCAACCAGGAGATCTAGTGTTGGTCAAATCTCTCCCCTCTACCTCCCAATTTATGGATTCTTTGTGGGAAGGATCATATTTGGTAATCCTCTTTACCCCCACTGCAGTTAAGGTGGCAGGAGTGGAATCTTGGATTCACCACACCGGAGTTAAACTTTGGACATCCCCTGTGGGACCATCAGCTCAGGAGTCCCAAGATCAGCCAGACCAGCCTCGATACACCTGCGAACTGTTGGAGGACTTGTATCTCCTATTTTGAAAGGAAACATCCCAGACTAAAAAGGCTCCTACCACTGATCCTGAGGAAAAACCCCTTCCTCCTTAAAAAAGATAAGTGAAAACCTACATAATCTTTAACACCTCTCCTCGCCCCTTTAATGAAATCCTTTTACTGTTTCATCATATTATTAAGCAGCATACTAACCATACTCTTTGCAACAGGTCTATATACTGTAGCTCCTGCCGGGATGAAAATCCTAATCACATCAACTTTCTTTCTATCTTCCTTCCTTCTGACAGCAATCTACTCCTACCTTTAACTCAAACTGGATAAAATGATCTCATCTGCCAGAGCACTCTCTTTATTTTCCTATTTACTCTTTGCCTATCTATCCCTCCTGCTTCCTTGGATAACCCATACAATCACCGCTACTCCTCCACTAGCTCCTAATTACCTCTACAAGACTCTCAACTTAACCCACTCTCTGTTAAACCAGTTCAATCCTTCCATGGCAAATGACTGTTGGTCTTGTATCTCTCTATCAACCTAGGCTTCTGTTGCCATTCCTGTTCCTGCAAAAAACTGGGTCTTTACCAACTTAACCTACCATCCTCCTTATGAAGGAAAAGACCCTTTCTGACTTCTAAATATGCAATCATTAACCAACTTCCCCATCTTGATGGGACCAAGAATACCCTAACAGGACGTGCAATCCAACTTTTACGTTCTTGTATTTCCAATCTCACCTATTACACAAGCAATGAAAAGCCCATACATAGCCCTGTAACTATGAATACATCTTAACTTTCCAAGCCCCTTTATGCATCTAACACAACCTGTTACCAGGCCTGCCCCTGGGGCACCTACTACCCCATCAGTGTAATTACACCCTACAACTTCAAGCCCCAACTGATCATAGTAACTTCCAATTCACCCAAACAGCTCCATTCAGATGGCTTGTCTGCTTCTCAGGGCCTCCAAAAATCATTACCTGCTCCCTGCTTAACAAACAGTCCAGGTTTTGTAATGGCAAACGTACTCCGTGCATGACCATTCACCCCTGGACCCCTTGCAGCAGCGAGCCCACCACTAGTGAATGCCTTCTCATCCCCTCTTTCAATCATTCTCTTGAATGGTTCCTAGTAGATACAAAACGGTTTTTTTTCTCCATTGAGAAAACAGAACACAGGGCGCCACTCAGTTTGCTCTCAACACCCCTTTCCAGCCGCTCACTGGAGCTACCTTGGCAAGTACTCTAGGAGTATGGGAAAATAAAAACAACAAACTCACATACCTTTTTAACATACACAACCAGTTCTGTCTACCCAGCCAAGGTATATTCTTCTAATGTGGAACATCAACCTATATCTGCCTCCCCACTAACTGGACAGGCACCTGCACCTTAGTCTTCCTAAGTCCTAACATTAACATCGCCCCAGGAAATCAGACCCTATCAGTACCCCTCAAATCTCCAGTCCATCAGCGCAGAGCCATACAACTAATACCCCTACTTTTAGGATTAGGAATGGCTACTGTTACAGGAACCAGAATAGCCAGTTTATCTACTTCATTATCCTACTACCACACACTCTCAAAGGATTTCTCAGACAGTTTGCAAGAAATAATGAAATCTATCCTTACTCTACAATCCCAAATAGACTCTTTGGCAGCAGTGACTCTCCAAAACCACTGAGGCCTAGACTTCCTTGCTGCTGAGAAAGGAGGACTCTGCACCTTCTTAGGGGAAGAGTGTTTTGTTCACACTAACCCGTCAAGGATAGTACAAGATGCCACCCGGCATTTACAGGAAAAGGCTTCTGAAATCAGACAATGCCTTTCAAACTCTTACACCAACTTCTGGAGTTGGACAACATGGCTTCTCCCCTTTCTAGGTCCTGTGACAGCCATCTTGCTATTACTCGCCTTTGGGCCCTGCATTTTTAACCTCCTTGTCAAATTTGTTTCCCCTAGGATGGAGGCCATCAAGCCACAGAAGGTCTTACAAATGGAAACCCGTTTGTAAGTTGTTAGTTGAGCTCAACTAACAACTTCTACCAAGGACCTCTGGATCAACCCACTGGCCCTTTGGCTGGCCTAAAGAGTTCCCCTCTGGAGGAAACTACAACTGCAGGGCCCCTTCTTTGCCCCTATCCAGCAGGAACTAGCTAGAGTGGTCATCACCCAATTCCCGACAGCATTTGGGGTGTCCTATTTAGAGGGGGGATTGAGAGGTGAAGCCAGCTGGACTTCCTGGGTCCGGTGGGGACTTGGAGAACTTTTCTGTCTAGCTAGAGGATTGTAAATGCAGCAATCAGTCCCCTGTGTCTAGCTAAAGGATTGTAAATGCACCAGTCAGCACTCTAAATATGCACCCATCAGCACTCTAAAAATGCACCAATCAATGCACTGTGTCTAGCTAAAGGATTGTAAACACACCAATCAGCACTCTGTAAAAATGGACCAATCAGCACTCTGTAAAATGGACCAATCAGCAGGACATGGGCAGGGACAAATAAGGGAATAAAAGCTGGTCACCCCAGCCAGCAGTTGCAACCCGCTTGGGTCCCCTTCCACACTGTGGAAGCTTTGCTGTTTCGCTCTTCACAATAAATCTTGTTGCTGCTCACTCTTTGGGTCCATGCCACCTTTAAGAGCTGTAACACTCACTGCGAAGGTCCCTGGCTTCATTCTTGAAGTCAGCAAGACCAAGAACTCACCAGAAGTAACCAACTCTGGACACACAGGGAAATAAACTTCAAACCAATATCTCCTGAGAACATAAATACAGAAAACTGTTCAATAAAGTATTGACAAATCAAATCTAACAATATATAAAAATTATAATACCTCACAACCAAATCTAGCTTATTCTGGTAATGCAAGATCAATTCAACATTAAAAAATAATCAATGTAATTTACTGTATTCATATATTTAAAAAATCATATAGTCCTACCAATAGATGCAGTGAAAGAATGACAAAACTTAAAAGCCATTTTTGATTTAAAAAAAAAACTCAGCAAACTGAGACTAGAAGAAAGGAACTGCTTTAACCTGATAAAGTACATCTACAAAATACCTGCAGCAAACATCCTACTTAATAGCAGACAATTTAATGCTTTCTCTCCTAATGTCAGGGAAAAAAAAGATGTTCATACTCAGCATTTCTATTCAACATTTTGCTGAAATTTCTAGTCAGTAAATAAAGCAAGAAAAAGAAATTGAGGGGATATAGATTGGAAAGAAAGAAATATAACTGTTTCTATTCACAGACAGCATAATAGTCTATGTAGAAAACTTTAAAGAATATGCAAAAAAGCTCCTAGAACTAATAGGTGAGTTTAGCAAGACCCTAGGATGTAAGATCAACACAAAAATTAGTCACATTTCTTTATACTAGAAATGAACAACTGGAAATCAAAATTTAAAACAAAATACATTAGTACCAAAATTCAAGAAATACGTTAAGTATAAATGTAACAAAATATGTATAGAATCTGTATTTGGAAAGCTATACTGATGAAAACAAAGAACCAAATAGATGGAGATATATACTATGTTCATGGATTAAAGACACAGTGTTGTTTATGACATCAGTTTTCTCCAAATTGATTATAGATTCAATGCTATAAAAAATCCCAGCAGAATCTCCTATAGATATTGCAAATTGGTTCTATTACTTATATGGAAAGGCAAAGAAAGTAGAAGAGATAAAACTATCTTGAAAATGAAGTCAGAATACCCATATTACCTGGTTTTAAGACTACTTTAAACCTACAAAAATCAAGTCACTGTGATATTGCTGAAAGATTATATACATAGATTAAGAAACAGAATAGAGTCCAGAAATAGACCCACATACATATGGTCAATTCACTTTTGACAAAGTCACGAAGGCAATTCACTGGAGAAAGAATAATATTTTCATATGTTTCTGGAACAAGTGAATATTCATATAAAAAAATCCTCAAATATACTTCACATCTCATAAAAAGTTATTCAAAATGAATCTTAGACAATCTAAGGCTATAAAACTTTTAAATGAAAACAAATGGGGCAATCATTGTGATATTGTACCAGAGTTCTAGATATAATCCCAAAGGCATGCATGGTCTATTAAATAACAACACAATGAATTATACTTCTCCAACATTAAAAACATCTGCTCTGCAAAACATACTGTCTACAGAATAAAAATGCAAGCCACGAACTTCAAGAAAATATTTGCAAGTCATATATCTGAAAAAGACTTATATCTAGAGCAGATAACCCTCAAAACTCAGTAATAAGCAAATAATCAAACTTATAAAAACGGACAAAAGATTTCAACAGACACTTCGACAAAGAAGATACACATGGGAAATAAACCCCTGAAAAATACTCTCAACATCATTAACCATTAGGAAAATCCAAAGTAAAACGACAATGAGATACCACTAAACACCTTTCAGAATGTCTAAAAATTTTAAAAAGCTGAAAATACCAAATCACCAGCAAGGATATAAACCAACTGGAGTGCTTGTACATTTTTGTTGGGAATGCAAAATGGTAGTCACATGGGAAAACCAAAAAGTAGAAATAAGAAAATATATTGTCAAATATTTATTTATTCATTATGAATCCTACAGATCAGTGAGAAACACTAACAATATTAATAAAAAAGAGACAACATCAATAAGCACTTCATTAAAAATGAAACGCAAATGGCACAAAAAAGTGGAAAAAATTACAGACCCAGTGTTAAGCAAATAAATGAAAAGTAAAATATTAGATACTATTCTTCATGATTCACCACTGACAAGGATTCTTAAAATAACAGTATTCAGTATTTTTGAGGGTTCAGTAAGACATATTCTCAAAATACTGGTAGCAATGTTATTTGTTAAAACTTTTCAGAACATGATTTGTAAATATCTGTCATGAGCTATAAAAAATTTCATTCTCTTAGAATCAGTAATTTTACTTCCATGAATGGATTCTAAGAAGTAATCAAAAATGAAGATAAAGATTTATATATAAATAAGCTCATCATGGTATTATTTTCAATACTGGAACACTGGAAACAACCTTAATACACAAAAGGCTTATAACCAATTGTGGCACAACTATAAAACAGAATAGGATTCAGCTATTAAAAAATATTTATGAAGAGTTTTTGATGACATGGGAAAATATTTCTGATGTAATAAGTTTGAAAAAAACAGGATAAAAAACTGTGTATGACACTGATTATATATATAAATATGCATATATATGATTTTTAAGGTTAAGATTGCTTATATATGGATATATAAGTGTGTGTGTCTACAAAGAAATATAACCATTAAGGCTACCAGGCTAGATTTTCTTATTCTATTTTTAAAAGATCTAAAATTTCTTTCTCAACTCTGATAGATGTTTTATATTTTAAAAATTATACTACTAGTATAATAAAAAAATAATTTTTAAAATAATGTTTTCTTTTATGGCATATGATAAGACCTGGTTTTTATGTCTGCTTCAGCTGGAGACCCACGCTTTTTCATAAGATTATTTTGTCTAAAGGGAAAATGCCAAGAATATAGTTTTCTTCAGGATTATATGATACAAGAAGCTTCACCACTCCCTAGATAGCCATGATCTCTTAGTGACAAAGAAGATTTCAGTTCACATCATCTTAGGGTTTTATTGACCCCATAATATCCATCAATATCACAAGAATAGGTCTTGTTTTATCCAAACCTGACTCAGAAAATTTTGTAAATCATAGGTTACAATACTAAAATATCTTATCAATATCTTCTATTTTTTTCATCACTGTGTAACTCACGTTCCGTAATGAACACAGCAAAAGACAGAATTGGAGTGTTATCTCATTAGTACAATGAGGCAATTATGTCAAAGCTGTCAATCATTCTAGACTTCTTGGTGCCTAGATGTTATGCTTTTGTATATGCCAAGTTGCCTGAATTTTACCAATCAGATTCCTGTGCAGGAATATCATAAAATGTTATAGATGAGAAAAATGCAAGATTAAAGAATGCTGTTTAAAGCAATTAACTGGGAAATAAGAAAAATAAATGAAATGAACAATTACCTGGACAAGAAGAATACAGGCTAAAAATAACATTCACCTTGGGTAATTCAGGAACATTTGCCTTGAAAAAATAATGGCAGATAACTGATTCAACTACCTACTAAGGGCCAAGAAATATACCTTAAATACTTTTATCTGAAGTATTATATAATTAATAATATGAGGCATCATACACTATTAAAGACTTAATTCATTAAGTGACTCACTTTTGTTTGTTTACTGTGGAAAGATCAGTAGCTTGTATTGATTCATTTAAAGGAAATAAGAGGTATTTCTGGTTTCTTCTTAGGATATAAAAAGATGGAGAGGACATCATTCTAATCCTTACAACAGCAAGAACAATAAAATGCCAGACCATTGTCAAATTTACAACTCATCTTGAACCCATGGGAGAGCTGAAGTTTCAGACAATAAAATCTAAGGAATATGGACATGTTTAAGGAGAGACGGTCATGAGCACTTCTTAACTGGGGTAGATATTGCCAGACATCAGCAAGAAGAATCCAGCTAATATTAACCAATTGCTAAAGATCACATATGAGCTAGGCAGAGAGTCCCTGTGAGACAAAGACATAAAGGCAATTTACAATCCCCTGCAGGGCATTGCCACCTACCTTGAGCTCACATGCACAAAAAATATTGGAGGCAGAGCAAGAGTCTTAATAAAGCATCCCTTGTGGGAACAGTGGCCACTGGGGGAAAGGATATGAAGCATCTATTCTTGGATCTTCTCCTCTATTTCCCTCATCAAACAAAAAGCATAAGCTACCTAAGAACAGCAAATTATGTGCTTTTAGGGAACTGGCGGAAAAACCATCACAGCTGAAGAACAGAAACTGAACAAGACCTCTATCCACAGGGATGAGTAAGAATATGTGTTGGGGGATTGAGGAGGTGGGTGGGGGCAGATCTATAAATAGGGGCCGGTCACAGTAACTCCTGAGTAGGAGTTAACCATCTACTCCTGAGTAGATTGGCTCAACCCCCACTTGGTAAATGCCCAGCAGAAGGAAAAGTAGGCTCATTTCCAGGCATGACTTTTTTTTTTTTTTTTAAGATGGAGTTTCACTCTTGTTGCCCAGGCTGGAGTGCAATGGCATGATCTCAGCTCACTGCAACCTCCGCCTCCTGGGTTCAAGTGAATTCTCCTGCATCAGCCTCCTGAGCAGCTGGGATTAAGGCATAGTCTCTACTTTCTTATGCAAGGTATCTGACTTTCAGTAAAAAGTTGTGTGGCTTACAAAAAACAGCAACCACACTATCAAGAGACAAATCAACCACCAGTAGATTCAGATATGGCACAGATGTTAGAACTATTAGGGAATTTAAAATAACCATGACTAATGGCAAGTGATCTAGTGGAAAAGGTGGACAAGGCACATAATCAGATGTTAATTTCAGTAGAGCTATGGAAGCAAAGAAATAATTAAGTGAAAATACAAGAAATGACAAACACAATAGGAAATTTAAAATTCCTTTTCATGCTCATCAACAGACTCAACACAGTGAAGACAAGAATTAGTAAACTTGAAGACAGGATCATGGGAATCAGCAAAACTGAAACACAAAGAGGTTGAGGACACTGAGGCCCTGTGTTGGTGAGTGGAGAGGGAAAGAAGGGTTCTCAGGAGTTTGAGAGTTCCTGGGAGATGTCCTGGGTTGGCTTAATGGGGAAACCTACTCAATGTAAACAAAATCCTCACAAACCCTATACTCTGAGCAGTCCTTTGCCCCTTTTCATTTAGTCCCAACATGAGCAATGCTGGTGCTCTCATCATCTGCCTGTGAGAAGAGACTAACCTTTGGTCCCTCCATCCATGCAGACCCCTATCCTTTCTTTCTTCCTGCAGCAAGGCTTCCAGCTGATACCTGTGGCATTGATAATAGACACTCCATAGCTCAGCTTTAGGTTCCTAACAGTAAACGCCTTTGTTATATAGATATATAGGTGTCTCTTACCACTCTCAGCCTAGCCAATATAGATAAAGCAGTGTGGGGCAAGTTTTCTCTACTGGGGTGCTATTTTTAGCACTTATACTTCTACTGGCTTAAACATACCTTACTGTGGTTTTTTTTTTTTTTTTGAGACGGAGTCTCACTCTGTCACCCAGGCTGGAGTGCAGTGGCGTCAACTCGGCTCACTGCAAGCTCCGCCTCCCAGGTTCATGCTTCTCCTGCCTCAGCCTCCTGAGTAGCTGGGATCACAGGTGCCCCACCATCACGCCTGGCTATTTTTTTTTTTTGTATTTTCAGTAGAGACGGTGTTAGCCAGGATGGTCTCGATCTCCTGACCTCATGATCCACCCACCTCGGCGTCCCAAAGTGCTGGGATTACAGGCATGAGCCACTGTGCCCGGCCCAAACATACCTTACTCTTATGCACTGTATTTCATCTATGCTCATAAAGTTGTTTCCCAATAAATACTATCATTGTTTACACCATGGATGCATCATGGTGTAGGTCGCCATGTATCATACATTATGTTTTATACACACTGTGGGATACTTGCCAGTGTCAGTCTACCTGATATTTTGCAATCAGGGAAAGAGTTTAGCTGGGCCAAGGTGGGAGATATGCCCTACTCCTTGACCTTGGAGTAGGGGCAAGCTCACTTCGCTGAGGTGGCTGGATGGTGCTGCGGATCATGGAAGAAGGGTAGAAGTGCTGTGAGAGGGCCATGAAGGGAGATAGCATTGCTAATGAACTTCCCCCTTGATTCCTTTGCATTTGGATGTGTTTTTGAGCCCTCAAGAGGAGGAGGAAAGGAAAACAGGAAAAATACTGTTGTTGCATCTAGGGCAGCTACTAAAGTCAATCACTTGACCTGGAGATGGGATGGATGGGCATGGTTCTGTATCCACCATCTTCAGTGTTGCCAGTAGGACAGTCACTTGGCCACCTCAGACACAGAGGGAGTTCTTCCATGAGGGAAAAAAGAATGACTGTTATTGCAGCCATGGAGGTAGTTTGAAACCAGTTATCATAAGGCATATTGTACAGGGAGTGAGGGGAACCATCACTTGGAGGAGGTACCAGATTCCATATGAAAACTGAGTCTTTCCAGGAGGGCTATCAGCAGCCTGCAGACGGGTGTTTAAGGGCTTGGGATGTTATTTTGAATGAAGAAGTGATGGCATTAGTTTTACTGAATGATGCTGCATAATAAGCAATAGGTAAAATAACATATGACCCTTGTCAAAAGAATAGAGAACTGATTGCCTAGGTTTGTTAATGCGGGGGAAGGCTATTTCTGTCCAATTCTTGATCAAGAACTTGGTGGATTTGGGAAGTCATGCACTTCATGACATTGTATATGCAGCTAATGATGAACTGCATATACAATGGTGGCCTTAAGATTACAATGGAGCTGAAATATCCCTATTGCCTAGTGATGTTGTAGCCATCATTACATTTTAGTGCAATGCATTACTCGTATGTTTGTGATTATGTTGGCATAAATAAACCTACTGTCAATTATATAAAAATATATACAATTATGTCTAGTACATAATACTTGATAATGACTGTTACTGATTTTATTATACTGTATTTTGTCATTTTAAAAGTGTACTTTTTTTTCCAAATAACTCTAAAATAGCTAAGGCAGGTCTTTCAGGAAGCATTTCAGAAGACGGTGTTGTTATTATAGAAGATGACAGCTCCATGCATGTCATTATTGCCCCTAAAGACCTTCCAGTGGGACAAGATGTGGAGGTAGAAGACAGTGATATTGATGATCCTGACCTTGTGCAGGCCCTAAGCTAATGAGTGTTTCTGTCTTAGTTTTAACAAAAAGTTTAAAAAGTAAAAAACAAATAGAATTTTAAAAATAGAAGAAAGCTTATAAAATAAGGATATAGAGAAAATATTTTGGTACATTTGTACAATGTGTTTGTGTTTTACTAAGCATTATTGCAAAATAGTCAAGTTTTAAAAATTTAAAGAGTTTATAAAGTAAAAAAAGTTACAGCAAGCTAAGGTTAATTTGCTATGGAAAACAGAAAAGTTTTAAAAATAAGTTTAGTGTAGCCTACGCATGCAGTGTTTATGAAGTCTAAAGGAGGGTAGTAATGTCCTAGGCCTTCACATTTACTCACTACTCACTCGCTGACTCAACCCAGAGCCACTTCCAGTCCTGCAAGCTCTATTCATGGTAAATGCCCTATACAACTATAACATTTTATCTTCTTTATGCTTAGATACGTTGAGATAGACAAATACTTATTATGTTATCTTTGCCTATAGTATTTAGTACAATAACATGCTGTTCAGGTTTGTAGCCTAGGAGCAATAGGCTATAAAATATAACTTCAATGTGTATTAGGTTATGCCATTTAGGTTTTTCCCCACCCCCACCACCCACCCCCAAGACGGAGTCTCACTCTGTCGCCCAGGCTAGAGTACAGTGGTGCGATCTCAGCTCACTGCAACCTCCACCTCCTGGGTTCATGCGATTCTCCTGCCTCAGCTTCCCAAGTAGCTGGGACCACAGGCACTCACCATCATGCTTGGCTAATTTTTGTGTTTTTAGTAGAGATGGAGTGTCACCATGTTGGCCAGGTTGGTCTTGAACTCCTGACCTCATGTGACCCACCCGCATCAGCCTCCCAAAGTGTTGGGATCATGGGCATGAGCAACCGCACCCGGCCGCCATTTAGGTTTGTATAAGTACACTCTGAGATTTGCACAATGAAACGGCCTAATGATACATTGCTCAGAATGTGTCCTCATCAGTAAGTGACTCAGGACTGTATATATCCCCTTTAGGAGATATTTCTGAGATTATAAATTGGAGTACCTCACTGAGGCAGTTGCCACTTTGAGATGGTTGCTCTGTTAACATAGCTATATGAGAACTTGGGCATCAAAGAGAATAGCTGATAATATGCCTTGATGCAGAGAATGCAGGATGATTTCATATGGGCATGCCCTTCTCAAATGGGCAGTGGTTTGCATTTGCTTTCTTCACTGAGGGAAGCTGATATTACCCTATCTCATAGGAGAAAATAATGAAAAGGGGCCCCAGAATGTCTCAGGATTCTATGTAGAAAGGAAAAAAAAAAGGGAACCAAGAAAGAAAGGACAGAGTACCCTATTTCAATTAGTTTGGCTGTGTAACAGATGACCCCTAAACTTGGTGTTTTACAAGAATTTCAACAATTATTTTGCTCGTAAATCTACAATTTGAGCAAAATATGGCTGAGATAGTACAGTCCATACTCCACCTGGCATCAACTCTGAGAACTAAAGTACAGAGGCTAGAATCATCTGAAAGCTCCCTCACTCATGTCCGGAAGCTGTTGCTGCCATTGACTAGAACCTCAGCTAGGGCTATTTGCCAGAAAACTCACATGTGACTTCTCTATATGGTCTCGGCATCCCCACAGCATGGTGTCTGGGTTCCAAGGGCTAAAGTACAGAGTGAGAGCCAGACAGTAATGCTATCATCTTTTCTATCCTGGTTTTGTAACCACATAGAATCATTTCTACTGCATTCTAGTAATTAGAAGCAATTGCCTAAAGCTGACATATTCAAAAAGTGGGAGAATTAGACTCCACTTTTTTGGGAAACATTTGTAAATATGTTTTTAAACCAACACCATCTGTCCACTGGCTACAAATTATCCACATTCCTTCCACATGCAAAATACACTAAAACCCTCCAAAGATTCCCCCATAGTTTGATTCATGCCAGCATCAGGCTCAGGCTCATCATCCCTCCTTACCAGGCATAGGTGTGGATGAAGCTCCTCAGGGAGAGTTTCTCTCAGGCTGAACACCTATGAACTGAAAAGACAATTTTCTACCCCAACTCATCCAACATATAATGGTGAATGAGGCAGAAGATAATCACTTTTGCACTAACAGGGAAAACAGAGGTACACAGGAGTCACTGGTTCATAGCAATTTTGAAATCTAGCCAAGCACATGTTCCCAGTTCCTTAATTAGGTCTCAGTCCTGTGAATTTCTTGAAGTGAATGACCTTGGCTTTATCCCATAGCTCTATGCTCATGTCATCTTCCCTATTAGTTAGCTATTGCTATATGCATTAGTTCATTTTCACACTGCTATAAAGAATACCTGAGACTGGATAATTTATAAAGAAAAGGTTTATTGACTCCCAGTTCTGCATGGCTGAGGAGGCCTCAGGAAGCTTACAATCATGGCAAAAGGTGAAGGGGAAGCAAGGCACGTCTTACAGGGTGGCAGGAGAGAAAGAGTGCAGGGGAAACTGGCACATTTAAATCATCAGATTTCATGAGAACTCCCTCATTATCACAAAAGCAGCAGTGGGGAAACTGCCTCCATGATCCAGTCACTTCCCACCAGATTTCTTCCTTGACATGTGGGGATTACAATTCAAGACAAGATTTGGATGAGGACACAGAGCCAAATCATATCACTATATAATAAATAATTCTACAACTCGGTGGCTTTAAACAATAATTATTCTCTTTCACTATTCCTCAAGGTCAGAAATTCAGGAGCAGCTTGGTAGGAGGGTTCTGGCTCAGGGTCTTTTATAAGGTTGCAGTCAAATCTTGGCCAGGGATGTAATCATCTGAAGGCTTAATTGGGCTGCAGAATTTACTCCTAAGTCGGCTCAAAATACACAAAGCTATCTCACACAGATTCAAGGTAACATTCCACAACCACTTGGCAATGACAGTTCTTCATCATCATGGAAGGTAACTTATGTGCTTATCACTGTGCCCTAAATACACAGTGACTCATATGGCCAGCAAGTTGGTATTGGTCAATGGTCAGATGCCTCCATCTTTCTTTATGTGGGCCTTTCCACGGAATGCTTGGATGTTTTGGCTCTCCACAGAGCAAGTAATCAGAGAGCATAAGGTAGAAGCCATCATGACTTTATGACCTAGCCCTGAAGTCACATATCATTTTCTCTGAATTCTATTTTTTAAGATGCCTAGATTCAGTGTAGGAGGGAACTACACAAGCGTGTAAATACTAGATGGTACTAGGAGCCATTGAGGAAGGTATAGAATTATGAGTAGAGGAACTGAAAAATATAAAATCCAGAAATTGAATAGGTGCCAAACTGCAAATAATAGAAAATATATCAGGAAACGCGACAGATCCATATGAAAGTCAAAGTATATCCAGAAGCAATAAGGAAAAAACAAATGGTGTATTGACTACATAGACAGAGATCCCTGAATAGTTTTATGAACTCTCCCAGGAAGTGGCTCACTGTGAAAACTTCCTTTGACACTGAATTTGTCATCCCCAATCTAATCGAGGTTTGATGATCTTACTGGCATCCTATTCCCAGTGACACTGAGAATATTGCTAATAGCTAGCAAGGTCCAGAGTCCCCATTTGCTGTATCCTCTTAAGTGCTTTCACAGCCACACTCATCATGTTCAACTTTCTTCATCCTTTCACGTAGGTAGTGATACTCCCATTCTGCCATCTCATCTCCCAGCAGTCTTGTAAATGCCCTAAGAGACCTGGTGGTGTTCTTCTGCATGCTAGTACAGCAATGAGGTTTGCTCCACCCCAACACTAGAACCTAAATGCACGCAAGTTATTTTATCCGATGAAAAACTGTCATTGCCAAGTGGAGGTGGAACGTTATCTTGAATCTGTGTGGTATCCATCTTGGGACTTGTTTCTTTGTATGGATATCCAGCTGTGCAATGCCTCCTCCTAGTAATAATCTGTCTCTCACTCTGGGAATAATTCTGTAGTCTTTATAGTGACTCAGAAATCCACTGGAGTACCGGTCATTAAGGTTCTTGGGACCAGCACTGGGGTCTCGCTTGTGGTATTAAGGAAACAGAGTTTCACCATTGTATGTGACAATTCTGGACACGGATAAGCACTTCATGAGGCCAAGACATTATCTGCCACCTAGTGGCTACCCTAAAGCACATTGCTCAGAACCAACTGGAACCTCAATCCTGAGAAGAATAGGCTTGGCTCTCCTGCCAGGTCATGTGGATAGCCTTGGATGGAGTCCATGTTATAGAAAGTATCTCCTGCTCTCAACATTCAACTATCTCAGGAGCAGGCTGGGTGGCTACAGGTTCTTTCTCAGTCAACACCATGAGGTTTTCACCTCTTAGCCCTGGGCTTCGTGGTGGGTTGGCTCAGTAGAGTTCTTCAAATCCCTATGATGTGCTTTACAATATGTTTAGAGACTTCTCTCATTATACAGTGACTCCTCAGATGCTGTCAGAAAGCTTTGAAGGCTCCGTTTCAAGACTGGTTTTCCAAATGAGGAAGCTTATAGTTAATGTATCCTAAAGGTCAGAAGGCAGACCGAGAAAGGACAAACCCTTGGTCTCTGGTGGCTGTGCAATGGGATGGCCCTTTCTAATGAAAAGTTCGTTCATCTTGTCTGCACAAGCTCACGAAAGGACAGCAAGTTCTATTAGCAACAGTGATATTCAAACTCCCTCACTGAGCACCCGAGTAATAAAGGTTACTTTCTGGATCAGGAATCCCCTTTATTTCATAGAAAACCAGGCATTCCCTACTCCACCTTAATCTAGGCTATAAATATGCAAATTGGTGGCACGGAGATGTTTAATTGGAGTGCACTTTCAGCTCCACTGCTCCACTCCTCAAGCACACCACTCTAGGGAATAATGTTGGGTCTCAGGGGATGGCGTGTGCTCTGTTCTTTCCTGCTTTTAAGTTGCCTTTACAGTTTGTCATCACATGCACCATGGGTGCCACCATGCAACTTAATGACAGTTTGGTTGTCTCATTCACCCTCTGGAGAACAATGCCCCAGGACACACAAGCTTTAAGGGCCTTTCGGGTTTCTTAAGGGGTAAAAGGTGGTTCAAGGTTCCTAACCTGCAAGTGGAATGGAGTCTGTTAGTACACTCTGAATATGACAAAGGGGATTGGATGTCCCTGTTCCAGGTGGGGGTTCTTTCCAGATACTTTAACATGCAGATGCCATGTTCTACACAATGTGCAAGTTGAAGTAACCCAGAGTAGCCCCAAACACAGAATAGTTACCTGAGGCTATGGTTTGAATGATTGTATCTCCTCCAAAATTCATTTTGAAACTTCATCCCCAAGGCAATGGTATTAAGAGATGCGGCCTTTAGGAGGTGATTGAGTCATAAGGGCTCCACCCTCATGGATGAGATTAGGTGGTCTTATAAAAGGGCTTCATGGGGAAGTTCAGCCTCTTTCGACCACCCTTCTGTCCTTTTTGCCTTGAGAGGACACAGCATTCCTCCCCTCCAAAGGATGCAGCTACAAGACCACATCATGGAAGCAGAGAAAGGTCCTCACCAGATGCCAGTCCTGCCAGCACCTTGGTTGTGGACTTTCCAGCCTTTAGAACTGTGGGTAATAAAGTTCTGTTCTTTATGAATTGCCTAATCTAGAATACTGTTACAGCAATACAAATGGACTAAGATACCTGGTCACCTTGTTATTGCCCCTCTGTATCATGCCAGTTGGGCTTTTAACTAGGTGTATCTGACACCAGGCTGGAAAAAACTTTCTTAATGCATTCAGTTAGTGATAAGTCCAAGATGCAATCCAACTCACTTTAGTAAGCATGGGGCTTCAATTAGACATTCCTTTTTGTTCAATTCCTTCAAAGATTCTGCCTCACAGGAAAGATATAATATATAAGACTGGTTTAAAAACTTTAGACATGCAATTTACCCATGTAAAAAACCTGCACATGTACCCCTGAAATAAAAGCTGGAAAGAAAAAGATAAAAGTTTTACAGGCAAAATAAATAAATATAACTTCCTTCAGAGGGAAGATTATGATCTACTCTAAAGGAACAAGAAAAATAATAGTTGATCCTAGGAGCCTTACCTTAGGGTTTCAGGTACTTTCAGCCACTCACCTCACCATGCACACAACCACATTCCACAGTGTTCTTCTGCTTTCCTGTGCAATCAAAACCCAGCAGGACCAGGCATGGACATTGAGAGAGTTTACTGTAGGGTGCCTTTTTTTTTTTTTTTTTTAAAAAAAAAAATCAAAGCTACAAGAGATCTTATTTTTTTCTTTCTAAAAAAAAAAAAAAGCCTTTTTAAGCTAATGACTGTTCTAGTTCTTGCACATCAAATGCCATTTACAGGGTCAGTGAGTGGAATAAAAAGGAAAATGACAGCCTTTGAAGAGAGACATGGCTGGCATTTAACTACCAAAAAGCACAAAAATGGAGGTATATTTTAAAGAACTACAGAGTATAGACCGCAATGAGAAGGAAGAGAGAAAATGTGTCGTGACTTGGAAGAAAAGGATGAGGGGGTTGGGAGAAGGTGTGAAAACGTGAAAAATAAGAATGAGCTTACAGGGAAAAAAAGGAGGATTTCTTCACTGCTTTGAAAACTTTAATGGACCTCAAGTTTCAAGACAGAGATATGAGCTCACGTGTTTATCTCACCTCCTCCTAGAAACTCATTAGGGTGACCAAGATGATGCAAAATAAAAAGAATGTCTATGGCAGCATTGAAAAATTAGAAGGGGGACGCAGAACAAGAAATATTAAGGGACTACTGGACAGTAAGAAAGCATGTATCAGTCAGGGCTCTCCAGAGAAACAGAAACAGCTGGATGGAGATATATGTTTTATGATTATAAGGAACTGGCTCACAAAATTGTGGAGACTAACAAGTCCCAAGATCTTCAGGGTGAGTCAGTAATCTAAAGATCCAAGAGAGCCAATGGTGCAATTGCAGTCCAAAGGCCAGTAGGCACAGGACCCAGGAACAGCTGATGCTTCCATTCGAATCAGAAGGCAGGAGCAAGCCAATGATCAAGTCTGAAAACAGGAAGGAGAAATTCTCTCCTATTCGGGGGAAAGTCAGTCTTTTAACTGTATTTTGGCCTTCAACTGACTAGATGTAGTCACATTAGGGGAGGGCAATTTACTTCACTCAGTCTACTGATTTAAATGTTAACCTCATCCATCTCCCCCCACGAAAGCAAAACCCTTACAGACACGCTCTATAATGTTTGGCCAAATATCCAGGCACTCCATAGCCCAGTCAAGTTGACATATAAAATTAATCATCGGGGTGGAGCCAAGATGGCCGAATAGGAACAGCTCTGGTCTCCAGCTCCCAGCCCCAGCGACACAGAAGACTGGTGATTTCTGCATTTCTGCTTGAGGTACCGGTTTCATCTCACTAGGGAGTGCCTAACAGTGGGTGCAGGACAGACGGTGAAGCGCACTGTGCGCGAGCCGAAGCAGGGCGAGGCATTGCCTCACTCGGGAAGTGCAAGGGGTCAGGGAGTTCCCTTTCCTAGTCAAAGAAAGGGGAAACAGACGGCACCTGGAATATCGGGTCAGTCCCATCCTAATACTGCGCTTCTCCAACGGGCCTGGAAAACGGCACACTAGGAGATTGTGTCCCGCACCTGGCTCGGAGGGTCCTATGCCCACGGAGTCTCGCTGATTGCTAGCACAGCAGTCTGAGATCAAGCTGCAAGGCGGCAGCGAGGCTGGGGGAGGGGCGCCCGCCATTGCCCAGGCTTGCTTAGGTAAACAAAGCAGCCAGGAAGCTTGAACTGGGTGGAGCCCACCATAGCTCAAGGAGGCCTGCCTGCCTCTATAGGCTCCACCTCTGGGGGCAGGGCACAGACAAACAAAAACTCAGCAAAGAACCTCCACAGACTTAAATGCCCCTGTCTGACTGACAGCTTTGAAGAGAGTAGTGGTTCTCCCAGCACGCAGCTGGAGATCTGAGAACAGACAGACTGCCTCCTAAAGTGGGTCCCTCACCCCTGAGCAGCCTAACTGGGAGGCACCCCCCCAGTAGGGTCAGACTGACACCTCATTCAACCGGGTACTCCCCTGAGACAAAACTTTCAGAGGAACTATCAGACAGCTGAATTTGTGGTCTCACGAAAATCCGCTGTTCTGCAGCCACCGCTGCTGACACCCAGCCAAACAGGGTCTGGAGTGGACCTCTAGTAAACTCCAACAGACCTGCAGCTGAGGGTCCTGTCTGGTAGAAGGAAAACTAACAAACAGAAAGGACTTCAACACCAAAAACCCATCTGTACATCACCATCACCAAAGACAAAAAGTAGATAAAACCACAAAGATGGGGAAAAAACAGAGCAGAAAAACTGGAAACTCTAAACAACAGAGCACCTCTCCTCCTCCAAAGGAACGCAGTTCCTCACCAGCAACGGAACAAAGCTGGATGGAGGATGACTTTGATGAGTTGAGAGAAGAAGGCTTCAGACGATCAAACTACTCTGAGCTACGAGAGGAAATTCAAAACAATAGCAAAGAAGTTAAAAACTTTGAAAAAAAATTAGAAGGATGGATAACTAGAATAACCAATGGAGAGAAGGGCTTAAAGGAGCTGATGGAGCTGAAAGCCAAGTTTCGAGAACTACGCGAAGATTGCAGAAGCCTCAGTAGCAGATGCGATCAACTGGAAGAAAGGGTATCACTGATGGAAGATGAAATGAATGAAATGAAGAGAGAAGGGAAGTTTAGAGAAAAAAGAATAAAAAGAAATGAACAAAGCCTCCAAGAAATTTGGGACTATGTGAAAAGACCAAACCTACGTCTGATTGGTGTACCTGAAAATGATGGGGAGAATGGAACCAAGTTGGAAAACACTCTGCAAGATATTATCCAGGAGAACTTCCCCAATCTAGCAAGGCAGGCCAGCATTCAGATTCAGGAAATACAGAGAACGCCACAAAGATACTCCTCGAGAAGGGCAACTCCAAGACACATAATTGTCAGATTCACCAAAGTTGAAATGAAGGAAAAAATGTTAAGGGCAGCCAGAGAGAAAGGTCGGGTTACCCACAAAGGGAAGCCCATCAGACTAACAGCTGATCTCTCAGCAGAAACTCTACAAGCCAGAAGAGAGTGGGGGCCGATATTCAACATTCTTAAAGAAAAGAATTTTCAACCCAGAATTTGCTATCCCGCCAAACTAAGCTTCATAAGTGAAGGAGAAATAAAATACTTTACAGACAAGCAAACGCTGAGTGATTTTGTCACCACCAGGCCTGCCCTAAAAGAGCTCCTGAAGGAAGCACTAAACATGGAAAGGAACAACCGGTTCCAGCCACTGCAAAAACATGCCAAATTGTAAAGACCATCGAGGCTAGGAAGAAACTATAGCAACTAACGAGCAAAATAACCAACTAACATCATAATGACAGGATCAGATTCACACATAACAATATTAACGTTAAATGTAAATGGGCTAAATGCTCCAATCAAAAGACACAGACTGGCAAACTGGATAAGGAGTCAGGACCCATCAGTGTGCTGTATTCAGGAAACCCATCTCACGTGCAGAGACACACATAGACTCAAAATAAAGGGATGGAGGAAGATCTATCAAGCAACTGGAAAACAAAAAAAGGCAGGGGTTGCAATCCTAGTCTCTGATAAAATAGACTTTAAACCAACAAAGATCATAAGAGACAAAGAAGGCCATTACATAATGGTAAAGGGATCAATTCAACAAGAAGAGCTAAATATCCTAAATATATATGCACCCAACACAGGAGCACCCAGATTCATAAAGCAAGTCCTCAGTGACCTACAAAGGGACTTAAACTCCCACACAATAATAATGGGAGATTTTAACACCCCACTGTCAGCATTAGACAGATCAACGAGACAGAAAGTTAACAAGGATATCCAGGAATTGAACTCAGCTCTGCACCAAGCAGACCTAATAGACATCTACAGAACTCTCCACCCCAAGTCAACAGAATATACATTTTTTTCAGCACCACACCACACCTATTCCAAAATTGACCACATAGTTGGAAGTAAAGCTCTCCTCAGCAAATGTAAAACAACAGAAATTATAACAAACTGTCTCTCAGACCACAGTGCAATCAAACTAGAACTCAGGATTAAGAAACTCACTCAAAACCGCTCAACTACATGGAAACTGAACAACCTGCTCCTGAATGACTATTGGGTACATAATGAAATGAAGGCAGAAATAAAGATGTTCTTTGAAACCAACGAGAACAAAGACACAACATACCAGAATCTCTGGGACACATTCAAAGCAGTGTGTAGAGGGAAATTTATAGCACTAAATGCCCACAAGAGAAAGCAGGAAAGATCCAAAATTGACACCCTAACATCACAATTAAAAGAACTAGAAAAGCAAGAGCAAACACATTCAAAAGCTAGCAGAAGGCTAGAAATAACTAAAATCAGAGCAGAACTGAAGGAAATAGAGACACAAAAAACCCTTCAAAAAATTAATGAATCCAGGAGCTGGTTTTTTGAAAAGATCAACAAAATTGATGGACCGCTAGCAAGACTAATAAAGAAGAAAAGAGAGAAGAATCAAATAGATGCAATAAAAAACGAAAAAGGGGATATCACCACCGATCCCACAGAAATACAATCTACCATCAGAGAATACTACAAACACCTCTATGCAAATAAGCTAGAAAATCTAGAAGAAATGGATAAATTCCTCGACAAATACACCCTCCCAAGACTAAACCAGGAAGAAGTTGAATCTCTGAATAGACCAATAACAGCTTCTGAAATTGTGGCAATAATCAATAGCTTACCAACCAAAAAGAGTCCAGGACCTGATGGATTCACAGCTGAATTCTACCAGAGGTACAAGGAGGAACTGGTACCATTCCTTCTGAAACTATTCCAATCAATAGAAAAAGAGGGAATCCTCCCTAACACATTTTATGAAGCCAGCATCATCCTGATACCAAAACCTGGCAGAGACATAACCAAAAAAGAGAATTTCAGACCAATATCCTTGATGAACATTGATGCAAAAATCCTCAATAAAATACTGGCAAACCGAATCCAGCAGCACATCAAAAAGCTTATCCACCATGATCAAGTGGGCTTCATCCCTGGGATGCAAGGCTGGTTCAACATACGCAAATCAATAAATGTAATCCAGCATATAAACAGAACCAAAGACAAAAACCACATGATTATCTCAATAGATGCAGAAAAGGCCTTTGACAAAATTCAACATCTCTTCATGCTAAAAACTCTCAATAAATTAGGTATTGATGGGACGTATCTCAAAATAATAAGAGCTATCTATGACAAACCCACAGCCAATATCATACTGAATGGGCAAA
>NW_026652308.1:1169140-1230418 GCF_009828535.3 Hylobates moloch | reverse complement strand
TTGACCCACAGAAATTATGAGATAATAAATGTGTATGTTTAAAGGTGAAAAAAAAATAAAATAAAATAAAATAAAATAAAATAAAATAAAATAAAATAAAATTAATCATCACAAAGCAGATGATATCTTTAAGAGGAAAATATGGATCAGTGGTGCCCAGCACATAATTTTATAACTAAAATTGGGTTGGAGGATAGGGGTCTGTTTACAAGGAAGCATCTCACCAGAGACCCTGAAACAAAAAACAAAGAAACCTAGAGTTTTGATGCTGAGGACAGTATCAGACTAGGCCATGGGCAGTTGGCAGGGCCCAGAAAAAGGGCGTCATGGGCTATGACAGGTCAGCAGCTCTGGCCACATGCCTGTCCCCAAAGTTTGCTTAATGTAGATGATTTAAAAAGAAAATATGGGAGTATCAACTAAGTGGGCACTGTCTCACCACATCCTGTGTTTGTCTTACTACCTAGTAAAGCTCTTTTCCGACACTGAAATATGCTTAAGTCCTGCCAGCAGGGGCTGGATGAAAGGGTCACACTGGAATATAGTTGGGAGAACTCTGGGAATCTCACTGGAGCCCTGCATATAAAGCACTGGTCACCCCAGTTCCACCCTCTCTACCACACTGCCTCTGTGCAGGGTTCCAAACAAAGGAAAAATGAGGATGGCCAAATGAAAACATGGCTTGGTGCTCAAGCTGACTTGATGGGGTGGGATGAGCATGTGGATCCCCTTCATCTCTGTCTTTTCTTTCTTTCTTGGAAAGATTTTAATCATAATAATGTACCCCCCCAAGATATGCAATTGGTGGACCAGCAATATTAGAAGAAATCTTGCTTATCTCTATTACAGTGACTCTCAAAGAGCCAGGACTCCTCAGAAAATTTTGAGAGTCTATAAGCTCTCACAGGAAGAAGCTAAGATAGGGAGACATGGGGAGTAGAGAGTTATGATCCCTAGGCTCACTGACCATTTCTTCAGGATTCTTTCACAATTCCCTTTAAAGATACAGCTCTGGCCAGATGTGGACACTCCTATGTTCCTGGGACTGTGGTCAAAGAAGACAGAGAATCAGAGACAGGAAGCAAGAGGCAAAGCTCAACCTTGTAAAGAACTTCTGGGCCTTCTTGTGGCCAACACCCACCAGGGCACAAGGTGATTTGGGGAAGAAAGTCCTGAGCACAGCTATAAACATGCCTCACTCTTTCATCTCTCCCAACTCTTGGTAAAGCAAGAAGGAAGCAAAACAAAAACGAGGGAAAATGAGTTTTCCCTGTTTCTCTTTGCCAGAGATTAAGTAGTTTGAATAGGAGCCCCTGGAATTTTGGGAAAAAGCCATCACACGTTGTGATACTAAATTTTTTTTTTAAAGCTACCTCTTGAAGAATGAGCAAAGAAAACAAAATAACCAGATCTCAGTAGACTGAGTAATCCAGATAGATCTTTTGAGGAATTAGACAAACATGACTCATGAAAAGTCTTCTCCAGGAACCAGAAGACAATTTTTAAGAAATCTCTAGATCACTCTCACAAAATTGTTCAAGAAGACATTATATCCGTGGAGAGGGAGAACTCCAAAATCAAAACATTGGGCTAAACTGTATAAAATTGTTGATGTTTGATCATTTTGACCAACAAAACTAGCAGTTTTGTATGGACCAAATAGATAGCCTGTCAATGAAAAACTGAAGAGTCAAGGGGCTTGGGTATGGATAGAAATAGATCTAATGGATATAATGAGAAGAATTAAGTAGATATGTCAAAAAAATCAAATGACTTGGTGGCTCAGTTTGAGAAGTTATGGCAGGATTTAGAGGTAAAGGATAAAGATTAAGATTATTAGTAAACCTATTTTAAAAGTTCCCTTGGCCGGGCACGGTGGCTCACGCTTGTAATCCCAGCACTTTGGGAGGCCGAGGCGGGCAGATCACGAGGTCAGGAGATCGAGACCACGGTGAAACCCTGTCTCTACTAAAAATACAAAAAATTAGCCGGGCGTGGTGGCGGGCGCCTGTAGTCCCAGCTACTCGGAGAGGCTGAGGCAGGAGAATGGCGTGAACCTGGGAGGCGGAGCTTGCAGCGAGCCGAGATTGCGCCACTGCACTCCAGCCTGGGCGACAGAGCGAGACTCCATCTCAAAAAAAAAAAAAAAAAGTTCCCTTGCCATTTCATACCCACTAAGATGGCTACAATCAAAATGAGAGATTACAACAAAGTCGGTGAGGATGTAGAAAATCTGCAGCCCACATACACTGCTGGTGGGAATGATACAGCCAGTTTGGAAGATAGTCTGACAGTTCCTTATAAGATTAAATAAAGTTATGACCTAGTAATTCCATTCCAAGGGATATTAAAAAAAAACATGTCCACACAAAAATACCGTACATGAATGTTTATAGGAGCATTTTTAAAAGTAGCCAGAAAAGTGGA
The DNA here is from genome assembly GCF_009828535.3 of Hylobates moloch. Classification (NCBI taxonomy): domain Eukaryota; kingdom Metazoa; phylum Chordata; class Mammalia; order Primates; family Hylobatidae; genus Hylobates; species Hylobates moloch. Next base: position 1,227,991 of record NW_026652308.1, on the reverse strand, counting down.
AATGATGCAAATGTCCCTCATCTGAAGAGTGAATGTGTTATATTCATACAATGGAATATTATTTGGTCATAAGAAGGAAGTACTAATATATACCACGATATGGATAAATCTTGAAAATATTATTCTAAGCAGGAGACAGTAACAAAAGATCACATGTTGTATGATTCTATGCATGAAATGTCTAGAATGGATAGATCTATAGAGAAAAAATACAATAGCCTCCCTTCATCCAGTTTTCCTGAGGTTTCAGCTACCCACAGACAACCATGGCCCAAAAATATTAAATGGAAAATCCCAGAAATAAATAATGCGTAAGTTTTAAATTGTGTGCTGTTGTGAGTAACATGATAAAATCTCTCAGTCTGGCTCCATCCTGCCTGGGACACAAATCTTCCCTTTGTCTAGCATATCCACACTGTCTACTCTACCCACCCGCTAGTCATTTAGTAGCCATCTCAGTTATCAGATCAACCTCATGGTATCACAGTACCATGTTCAACTAACCCTTATTTTACTTAATAATGGCTCCAAAAATGCAAGAGTAGGGATGCTGGCATATTGCTGTAATTGTTCTACTTTATTATTATTATTGTTAATTTTCTACTGTGTCTAATTTATGAATTAAACTTTACCATAGGTGGGGATGGAGAGGGAAATGTATATAGGGTTGGTACTACACACTGTTTCAGGCATCCACTGGGGCTCTTGGAATATATCCCCTGCAGATACGGGGTTGCAGGGGGCACTACTGTGGTATATTAGTGGTTGTCTGTGGCTGGAGGGAGGAGGGTGTGGAACACAGAGTGATTGCTCATGGGCATGGGGTTTTGTGAGGGGGGCTGAAATTATACTAAAATTGACCATGATGATGGTTGCACTACTCTGAAGGAGTGGGAGAGAGAAAGGAAAGCGCTGTTCTGTGGAAAGGGACAGAAGGAGGGGGAGAAAAAGGGAACAGAAACATGGCGGTCAGCTGTTGGGACAACAGCACTGTGGACAGCTCCTAGGCAACCTGCCACCCACACTGCATCATGGTTTTAAGCACCAGCATGGGCTCACACTTAGGGCATTACCCCTAGCTGCAGGAGGCACCCTGAAACCAGCCTACAAGGTGGCACAGCTGAGATCTGGCTGTGGTGACAGTGGCCACAGGAGCTAGGTCCCTGACCTGCTCTGCTGAGAGTGCCCAGGCCATGAAGCCAGAGCTTTCATGCCCCAGGAAGGAGCCATGTCAAGGTGGCGCTGATGGAGAAACCAGCAACAGAAGCAATACAGGAACTTACCGGGAAAACTAAAACCTACAGACCCTTTGAAAGAAGTGACAGGCTGCAGCCTACACTGTGAGACAGATGAAAAACAACAAAACTCCACTCATCCCCAGATAGATTACCACTGCACCCGGGAAGGAGAAAACTTGTGTGTGACCTCAGCTATCATCATTGCCTGTACCACCCTGGCTAGTCAGGAGGCTTTGAGTATGCTCTGTGACCAGTTCATTACTACTACAACCAGCATTTGAGAGAGCCAACATGCTAAGGGTATCATAACCAAGGAGTCTCAGAGTTTATGTCTCCCCGCTTCTACCTCCATCAGAGCTGTAGCTGTGCTGGTACCCACTGCTGGGCGACTTGAGGACAGGTCACATATCTGGATCCCTTGCAGACATTCCCCAGCACCATCCTGGAGTATGGCAGCCCCACTGGACAGCTAGACCCAGAGGAGCAGCAGCATTTACAGCAGTCTGGCTCTCAAGGACTTCTATTCCTAGGGGAAGGGGAAGTGTACCACATGAAGGGAATGCCTTATGGGACCAAAGAACTCAGACAGCAGGTCTTGAATCCCAGATCTTTCTCCTAGTGGGAAGTTTCTTTCAGCTGAGGCACAGTTGCAGTGCTGGGCACAACAGGGCAAGTCTGCAGCTCTACCCAACAGTCAGCCAGTCCTGGTTCTCATGAAGGGTCTTGGAGAAGGGGACTTCTTTGCCCCCTCATCCACTACTGAAGACACAGCTGGGGTTTTTCCCACAGGAGCTTAGCAGGGGTGTACCTATAGACAACCTCTTTGGACACTTCAGGGTAACTGCATCCCCACAGAAGTATGCCTTTCAGGTGCAGGCTTGCTGAGAGGTAGGGTCACAGTTCCTCTCTACTTGGAATATGAACATTCCTGCAGATTAAAAGAGGTGCCTATGTGATCTGAATAGCCAGAATACCGGGTCAGGAGTTGTCTGGGAAGTGGATAGCTTTCTTGCTGTCCTGGAAGGAGAGCTGAGGTGGCTCCAGTCCTTTCCTCTGATAAGACCTCAATGCATTTTACTAAGAGCTCCCCCAGCCACCTCTGTCAAGGACCCACCATTGGGTACTGCATTGACACAGGTGCTTTAGCCAGAGCCACTTTCTACCCATGAACACCTCCCTTATTGGCCTGAAGCCTGAACTATTCAACCCAGTAAATAAAATACTGAGGAAAAAATATTTCTTTTTAAAAGTATACACCATGGGGGAATGAGATAAGCTTTAAGAGATCTCTGCCATTCCAACACTACAGGAGACAGTGAACTTGCTTGTACACTGAGCGCATTGCTACTAAAACCAGCATCTGAGAAAGCCATCATCCAAAGACTGTCTACAACCAAGGAACTCATAAAGAATCTTCGCCCCTGAAAGCACCAAGAGCCAAATTAGGCTACAATAAACTATAAACATTAGGGTCACATCCTTAAGGGAGGAAAAAAAAGGCATTAAAACAAGCCACACAGTCAAAAAATAAATTCAAGAATAATTAGAAGGAATAAATAGGAAGAAAGCAGAAAAATAATTCTGGTAATATGACAAAACAGGGTTCTATAACACCCCCAAATATCATACTAACCTTCCAGCAATGGATTCAGACCCAAGATGAAATGTTTGGAATAACAGATAAAGAATTCAAAAAGTTTATTATTAAGTTACTCAAGTAGATACAAGAGAAAGATGAAAACTAATAAAAAGAAATTTATAAAACAATTCAGGATATGAATGAAAAATTATCTAAAGAGATATCTTAAAGAAAAACCAATCAGAACTTCTGGAAATGAAAGATACACTTTAGGGGAATTACAAAATGCAGTGTAAAGTTTCAACAACAGACTAGAACAAGTAGAAGAAAGAATTTCAGAGCTCAAAGAGCAGGCTTTAGAATTAACCCAATTGGACAAAAATAAAGAAAAAAAGAATAAAAAATGAACAAATTGCCCAAGAAATAGGGGGTTATGTAAAATGGCCAAAGCTAGGAATAATTGTTGTTCCTGAGGAAGAAGAGAAAGCAAAAAGTTTGGAAACCTTATCTGGGGGAATAATTAAAGACAAATTCTGGGACCTTGCTAGAGATTTAGATATCTAAATACAAGAAGCTCAAATAACTCCTGACAGATTCATTGCAAAAAGGTAATCACCAAGGCATATAGTCATTGCCTATCTAAACTCAAAATGAAGGAAAGAATTCTAAGAGCTGTGAGACAAAAGCATCAGGTAACCTATAAAGAAAAATGTATCCCACTAACAGCAGACTTCTCAGGAGAAAACCTTACAAGCCAGAAGGGATTGGGGTCTTATCTTTAGCCTCCTTAAACAGAGTAATTGTCAGCCAAGAATTTTGTATCCAGCAAAACAAAATTCCACAAATGAAGGAGAAATAAAGTCAGACAAACAAATGCTGAGAGAATGTTACCATCAGACAAGCCCTACAAGAAATACTAAAAAAAAGTTCTAAATCTTGAAACAAAAAGCTCAATGTGCATCAAAATAGAACTTCTTGAAAGCATAAAACTCCCAGGGCCTATAAAATAACAAAATGAAAAAAAGTACCTAGGTAAGAATTAATATGATGAATGAAACAGTACCTCGCATCTCAATATTAATGTTGAATATAAATGGCCTAAGTGTTCCATTTAAAAAGATACAGATTGACAGAACAGATTAAAAAAAGAATTACAAACCAAATATCTTCTGTCTTCAAGAGACTCATCGAACACATAAAGATTCATATACACTCAAGGTAAAGGGGTGGAAAAATACATTCCAGACAAATTGAAACCAAAAGTAAGCAGGAATAGCTATTCTTATATCAGATAAAAGAGACTTTAAAGCAACAGCAGTATCATATAAGATTCCTATAATTCTGATATGTCTTAGTATATGTCATCAGTAATAATTATAATTATTATGTTAAATTGTTAGGTATCACAGAGATGGCCAAATTTCCTTATTGATTGCACCTTTATGGCTTTCCTGAGTCTTTTGTCATCCATGGATAATTTCTGTCTTGTTTTGACCCTTTTCAAAATGCAGTTTATAATCAGATATAGGACTCTGACAGATACTCTTGAATGCAGATCTCTGATAACATTAGAAATTGTGCCATTGGAATAGAGGGGAAAAAACTTCTAAGTACTCTTGTGGAGAATTGATGTGTTAAACATTGCTAAACATTGCTAACCCCTTTATTTTTCAGAGTCAAAAAATTTCTTTTGAGCTACTTACAACTTTGAGCAATTGAGTAAAATGTATATTCCTAGGAGCAAAATTTGGAGCATATTGCTTTCTCCCTACCTGATTTCTCCAAAATTTAAAAACTATTTGTAAGTATTCACAACTTATGGCAGTGTATTTATTTGCATAAGTACAATAAGAATCTGTTTTATTTTGTAACAGGACACAATTGGATAAACTAGTTATTTTACCAAGGCTTTGACTGGAATGACAGGCTTTAAATAATCAATGTTGACTTATAGAGCCAGTAAAAGTCTGTTAGGAAAGCTGGCCTCATACCTTATCTATACAGTCACTGTACAGGGTTCCTGACCTGTGGTAAGTAAAGAGTGTCACTTTTTGACAGGCCCAGGAGCCCCAAGTTATCTTAAGACCTCAAGGTGAGGAATTCATCAAATTAATACAGGTATTTGCAGCCAGGTATGGGTTGGGGTCAAGGCTTTCAATTTGGATTCCTTATAGAATAAATTATCAGCAAAGGCAATTTTTAAAACGAATCTATATGGCAAATAATTATTCATGCTGACTTTTTGCAAATTTTTTCTTGTAAGTTAGACCAAATCCTAAATTCTTTATTGGCTAAAAATCCCCACACTAATGATTTCAAATCTTTATTTTTTAAACCAGGAATTATACTCCTTATCCTAGAACTCATTATTTACCTTATAGTACACTGACAACTTAAATGCTGTACTAAAACTATAGATGAGAATACTAACACCTTTGTCATGAAAGCCTTGGAACCCTAGCCTGACCTTCAGGAGTATTCTCAGACAGCTCAGACAGCTGCAAAATGGGGTCAACACCTACCCCCACTATGCCCTTTTGTCATCAGGAAGAAGTTAGAGCGGTCATGCTTTTTCCATCTTCATTAGCTCACACTTGAAGATTAAGGTGTTATAAATCCCAAAGGGAGTGACTGAAACTGCCATTGCAAAATTATAACTGAGACAGTAAAAGAGATCTAACCTAACCAGCTCCATCTTGCTCCTAAACTCCAAGCTGTCTTTGTTCATTCCTGGGCGTAGGCCAAACTTACTTTGAGAGGAACTTAGTTTATAGTTTGAAACAAAGACAGCCCTTTCCCAAAACAAACGCTCTTTTTGCCTGGGGACTAGACTGACTTTGTAGGATTAACACATTATCCAAATGATTAGGAATTATGGTTTAAGAGTATTGCAGCTGGAGGCTGCAAGATACTAAACCTCCCCAAATTGCTCCTGAGGATAACATCACTATTGTAAAATCTAAGATCAGTACTTAAGATACTTGATGGATCTTAAGTACTCAATGGATCAGCTGGCACCACTCAGATTGGTAAACTGGCTCATACGGTCTTAGGGCCCCTGATCAGGAAGTGACTCAGCACAAGAGGACAGCTTCACCTCCCTATGATTTCATCTCTGACCTGACCAATCAGCATTCCCAACTTACTGGCCCCCTACCCACCAAATTATTCTTAAAAACTTCAATCCCCAAATTCTTGGGGAGACTGATTTGAGTAATAATAAAACTTCAGCCTTTGGGGAAAAAAAAGACAAAGAAGGTCATTATATAATAATAAAAATATCAATCCCATAAGAAGTTATTATAATCCTAAATTTATACGCACCTAGCACTGGAGCTCCCAGATTCATAAAACAATTACTACTAGACCTAATAGATAGACAGAAATACAATAATAGTGAGGGACTTCAATACTCCACTGACAGCACTGTACACATCACCAAGATAGAAAGTTAAAGAAACAATGGACTTAAACTACACTCTAGAACAAAGGAACCTAACAGATATTTAAAGAACATTCTACCTAAGAACTGCAGAAAATATATTCTTCTCATCAGCCCATGGGACATTTGCCAAGATAGGACACAAAATAAGTGTTCAATAAACTTTAAAAAAAAAATCAAAATCATATCAAGTATCCTCTCAGACATCAGTGGAATAAAACTAAAAATCAACTCCAAAAGGAACCCCCCAAACTATACAAATACATGGAAATTAAACAATTTGCTCCTGGATGATTTTTGACTTAATAATGAAATCAAGATGGAAATTAAAAACTCTTTAAAGTGAATGTTAAATGACAACTTATCAAAATATCTGGGATACAGTGCTAAGAAATTTTATAGTGCTAAACGCCTACATCAAAAACTCTGAAAGATTGCAAATTGACAACCTGATGTTACACCTCAAGGAACTAGAGGAACAAGAACTAAACCCAAAGCTAGCAGAAGAAAATAAATAACAAAGATCAAAGCAGAACTAAATAAAATTGAAACAAAAGTAATACAAAAGATCAATGAAACAAAAAGCTGGTTCTTTGAAAAGATAAAATTGATAGACCATTAGCTAGATTAACCAAGAAAAGAAGAGAGGAGATCCAAATTAGCTCAATTAGAAATGAAACCAGACACATTACAACTGACACCACAGAAATACAAAAGATCTTTTGAGACTACTATAAATACCTGTAGGTACACAAACTAGAAAACCTAGAGGAAATGGATGAATTCCTTGAAACATGCAACCCTCCTAGATTAAATCAGGAAGAAATAGAAACCCTGAAGAGACCAGTAACAAGCAGAGAGATTGAATCAGTAAAAAAAAATGCTAGCAGAAAAAAAGCCCATGGCCAGATGGATTTACAGCTGAATTCTCCCAGACATTCAAGGAAGAATTGGTATCAATCCTACTGAAACTGTTTCAAAAGATTGAGAAAAAAGAAACCCTCCCTAAATTATTCTGTGAAGCCAGTATCACCTTGATACCAAAACCAGGAAAGGACATAACAAAAAAGAAACTACAATCAATATCCCTGATGAACATGGGTGCAAAAATTGTCAACAAAATACTAGATAACTGAATCCAACAGCACATCAAAAAGATAATACACCATGATCAAGTTGGTTTCATCCGAGGGATGCAGGGGTGATTTAACATATGCAAGTCAATAAATGCAATACATCACATAAACAGAATTAAAAACAAAAAACATATGATCATCTCAAAAGATGCAGAAAAAGCACTCAACAAAATCCATCATCCCTTTGTCATAAAAATCCCTAACAAACTAGGTAAAGAAAGGACTCACCTCAATTAATAAAAGCCACTATAACAAACCCACAGTCAACATCATATTGAATGAGGAAAAGTTCAAAGCATTCCCCCCTGAAACTGGAACAAGACAAGGATGCCCACTCTCACCACTTCTATTCAACATAGTACTAGAGGTACTAGCCAGAGCAATCAGGCAAGAGAAAGAAATAAAGGTCATCCAAAGAGGAAGTCAAAACTATCACACTTTTCTGTTAATATGATCATATACCTAGAAAACTTTAAAAACTACTAGATTTAATAAACAAATTCAATCAAGTGTCAGGTTACAAAATCAATGTACACAAATCAGTAGCACTGCTAAATGCCAACAACAACCAAGCTGAGAATCAAACCAAGAACTCAATCCCATTTACAACAGCTTCAAAAATAAAATAAAATACCTAGGAATACACTTAAATGAGGAGGTGAAACATCTCTATGAGGAGAACTACAAAACACTGCTGAAAGAAATCATAGATGACATAAACAACTGGAAACACATCCCATGCTGGTGGATTGGAACCAACATTGTGAAAATGACCATACTAAACAAAACAATCTACAGATTTGATGCAATTCCCAGCAAAATACCAATATCATTTTTCACAGAATTAGAAAAAAAAATCCTAAAATTCATATAAAGACCAAAGAAGAGTGCAAATAGCCAAAGCAACCCTAAGCAAAAAGAATAAATATGTAGGCATCACATTACCAGACTTCAAGTTACACTACAAGGCTATAGTTACCAAAACAGTGAGGTACTGGTATAAAAATAGGCATAGAGACCAATGGAACAGAATAGAGAACCCAGAAATAAAGCCAAATACATACACCCAACTGATCTTCAACAACACATACAGAAATATAAACTGGGAAAAGGACACCCTATTTAATGAATGGTGCTGAGAAAACTGGCTAGCCACATGTAGAAGAATGGAACTGGATCCCTCTCTCTCACTTTATATAAAAATCAAGTTAAGATAGATCAAAGACTTAAGTATAAGACCTGAAACCATAAACATTTTGGAAGATAATCTTGAAAAAAAAATTCTGGAGATTGGTCTAGGGAAAAAATTCATGGCTAAGACCCCAAAGACAAATGCAACAAGAATAAATGGGACCTGATGAAACTAAAATGCTTCAGCACAGCAAAAGAAATAACCATCAGTACAGACAATTCACAGAATAGGAGAAAATATTTGCAAACTATGCACCTGACAAAAACCAGTATCCAGAATCTACAAGGAACTCAATTCAGCATGAAAAAAAAATCCCATCTAAAAGTGAGCAAACAATATGAACAGACATTTCTCAAAAGAAGATATACAAATGGCCAAACATATTTGGAAAATGCTTAACATCACCATCACCAGGGAAATGCAAATTAAAACCACAATGTGATACCACCTTACTTCTGTAAGAATGGCCATTACTAAAACATCAAAAAACAATGGCTGTTGGCATAGATATGGCGAAAAGGGAATGCTTATACACTGCTGGTAGGAATGCAAATTAATAGAACTCTACAGAAAACAGTATAGAAATCCCTTGAAGAGCTAAAAGTAGATCTACCATTTGATCCAGCAATCCCACTAATGGGTAGCTACCCAATGGAGAAGGAGTCATTATATGAAAAAGACACACATGTGCATTTATTGCAGCACAATTCACAATTGCAAAGATATGAAACCAACCTAAGTGCTCATTGACCAATGAGTAAGAAGGATAAAGAAAATGTGGTATATATACACCACGGAACACTACTCAGCTATATAAAGAAATGAAATAATGTCATTTGCAGCAGCTTGGATGAAGCTGGAGGCCATTATTCTAAGTGAAGTCACTCAGGAATGGAAAACCAAATGCTGTATGTTTTCACTTATAAGTGGGAGCTAAGCTATGAGTATGCAAAGGTGTACAAAATGGTATAATGGACTTTGGAAATGTAGAAGGGAAAGGATGGGATAAAAGAAACAACTACATATTGGGTATGATGTATATTACTTGGGTGCAATAAAATCTCAGAATTCTCCACTATATAATTCTTCCATGTAAACAAAAACCACATGTATCCCAAAAGTTGGTGAAATAAAATATTAAAAAATAAGTAAAAAATAAAACCATTGAATTGCACACTTTAATAGATTGTTGGTGTGCAATTTTTATCTCAATAAAACATTTTTAAAGTTACCTTAAATTACAGGATTTCATTGTTTTTATGGCTGAATAGTATTCCATTGTGTATATATACATTTTCTTTATTCAGTTAGCACTGTAGGATGCCTGTAGTTAACATATATGACATACATTCAAGTAGCTAGAGGAAATATATTGAATGTTCCCAACACAAAGAAAGAATAAATGTTTGAGATGACTGATATGCTAATTACTCTGATCTATGCACCCTAAAAATATGTACAATTATAGTTAATTTAAAAATAAAATAACATATAGGCCAGGCACAGTGGCTCGCGCATGTAATCCCAGCAATTTGGGAGGCAGGGGCAGGTGGATCACCTGGTCAGGAGTTCAAAACCAGCCTGCCCAACATCGTGAAACCCTGTCTCTACTAAAAATACAAAAATTAGCAAGGCATAGTGGCGCGTGCCTGTAATCCCAGCTACTCAGGAGGCTGAGGCAGGAGAATCGCTTGAACCTGGGAGGCGGACGTTTTGGTGAGCAAAGATTGTGCCACTGTACTCCAGCCTGGATGATGCAATGAGACTGTCTCAAAAAGTAATAAAATATTTAAAAAGTCGCCTTGGCCAAATAACATCTCTAGCTTTAAGGTTCCATCAATTTCCCAAACTGTTAATGAAACAGAAAAACATATTCTGAATTACTACTATGTCAAGCAAAAAGCAAATATCTTACAAATCCAGTAAGTCCAGATTATCTAGAAAGAAGAATTAGATTGGCCTCAGTTCTCTTTCTTAATTCTAAACACCAGAAGAAAATGCTATATAAGCCTTGTTTCCAGGGTTTCAGGCTATTACGCACATGGGAGGACAGCAGAAAATATTCTACACAAGCAGATACTTAACACATTCACCCAAACACTCCTGCCTGAAGCAATAACTGACAAATTCTCCTACCTACCAAATAAAGGACTTAAAAAACTAAAGATCCTAAAGAATGAAGAGATATCATATACACACAGTACAAGTTAGGATAGTTCAAGTTAACAATTTTTCGACTTTACGATGGTATGAAAGTGATACACATTCAGTAGAAACCATGCTTCAAGTACTAAATTATGCACACATAATTATATAACCATACTGTTTTTTACTGCCAGTATAGTATTCAATCAATTACGTGAGATCCTCACCACTTTAACATAAAATAGGCTTTGGCTTAGATGATTTTGCCCAAATGTAGGCTAATGTCATCTGAGCACGTTTGAGGTAGGCTAGGCTAAGCTATGATGTTCAGTAGGACAGATGTACTAAATGCATTTCTACCTATGATATCTTTGATTTACAGTGGATTTCTTGGGACATAGCCCCATCGTAAATGGAGGAATGTCTGTATAAGAACAGGCATAGACCATCGTAGAATGGATGTGAACCTGTAAAGAAACACCGGGCTGCATGAAGCCAAGCAGTGGTCACGGGAGTTTTAGTGACAGAGGAAAATTTGTTTATGCCCCACTAAATTTCCTGGTAGCCATCTATTACTGAGTGCCCATTGTGGGCAAGGTAACTAATAAAAATATTGCTTTTATTATCATGTTTAATCCTCTCAGTGACCCTATTAAGAAAGCATTGTTACTTCCATATTGCTGAGGAGGAAACCAAGGCTTAGAGCAGGGTTTTAAATATTAAAATTATTCAACCTTTAAATATTAAAATTATTCAGTGCTTTTGACATTTGAGGCCAGATAATTCTTTATGATGGGGCTGTGCATTGTAGGATGTTTAGCAGCATCCCTGGCACTAGATGCCAGTAGTGTCTCCAGACGTTGCCAACTGTCCCCGGGGGAGCAAAGTTGACCCCAGTTATGAACCAGTGCCTTAGAGAGATTAAACTTTTACCCAGTTCAAAGCCAGACCTGTCTGATTGCAAATATTGCTATGGGGTAGAGAACTAGTCACATATTTATAGAAAAACCATTCTAGAATTCTGGAAGCCCGAGTTCTTATCTTCATGCCCCAACTAGTAGCTTTCTAACCCTGCCTAATGATGCCACATCTGGCCTCTGAGGCCCTTGCCTTCAGTAACCCACGTGGCAGTCAGGTCTAGGGAACTCGAAACTGTTGAGGTTGACGCTCTGAGGTGTCCAGAGCTGAGCCATGCTGAGAAGAACAAAGCTGCTTTGAACTCACACTATTTCAGCCACATCAAACAGGATTTCTCTGAACTCTGGAAGGGTTCTTAATATGATTTCAGTCTCCTAAGAAAAGATCCAGTTCCCTTTCCTTAATTAGGCAGGCTGGCCAGTTAAAACGATAGATTTTCTTGTGAGTAATATTGTGACTTGGCATTGCTCTTAGTGCTTACACAGAGCCCAAGAACAATTAAAAACCAAGAAAGATACAATTATCAATGGAGAGGCCATCAGGGTCCCTTGTCCAGGTTACTTCATAACACACCAGGAAGGTTGAGTAATTTTAATATTTAGCCTATGCCAAAGAAAACTGGGGATAAATCTGCTGTCTCTGAATATCTTATAATGCTTTCTAACAAAAAAGCCCTTTTTAATTCAGAGTAATTATAAAAGAGTTTCCTTAGAATTAGAGATCATGTTTCAAGAAATGTAGCTTTATGCTTTCTGGAGTATAACAATAACTTTACCAACAACTCCAAAGTGGTTCCCAAGGGAGATTCAACCAGAATAGCTTTAACAAACTTAAGACTATTTGAAATAGCATATTAGAAACTTTCATGTAGACTATAAAATTTTAGATCTACTCTATTTGAATGATCAGAAATTCTACATTTTGAACTCTGACTTCAGTTTTAATTTCAAACATTTTTCTCTGTATTATGTCAAATCCTTATTACATGGACGGCCCTTCTCTTTATTAGAGTACGTAACCGAAAGTTAAATACATGCATTTTCAGACAGCATGATGAATATGTGCATTCTATTCCAGTTTATCTTATAGGAGTTCTTTAGCCATGAACCTTCCACCCAAATAAAATTATTTCTCCATTGGCAAAAGAGAAATAAATTAAGCCACATTACAAAACACTCAATTTAACCTCTCAGATCTAAGATGACACAAAGGAACTAAAGAACTAAGGTTAAATTTGTGAGAACTATGGTAAAATTAGGATTTCAACCATCTCTTTATTATAGGAGAAAGAAAGTATGAAATCAAGCACAGTTGGATCTTGTTAGGTGATGCATAATTCCCAAACTTCCTGGTTTGAAGATCTCTTCAGCAGAGAAAGATTATGTGATACATTCATTAAAACCCGAGAGGCGGAGCTTGCAGTGAGCCGAGATTGCACCACTGCACTCCAGCCTGGGTGACAGAGCGAGACTCTGTCTCAAAAAAAAAAAAAAAAAAAAAACAAAACAAAACAAAAAAAAACATCTAGATCGGTGCCACCAAACCATTCGTTCCTCCATTTAATAATTATTTTTTGAACACTTACTACATGTCAGACACAGGGCTTGGCTCTGAAGCAGGGGATATCCAGTTGCTTGGCTGCCAGTCAAATTAGTGGTTTTATTAAACCTCACATGGCTTAGCGATGAGACCTGTTTCTTTCCCTCTTATGACTAGATATTATTCAGGAGAAATTTCTAAAACTTAAATATTAAGTGGCTCTGGGGGGAAGGAGCACTATACTTCTGTTACTCAGATGTTCTCGGGGGTGTGATGTCCACACAGCTCACATGGGGGCTATTCACATTCATTGTTCTCTAGCCTTGGTCCAGATACTGGCCCCATGATCTCAGAGGGTGGTGGGAACCCACCTTCCACTAATCCCTTAGTCCTGAGCACAGGCTAGATTCTATAACATAATTTAGCAGAATAGGGAAAATGGCATTGCTTTTATGAGATGCCCCTGAAGAAATTCCAATAGTTTATCATTAGTAAAATTGTATCTTACGTATCACATGTATGTTCAGGTCAAGAGACCTGCCCACAGGACTCCCAGACAGTCTTTACGAGTCACAACTAATCTCAAACTCTACTTAAAAACCGTGATATGGATTCATCTTCTGATGGCCATGCAGAAGAATCTTTTCATGTTGATTTTGTGGTTTCTATAAATTTCACATGCGAACTATTGAATCTGAAGCTAAAAGCTGTCAACTCCGATGGGTCATTTCACTGCCTGTTTGATTCTTGTTCCTGTGCCTAACTCCCCACCATGTTCCCAGCTGCTCCCACTCCCGGGCTGGCAACTATTGCTGGAGTCATCAAGACAAATGATCCCATCACAATCCATGCTTTAGTCAGTTAGTTTATTCATTCAACCAAAATGCATTAAGAGTTCTGATGTGCTATTCCTGTGCTAGGTGCAGGAGATGCAAAGATGACTGAAACAATTTCCTATTTCTCCATGAGCTTACCATCTATTTGGGGAGATAGATGAGTAGAAGATAGAGTAGAATATACTAAATGCATACAAGGGGTAAAGAAACAGAAATGGGGCGCCTAACCCATCCTTGAGTGGTCACAGAAGACTTCTGACAAAGTCTACACCGGATCTAAATTAGGAAGTAAACAGCCAAGGAGGGTAGCGGGGAGTGAGGATATAACTTGTGCCAAGTCCTGGGAGTCTGGGGAGGAGGCAGGAGCTTGAGTCCATGGGTAGAGCACAGAGAGTGAGATGGGGAATGTCAAGAGATAAAGCAGAAGAAGCAGATCCTGCAGGGCCTTGTATGGAAACTTAGAGAATAACAAGGAACAATGAGAGGATTTCACTTGGGTGACTGATGTGATCAATTTTCATTTTACTAAGAGTTGCAATGTCACCCAAACATTGATACATGGTCAAGCACTGCTGGTTGCCTCCTCAATATCCCCTTTCCTCTTCTTTATCAATAGAACCTCTATTTATTGGGAACAGCAATATTTCCAATTAAACTATTTTTCTTGGCTTCCATTGCAAATAGGGAGCTCTGTGAGCTGCAAGTACAGTTTGTGGAGATAAGGCTTCTGGAAAAACTTAGAGGGGGACTGATGGCATGGCATACTCTGCGCCCCTGTTCTCTTCCTCCTTGCTGTGAATGGGATGGCCTTAGCAACAGTGCCCACCTTGTTATCGTGAGGCAGCCTTGAGGATGGAAGCCACATGCTTAGAATGGCAAGGCGGAAACACAGTCCTCTCGTCCATGGAGATGGCGTACCAGCCCTAGGAGTCTCTTTAGCTTCAGACCTCCTCTACTGGAGGAAAAAAATATATTTATCTTTATTTTACATTGCTGTGATTTGTACTTACTTTTATAGGCAGCAGCAAACTAATCATAACCGATAAGGAAGGAAAGCACAGCTAGAAGAGATGCATCCACAGGTTTCTGCAAGATGACAAGCGGTAGCCTCAACTCAGCAGTAAATGGGGTACAGAAGAGTGGATAGATGTGAGAAATCATTAATGAAGTATGATGAACAAGACTGGTGATTGATTGGAGGCAGGTGATGAGAGGGAATCTGAGTTTCAACTTTCCGGTTTTAGACAATGGAGGTAATAAATCATCATCTGCTTACAATAAACTCTCAAGATGTTTGCTATTGAAACGTAGACAATCTGAAAAATCCCTCAAATCTTCACTCAACTTTCAACCACGCCCTCTCAACAAAACATGTAATAAACTCCATAAGATTTCAAGCAAACTTTTAAATCAGACTTATCAAATCACATCCCCAAACACTTTGAAGTATAAAAGACTTTAACTTCAAGGGAAATTTATTTTAGCTATTTTCCTTAAAAATTGAATGTGCTATGAAAATTGCATGGCGGAATTCCTTTCTAGAATTCTTAGTCCCTTTAAAAGTAAGATTTAGGCTAACTGGAAAAAGGAGAGAAATGAAGACTTTAGCAGTTTAATTCTTATCCCCCTTGTCAAGGGGCAAGCTATCTATCCTTTAATAGCTAAGACATCTTCACCTACATAAATCTGTAGATTATTATATCATTTATAGTTGTCCAGGAAAGAATTTACATTTAGAAAATACAGAGAAGTGGTATGATTTTTAGAGGTTTCCTCTATTCCTAAGTGTTCCCAACATTGTATAGCTAAAATTTTACACATCTTTTTAGGTCCAACTCAGTGTTATCTCTCTCATGAAGCCTGTTACAACCACTAAACTGGAAGCAGCTCTTTTTTCTCTCAATTTGCATGCTTTTTAGACTATTGGATACCAATAGCTGATTTAACTGGGCCAGGGTAATCACTTAGGAATATTGCACATGCTATATCCATAAAACCAATTATCTTACTCCTAAGGAAGGACTGGGGTTTTTCTTCCATTTTCACAAAGCAGAAAATTTACTTTTTGCATTGCAGCAACCCTTCATTGTGTGAGGCACTGAATACATTGAAACGTACTTATGACACACTTTGCTTTCAATGTCACGTTTTAGCTATCATCTCCATTCTAGTCATTTCATTTTTGCAGTCTTGTAGGAAATTGAAAGATGTTAAAGAACAAGGTATTCAGTCATTTCACTGCCTGAACTGGAAAGATGGGAGAAGGAGAGAAGATGCAGAGGGGAAATTCTGCTTGAGTTATCCCTTCAAAAAATCCGAAAAATGGGAGGAATTTATGACCGTTTTTAGCACTACTCAAGGTACTGAAAAGTCATTTTGTACTTGAACAAGTATTTCTTGAGCACTCTTTCTGTCACATGCCACATGAGGAGCCATGGCAGTGGTGTGCCGGACCAGCCCTTTCAGCTGGCAAGGGTCCACTCTTAAAATTCCGGGGAATTTTTTTGAGCCAATTGTTAGAGCATCGGTAGCTTGAAATTGGCCACAATTGGAGTATTTACGTGGCAGAAGTTGGCAAACACTACAGATCAGGGGTTTTAATTTAAGGGAGCCAGTTTACCAGCATCCACTGGTAATATAGTCATGAGCAAGATGCATTTTAAGTCCTTAGGTGTTTGCTTCCTAGATGGGAAATAAGACAAGTGCAGCAACAGTCAGAACACAGGCAGCATTCGCTGGGCTCTAATCCATAGGTTGTTAGGATACATGAGGCTCAGTCCACTGCAACATTGCACTCAAGGAAATATAGTCACAAAATAATTATAATTGTGTGTCATATAATACAAATCCAAAGATATCACATAACACAAATCTTAGAACATATATATCTGACAATATGATTTGAAATTCTGATGGCAAATTAGGTAACAATTCTGCATCACGCACACACACACACACACACACACACACACACTTTAAAATGAATACATTGGGAAGATAAATTCCACGAGGCAGTGATTGAAAAGGAGGTTAAACGGAAGTAGGGGCAGAAGGGAAGTGAGCATAGGCATTGCCGTGGAGGCCTCTGTGCATGATTACTTGCTTAGTCTAGGTTCTAGGTATAGTTTTGTTGTTTTTTTTTTGTTTTTTTTTTTTTTTAAATAAAGCCACTCCTGAGCCATAAGCTAACTCATATATAGTAGCCAAATAATCCACATGTGTCCCAAAACCTCTCCCGGAGAATTCTACTTAACACGGACCTGGTCTGTAAGTTACTACCAGTCTCTGGGAGGAACAAATACTCCCTAGACAAATGCAGCCTTATTCCTGGTTTGGAGAAATTAGAATGAATCTCAAAAAGTACAACCTCACAAATAATCACAAGACATAAATTATCCTAAGATAAAGCAGAAAAAAGGCTGCAATGACAGACATTAATAAAGATTTCATATAACAGAATTATCAGATATAATGTATAAATAAGGATGTTAAACATGGTTAAAGAAGTAAAAGAATTAAGAGGTGAGTAAAAGCAAAGTCTATTAGAAGTTAACAAGCAGATTTGAAAAAAATTTCTAAGAATAAAAATATAATAATTTAGTTTTAAAATCCTGTGGAAAGGTTAAAGAACATAATAAAATTAGATGCAATTTGTGAACTAAAAGGTAGATCTGTACTTTTGGGGACTCTTTAGACATTAATTATTAGACATTCCTTTCATGAGGAGTTAAAGCACATAAACCCTTAAATTTTTATGGGTACATAATAGGTGTATGTATTTGTGGGGTACATGAGATACTTTGATACAGGCATGCAATATGAAATAATCACATCATGGTAAATGGGGTATCTATCCCCTCAAGCATTTATCCTTTATGTTACCGTCCTATTATATTTAAAATGTACAATTAATTATTAACCATAGTCACCTTTTTGTGCAATCAAATACTAGGTCTCATTCATTCTAACCAGTTTTTGTACCCATTAACCATCCCTAATTCCCCTTCAACCCCTGGTAACCATCATTCCACTATGTCCATGAGTCCAATTATTTTTTTAGTTCCCATAAATAAGTGGGAACATGTGAAGTTTGTCTCTGTGCCTGGCTTATTTCACTTAACACAATGATCCCCAGTTCAGTCCATATTTTTGCAAATGACAGGATCTCATTCTTTTTTATGGCCGAACAGCACTCTGTTGTGTATATGTACCACATTTTTCTTACCCATTCATCTGTTGATGGACACTTAGTTTACTTCCAAATCTTAGCTATTGTGAACAATGCTACAAACAGATGTGGAAGTGTGGATATCTCTTAGATATATTGATTTCTTTTCTTCTGAGTATACACCCAGTAGAGGGGTTGCTGGATTGTATGATACCTCTACTTTCAGTTTTTTGAGGAATCTCCATCCAAACTGTTCTCCATAGTGGTTGTACTAATTTATATTCTGACTAACAGTGTACAAGGGTTCCCTTTTCTTCACATTCTCACCAGCATTTCTTATTGCCTGTTTTTTTTTTAAATAAAAACAATTTTAACTGGATGGAGATGGTATCTCATTGTAGTTTTTATTTGTATTTCTCTGATGATCAATGATGTTGAGCACCTTTTCATATGCCTGCTTGCCATTTGTATGTCTTTTGAAAAATGTCTATTCAGATCTTTTGCTGATTTTTGCCATCAAATTGCTAGTTTTTTTCCTATAGTTTGAGCTCCATACATATTTTGGTTATTGATCCCTTTCCAGATGGGCAGTGTGTGGATATTTTCTCCCGTTCTGTGAGTTGTCTCTTCACTTTGTTCGTTGTATCCCTTGCTACACAGAAGCTTTTTAACTTGTTGTGATCCTACTTGTTCGCTTTTGCTTTGGTTATTACTCAAGAAATTTGTGCTTTTGAGTTATTACTCGAGAAATTTTTGCCCAATGTCCTGGAGAATTTCCTGTATTTTCATGTAATAGTTTCACAGTTTGAGGTCTCAGATTTAAGTCTTTAATCCATTTCGATTTTTGTATATGGAGAGATAGAGGTCTAGTTTCATTCTTTTGCATGTAGATATCCTGGTTTGCCAGCACCATGTATTGAAGAGACTGTTTTTCCCCCAGTGTGGGTTCTTGGCATCTTTGTTGATAATGAGTTTACTGTAGGTGTATGGATTTGTTTACTGGTTCTCTATTCTGTTCCATTTGTCTATGGTCCATTTTTAAGCCAGTACCATTCTGTTTTAGTTACTATAGCTCTGTAGGGTAGTTACTATAGCCCTGTAGTATAATTTTGAAGTTAGATAATTTAATTCCTCCAGTTTTGTTTTTAGTCAGGATAGCTTAGGCTCTCTGGGTCTTCTGTGGTCTCATATGAGTTTTAGAATTTTTTTTCCTATTTCTGTGAAGAATGTCATTGGTATTTTGTTAGGGATTGTACTGAATCTGTAGATTGCTTTGGGTAGTATGAACATTTTAACAATATTGATTCTTCCAATTTATGAACATGAAATCTCCATTATTATGTACCTTCTCTTCAATTTCTTTCAGTGTTTTATAGTTTTCATTGCAGGGATCTTGCACTTCTTTGGTTAATTTCTAGGTATTTGATTTTATTTGTGGCTACTGGAAATGGGGTTACTTTTAAATTTCTTTTTAGATTGTTCACTGTTGGCATACAGAAATGCTATTGATTTTTGTATGTTGATTTTGTATCCTGCAACTTTACTGAATTTCTTTATCAGTTCTAATAGTTCTAATAGTTTTTTGGTGGAGTCTTCAGGTTTTGCCAAATATAAGATCATATCTGCAAATAAGGTAGTTTCACTTCTTTCTTTCTAATTTGGATGCCCTTTATTTCTTTCTCATCTGATTACTCTAGCTAGGAGTTCCAAGAATATTCTTATTTCATTCTCACTCTTTATATTTTCCACTTTTTATTATGAAAAGTTTTAAAATATAAGATGGTTGAAAGAATAGCAAAAAGTAAGAAAAAACAATGTGTATACACACACACACACACATTTTTTCCCTGAGCCATTTGAAAGTAAACTGGAAATATCATAGCATTTTGCTGTTAAATTTTTCAGCATGCATCTAGGATCTAGGTTAAGAGTTGGAAAATATGAGATTACAGGCATGAAAGACTGAGCATAAACCATCCAACTAGATGTCAGAGGTGGAGGAAAGGCAATATTTGAAAAGATAATGGTTTCAATTTTCCAGAGTGGTGGAAAGATAAATTTTAAGATTCAAGAAACCCAATGAATAGCAAACAAAATAAAGAACCCCACAACTAGATACAACATAGTTACGTTATAGAACACCAAAGAAAAAGATCTTGAAATCAGCAAGAAAGCGTTGAAATAATGTTTTCAAAGTACTGGGGAAAATGATACCTACCAAGAAATTTGTCACTGTGAGCCAATATGTTTTTTTTTTTTTTTCATTTGTTTGTTTTTTGAGACAGAGTCTTGCTCTGTCACCCAGGCGGGAGTACAGTGGCACCATCTCGGCTCACTGCAAGCTCTGCCTCTCAGGTTCACACCATTCTCCTGCTTCAGCCTCCCAAATAGCTGGGACTACAGGCACCCGCCACCACTCCCGGCTAATTTTTTGTATTTTTAGTAGAGATGGGGTTTCACCTTGTTAGCCAGAATGGTCTCGATCTCCTGACCTTGTGATCCGCCCACCTTGGCCTCCCAAAGTGCTGGGATTACAGGCGTGAGCCACCACGCCTGGCCACTGTGAGCCAATATCTTTCAGGAATTAGGCTGAGCCCTAATCAAATGCTTATACTTAGCATCTCTAATGTCATGAGAAAATCAGACAAACCCAGAATGTGACAAATCTAGAATGTGTTTAAGAAAACTACATTCAAAAATGTCAACTTATTTTTAAAAAGTAAAAGGACAGTTTTAAGTTAAAAGAGATTTAATAACCAAATACGTGAACCTGATTACAAGGCAATAAAGTTAGAAAAAAAACAAGCTATTATGTTGGAAGCAATGGAAAAATTCTGAATATGGGCCAGACATGAGATCATATCATGGAATCATTAATGTTTCTTCAGTGTGATAGTGGTATTGTGGTTTTATAGAAGAATGTCATTTTTAAGAGATGCATGCTGAAATATTTAAGAATGAAATGTCATAACATTTGCAGCTTACTTTCAGATATTTCAGTAAACAAAATTAATTTTAAAAAATCTACATGTACTATTTTTCTTTGTGTTCTCTTATCAGTATTTTAAACATTTTCATAATAAAAAGTTGGATATTTCAGAAGGAATGGTACCACCTCCTCTTTGTACTTCTGGTAGAATTTGGCTGTGAATCCATCTGGTTCTGGGCTTTTTTTGGTTGGTAGGCTATTAATTACTGCCTCAGTTTCAGGACTTGTTATTGGTCTATTCAGGGATTCGACTTCTTCCTGGTTTAGTTTTGAAAGGGTGTATGTGTCCAGGAATTTAACCATTTCTTCTAGATTTTCTAGTTTATTGGCATAGAGGTGTTTGTAGTATTCTGATTGTAGTTTGTATTTCCGTGGGGTCAGTGGTGATATCCCCCCTTATAATTTTTTATTGTGTCTATTTGATTCTCCTTTCTTTTCTGCTTTATTAGTCTAGCTAGCTGTCTATCTATTTTGTTACGTTTTTCAAAAAACTACCTCCTGGATTGATTTTTTTGGAGGGTTTTTCATGTCTCCACCTCCTTCAATTATGCTCTGATCTTGGTTATTTCTTATGTTCTGCTAGCTTTTGGATTAGTTTGCTCTTGTCTCTGTAGCTCTTTTAATTGTGTTGTTAGGGTGTCGATTTGAGATCTTTCTAGCTTTCTGATGTGGGCGTTTAGTGCTATAGATTTCCTGCTTAACATTGCTTTAGCTGTGTCCCAGAGATTCTGGTACATTGTCTCTTTTGTTCTCATTGGTTTCAAAGAAATTCTTGATCTGCCTTAATTTCATTATTTACCCAGGAGTCATTCAGGAGCAAGTTGTTCAATTTCCATATAACCACTGCTCAAAGAAATAAGAGAGGACAAAAACAAATGGAAAAACGTTCCATTCTCATGGGCAGGAAGAATCAGTATCATGAAAATGGCCATACTGACAAAACTAATTTATAGATTCAATGCTATTCCCATCAAACTACCATTGACATTCTTCACTGAATTAGAAAAAAAAACTACTATAAATTTCATATAGAATCAAAGAAGACCCCACAACAGCCAAGACAATCCTAGGCAAAAAGAACGAAGCTGGAGGCATCATGTTACCTGACTTCAAACTATACTACAAGGCTACAGTAACCAAAACAGCATGGTACTGGTACCAAAACAGACATATAGACCGATGGAACAGAACAGAAACCTCAGAAATAACACCACACATCTACAACCATCTGATCTTCAACAAACCTGACAAAAAACAAGCAATGGAGAAAAGATCACCTATTCAATAAGTGGTGCTGGGAAAACTGGCTAGCCATATGCAGAAAACAGAAACTGGACCCCTTCCTTACACCTCATACAAAAGTTAACTCAGGATGGATTAAAGACTTAAATGTAAAACCCAAAAACAGAAAAACCCTAGAAAAAAACCTAGGCAAGGCTATTTGGGACATAGGCATGGGCAAAGACTTCATGAAGAAAATGCCAAAAGCAATTGAACAAAAGCCAAAATTGACAAATGGGATCTAATTAAACTAAAGAGCTTCTGCACAGCAATAGAAACTATCATCAGAATGAACAGGCAACCTACAGAATGGGAGACAATGTTTGTGATCTATCCATCTGACAAAGGTCTAATATCCATAATTTACAAGGAATTTAAATTTACAAGAAAACAAACAACCCCGTCAAAAAGCAGGCAAAGGATATGAACAGACACTTATCAAAAGAAGACATTTACAGCTGGGTGCGGTGATCACGCCTGTAATCCCAGCACTTTGGGAGGGCGAGGTGGGTGGATCACGTGGTCAGGAGTTTGAGACCATCCTGGCTAACACAGTGAACCCCCGTCTCTACTAAAAATACAAAAATTAGCTGGGTGTGGTGGCCGGCACCTGTAGTCCCAGCTACTCGGGAGTCTGAGACAGGAGAATGGCATGAACCCAGGGAGGCGGAGCTTGCTGTGAGCCAAGTTCATGCCACTGCACTCCAGCCTGGGTGACAGAGCGAGACTGTCTCAAAAAAAGACATTTACGTAGCCAACAAACATATGAAAAAAAGGCTCAACATCACTGATTAGATAAATGCAAACCAAAACCACAATGAGATACGATCTCTTGCCAGGCAGAATGGCAATTATTAAAAAGGCAAGAAACAACAGATGCTGGTGAGGCTGTGGAGAAATAGGAGCACTTTTACACTGTTGGTGGTAATGTAAATTCATTCAACCATTGTGGAAGACAGTGTGGAGATTCCTCAAGGATCTAGAACCAGAATTACAATTTGACCCAGCAATCCCATTATTGGGTATATACCCAAAGGATTATAAATCATTCTACTATAAAGACACATGCACACTATGTTTATTGCAGCACTATTTACAACAGCAAAGTCATGGAATCAACCCAAATGCCTATCGATGATAAAGAAAATGTGGTAATACACACCAGGGAATACCATGCAGCCATAAAAAGAAATGGGATCATGTCCTTTGCAGGGACATGGATGAAGCTGAAGGCATCATCCTCAGCAAACTAATACAGAAACAGAAAACCAAACACTGCATGTTCTCACTCATAAGTTGGAGCTGAACAATGAGAACATGTGGACACAGGGAGGGGAACATCACACACCAGGGCCTGTTGTGGGGGTGGGGGCCGAGGGGAGGGAACTTAGAGGATGGGTCAATAGGTGCAGCAAACCACCATGGCACATGTATACCTATGTAACAAACCTGCACATTCTGCACATGTATCCCAGAACTTAAAAATTGGATATATAAAAAATGAGGTTGAAATATGTTTTCAGATGAAGAAAAAAAGGAGTTGTGGGCTATCATTTCTCAATCTAAAGATTTATATTCAAGAAAATACAAGAAGGAATGGAGACAAAAGAAAATAGTTAACGTGTGGATATCGAAACGAACTGCATAAAAGAGTAATTGTTTCTAGTTTATGGAGTTAAAATGCAACAAGATGAAGCTAAATACCTGGACAACAATAACACCCAGGCTGGAAGAGGAAGATTGATGTTAACATATTCTAAAGTTCTTGTATTTGTCAGGAGGAGGGTAAATATTAGACTTAATTATCGGTGTTATAATTTTAAGGATAATCACTAAAAGAATAAAATTGAAAATAAATCTTCAAACTAATGCAAAGTAAAAAATGAACAAAGAATCTAATTAAAAATAAGGCAAAGAAGATACAAAAAGAAACTGGAAAAGTATGAGAAGTAGGATACACAAAATGATATAAAGCCAAATATTTCATCACAATAAATGGGAATAAAGTGAAATCTCCTGTTAAGTCAATGATTTCTGACATGATTTAAAAGATAATTGAACTGTCTATTTATGTAAAGGATGCCTAAAATTGAGAGAAATGATTGAAAAATATTTCATGTACCTACTAAAAAAAGAAATCTGGTGTAACTGTATTAATAGCAAAGTAAATTTTAGGGTGAAAATCATTAGTCAAGATTAGAAAGGTAAGCATATAAAATTTTGTTCCCCAGGAAGATGCACTGAATCTAAATTTGTAAATCCCTACTAAGACAGCTTAAACGAGAAAACTAAATAAAGGTCGATTAATGATGCCGAGTATCTTCTCATGTACTTATTGCAATCCATCTATCTTCTTTGGTGAAATGTCTATTCAAATCATTTGCCCATTTATTTAGTTGGGTTGTTTGCCCATTGCTGGGTTTCAAAAGTTTTTCACATATTCTGGATACAATTACTTTATTAGATATGTGATTTACAAATGTTTTCTCCCAGTCTGTGGCTTGTCTTTTCATTCTCTTAATAGAATTTTTGAAAGCAAAAGTTTTAAATTTTGACAAAATTTAATCTTTTTATTCCTTCTATGTATTGTCTTTCGGGGTTATCTCTAATAAATATTTGCCCACTCCAAGTTTACAAAATTTTCTTTTAGAATTTTTACACTTTTAGGCCAGGTGCAGTGGCTCACGCCTGTAATCCCAGCACTTTCGGAGCCCGAGGCAGGCAGATCACCTGAGGTCAGAGTTCGAGACTAACCTGGCCAACATGGTAAAACCCCGTCTCTACTAAAAATACAAAAATTAGCTGGGTATGGTGGCGGGCGCCTATAATCTCAGCTACTTAGGAGGCCAAGGCAGAAGAATCACTTGAACCTGGGAGGCGGAGGTTGCACGGAGCCGAGATTGCACCACTGCACTCCACTCAGTCTCAATTAAAAAAAAAAAAACAACAACAACAAAGAATTTTTACATTTTTAGATTTATATTTAGGTGTATGATCCATTTTGAGTTCAGTTTTGCATATTCTGTGAGGTATGGTTGGAAGTGCATTCTTTGCATATGAGTGTCTTATTCAAGCAGACTTGAATAATTTCGACTAAAATTTTAAAGTCAGAAAAAGAGAATATTATATTTCACATATTTATTATAGAACAAGTTACCTAATAACAGCCCAGCAAATAATATTTTCAAATTCACACAGAACATTTTCCAACACAGATCCTTTTCTGGGCCATAGAATAATTCCCAATAAATGCATTACTATTATGTATTTATTTATTGTGACAGAGTCTCACTCTGTCACCCAGGCTGGAGTGCAGTGGTGAGATCTTGGCTCACTGTAACCTCCACCTCCCAGGTTCAAGCGATCCTCTTGCCTCAGCCTCCCAAGTAGCTGGGATTACAGGCACGTGCCATCACGCCCTTCTAATTTTCATATTTTTAGTAGGGATGGGGTTTCACCATGTTTGGCAGGCTGGTCTCGAACTCCTGACCTCAAGTGATCCACCTGCCTCAGCCTCTCAAAGTGCTGGGATTACAGGCGTGAGCCACCGCGCCCAGCCCCAATAAATTGAAAAGCACTGAAATAACACATTGTATATTTTCTGACCATAAAGAAATTAAGCTAGAGATCAATAACAGAAACGTATTTGGAAAAATCTCCAGATACTCAGAATTTGAACTCACCTCTAAATAACTCACAAGCCAAAGAGAAAATTACCACAGAAATCAGAAAACATTTTTAACAGAAATGAAAGCATGTTATTAAAATTGGTGGGGTTCACCAAAAAATAGAAAATAGAAGGAAATTTATAATATTAAAAGCTTACAAGAAAAGTCTTGAATGATCTAAACTCTAAGAAACAATAGCAAATTAAACTCACAAAAGAATAAAGAGCATTTTAAAGCTAAGAGCAGAGTGTGCTTGACAGATTTACAACAGACAATGTCAGAGTTATTTACAATAGACAAACGTGGAAGCAACCCAAGTGTCCATTGACAGATGGATAAACAAAGTGTGGTATATACATGAAATGAAATACTATCCAGCCTAGAAAAGGAATGAAATTGTTGGCTGGGCGCCATAGCTCACACCTGTAATACCAGTACTTTGGGAGGCTGAGACAGGTAGATCACCTGAGGTCAGGGGTTGGAGACCAGCCTGGCCAACATGGTAAAACCCCGTCTCTACTAAAAATACAAAAATTAGCCAGATGTAGTGGCAGGTGCCTGTAGTCCTAGGTACTACAGAGGCTGAAGCGGGAAAATGCTTGAACCCGGGAGGCAGGGGCTGCAGTGAGCTGAGATCTCACCACTGTATTCCAGCCTGAATGACAGAGCGAGATTCCATCTCAAAAAAAAGAAAAAAAAAGGAAATTCTGACACATGCTACAACATGGATGACCCTTGGTTCTGCTAAATGAAATAAGAAGTCATGAGAAGACGAATGCTGTATGATTCTATTTATGTGAGGTGCCTAGAGTAGTCAAATTCACAGAGACAGAAAGTAGAATGGTGGCTGCCAGGGCTTGGAGGAGGAGGGATAAGGAATGGGGAGTTAAGAGCATAGAGTTTCAGTTTGAGTTCTGATGATTGGCCGTACAGAAGTGTAAATGTACTTAACACCATTAAAGTGCACGATTAGAAATTGTTCTGATGGTAAATTTTAAATTGTGCATATCTTACCACCATTTAATAATAATAATAATAAACAGAAGCTCTACCCATATTAAACAACAACTTCCCATTCCCCTGTCTTTAATTTGGTTGCTTAGACCATTTACATGTACCGTGGTTATCAATACTGCTTAAGTCTACCATCTTCAAAGTTGTTTTCTATTCGCACCCCCATAGTTTCTTCTCCCCCACCCTTTCTCTGACTTTTTATACAAAAGGAACATTTTTATATTCCTTTTTATTTCCATAACAGAGCCATTAGTTGTATTTTTTTTACTGGTCCACATAGCGTTTATAATATACATCCTTCAATTTACAAAAGTTTTCTTACAAATAATACCGTGTCACTTCACATAGAGTATGAAATATTACAAAAATATTCTCCCATTTCCTTCTCTTCGCATTTGTGTGGCTACTATTGTGCATTTTAATTTTATACATGCTATAGACACATTATTATTCTTGCTTTAAACAATTTTTTAAATTTTTTGTGTTAAAAAATGTTATATTTTCACAAATATTAATCATTTCTAGTTCTCTTATTTGTATAGATCCCAATATGCATCCAGCATCATTTTCCTTCTGTCTTGTGAAAGGAAAATCTTGGGGCCCCAAAATTACTAAGCTAAAGGGAAAACTGAAGCTGGGAACTGCTCCGAGCAAACCTGCCTCCCATTCTGTTCAAAGTCATCCCTCTGCTCACTGAGATAGATGCATATCTGATGGCCTCCTTTGGAAAGGCTTATCAGAAACTCAAAAGAATGCAACTATTTGGCTTTCACCTTCCTGTGACCTGGAAGCCCCCTCCCTGCTTCAAGTTGTCCCTGCCTTTCTGGACGGAACCAATGTACTTCTTACATATACTGATTGATGTCTCATGTCTCCCTAAAATGTATAAAACCAAACTGTGCCTCTACCACCTTGGCACATGTCATCAGGACTTCCTGAGGCTGTGTTACAGGTGGGCGTCCTCAACTTCAGCAAAATAAACTTTCTAAATTAACTGAGACCTGCCTCAGATTTTCAAGTTTCACAGTCTGAATAATGTAACATTTTTGTATTGCTATCCTGCTGGCAGTTAATTCATGTAGCTTTTTTCTGTCTGAAAGATCTCAATTTTGCCTTAATTACTGAATGTTTTGTTTTTCTGGCTATAGAATTCTAGGTTGAGTTTTCCGTTTTTCTTTCAATAATCTAAAATGTCACTCCACCACATTCTGGGTTTCATTGTTTCTGATAAGTCTGCTACAATTCTTAGTTGTGTTCCTCTGTGTATATCTTTTTTCCTGACTGCTTTTAAGATATTCTCTTTTTGATTATTTTTGGCCATTGGGTTATGACATGCTCTGGCGTTTGTTTTCTTCATGTGTCTCCTGCTTGGCTTCCATTGAGCTACTTTGGTCTGTTTCCAGTATTCGTTTGAAAAATATTCTGAAGTTATTGTTTCAAACATTTTTTTCTCCCCACTCCTTTTCTGGTATTCAAATTACATGCATTTAGGCTACTCGACATTGTTCCATAGTTCCCTGATGCTCTTCATTCATTGTTTTTAGTCTTTGTCTTTTATTTGGGGTAGTTTTTATTGCTATAGATGCACCAGCTTTTCCTCTTCTGTATCTAATCTTCTGCTAATCCCATACAGGATATTTTTTATTTCAGTTGTTGCATTTATCTTTAAAAGTTCAATTTGGGTCTTTTTTATATCTTCTATTTCTCTCCTTAGCATACGGGCATATCTTCTTGAGCCTATGAAGTGTTTTGTTTTGTTTTTTTGTTTTGAGACAGAGTCTCACGCTGTCGCCCAGGCTGGAGTACAATGGTGCAGTCTTGGCTCACTGCAACCTCCACCTCCCGGGTTCAAGCGATTCTCTTGCCTCCGCCTCACGAGTAGCTGCCATTACAGGCACCCACCACCACGCTCGGCTAATTTTTTGTATTTTTAGTAGACACGGGGTTTCACTATGTTGGCCAGGCTGGTCTCGAACTCCTGACCTCAAGTGATCCGCCCACCTTGGCCTCCCAAAGTGCTGGGATTACAGGCGTGAGCCACCATGCCTGGCCATATTTCTAATAACTGTTTCAATATGTTTGTCTACTGATTCTATCATCTGTATCAATTCTGGGTCTGTTTCTATTTGCTGAGACTGAATTCTCCTCTGGGTACAAGTCATATTTCATGCTTGGTAATTTTTTATTGGATACCAGACATTATGACTTTTTTAGTCGGGGACTAGATTTTATGGCATTCTTTTAAATATTGTTCGGCCATTTTGGGGATGCAGTGAAATTATTTGTAATCAGTTTTATCCATTCACATTTTGTTTGTAAGCTTTGTTATGGCAGATCCAGAACAGCTTTTCAGCTAGGGCTAATACCACCCCACTCCTGAGGCACTATTCTTTTATGATGCTCTCCAATGCCACGTCTATTAGGAAGTCTTTCCACTCTAACTGATGGGAATGAAAACTGTCCTTGGCCTCATGTGAGCTATGGAAATTTTTCTTCCTCCTTCTTTCTGGTGTTTTTTCCCCCAATCCCAGTAGTTCTTCACATGTTGCAGATCAGTGTTCAAAGACTCCAAGGGACACATCAGAAGGGCTTTGGAGCACTCTCTCTTTTCAGTTGCCTTTCT
The DNA here is from genome assembly GCF_009828535.3 of Hylobates moloch. Lineage (NCBI taxonomy): Eukaryota > Metazoa > Chordata > Mammalia > Primates > Hylobatidae > Hylobates > Hylobates moloch. The sequence continues at coordinate 1,198,223 of NW_026652308.1, read as the reverse complement.
AGTATTTTCCTCCATAAATTCTAGCTACCTTAGCTTTTCTGAACATCAATTGAGCCAGGCTGATGGACTCTGGATTACCCTTCCTTGTGTTTTGGCCTGAAAATGGTGGCACTTTAAGGGCTCGCCTAGTTTTTCTCCTTGCTCTCAGGGATCCCTGTACCATGATCTCTATTCTCCAAATACCTGAGAACTATCATTACATTTTTACTATGACCCATGTTCAAGTATTACGATGGAAGAGTAAATCTAGTTCCTTTTGTTCCATCATTCCTCTAACATGACAAATTTTAAGTGGATGTAAAAAAGCAAAAGACCAGGAGTAACCAAGATACTCCTGAGGAACTGAATAGACTTCACTACTAGATATCAAGATTTACCATAAATAAACCATAATTATGACAGTGATTTTAGTGAGTGGATGGAAAATAGACCAATTAAAAGCTAAGAAACAGACCCACACATTTATCTCTGGGGAAAGAAGGAATTATTTAATACATAGTGTTAGGATTTATTTTCAATCTGAGAAAAAGATTGAATTTATCCCTGCATTATGCCACATAAAAAATATAAAATCCAGGTATGGTATTGACTCTTGCACTTATGACCAGGTAGATATGTCAAAGAATATTAAGTAGTAGCAGTCTTCATAATGGCAAGGTGGGAATAACCCAGGTACCCATCGATAATGAGCAGATAATTGTGGTGTACTCAAAGAGAATACTATGTAGAGATACAAATAAATGAATTATAACTACACACATGAACACGGATGAATCTATAGAGTATGATCTGAGTTAAAAAAAAATGTAAGCCATATGATGCCATTTTATAAAGTACAAAACAAAAAAAAAGAAATAAAGATATTAAACACAAATACTTATGTGATAAAACTATAATGAGAGCAATGGAATAATACATTTCAGAATACTGGTTACTCTATTTGGCGGGGCAGGACAGGTGATGGAGGGTTTCGGAGTGGATAGGGAGACAGAATTGAGAAAACATGCAGAAAATGTAATAGTTTCTGTAATGCTGTATTTTTTTAAGTTGGCTAGTGGGGTTATGAGTGTCTATTATAATTTATAACATAACTTTTTTTTTGGCATAGTAAACTTCATAGAAGCCAAGAAAACAGACACACTCCATGGTCATGCTCTCGAGTGCTCTGCAACTTCTAGGAGCCCTCCACACAGCTGGCTCTGGAGAAGTCCTCTTGTGTCACATGAGACCTTCGCCCTCCTGCCCCCACTTAATTCTACTACCCCTCTTTTCATAACGGGCTCAGAACACATCAAGTCCCCCCAATCCTCAACACTACCACTGCAGAAAGTAATTAATCTGCAGTTTGCCTGCTTTTCTTTCACAAATGTGCCCATTCTATCCTCAGAGGGGTAAGAGTGGCTCTCTAGCGACTTTAGAACAGCTGAAACAGCACAGATAGAATGTCGTGTTGGGCAGCAGGATCGGAATGGCTCAAAGCACCTATGTTAGTAATTGTGTGGCCAACAGTCTTCTGGAGGAAACTGGGGGGTTGGGAAGGGCTTCAAGCAGAAGACAGCAACAGACCTGAACTTTGAAAAGCAGGAAGAATTTTGATAGATGGGAGAAAGAAAATTCCCTGCAGAGGGAAATGTCTTCACAAGAGAAAACTGCAAAGCTTTTGAAACAGAGTCTTTTGGTTTGACTCGTTCACAGGGGAAAGGAATAGGTGGCGAAAATGGGATTGAGGTCACGTCAAGGCGTTGGCATGGCATGTCAGGGAGTTAGATCCTGATTCTTTAGAACCTGAGAAGCCATTCGAGATTGTCGAATAAATAGTGACAAAACCAGAACTCTCTATGAAGATTTAAATAGGTATTCACGTATTTACTGTGGATAAGGTTGGGGGGTGGGAAACAAACCCAAACCAGAAGACCTCAGGACACAGTGCTTGCCCTAGTGGCTCAGAATCCAGTTGCAGTTAGGGAACATAATCTAGGGGGCAGGATAAAGCGACAGGACAGTTTCCCAACTTCTCTGAAGCAGTTCTTTAGATTGTGGTTGCCTTATTTGGTAGGAATCAGTGTGAATAACCAGAGTGTCCAAATTAGAGCACAAAGGCAAATGCTACCTTTCTGCCTTGCTCAGCACACTGTAAATTGAATTGGGTGATAATCAGGTGGTATAATGCTAGGAGAGTGTTCATTGCAGATTCTCAGGAAACGCACATCCCCTTTCTGAGGAATAACAACGGGATCTGTGTCCATGAGTCCCACAGACCTTATTTTTAAAAGTCCAGGCCACTGAGACTTGCACAGACACACGGTGTGTGGGTCAGAGCGTGATGCCCATTAGAGGAGGGGCTGACCTTTGCTGGGCAGTAAGCTCTGAGGAAGGAATGTACCAGCCTCTTTCCCAGACAAGCAGTGAGTTATTGATGGCAACCCTGTCTGATAGAATCCTCCTCTGCATTCCTTCAGCCTGATGTTGCAATTGCCTGTATTGTGAACCCCCTCAGTTATCAGTCCGGATAAATGCACCAGCCTGCCTTGGGGGTGGCGAGGTGATCTATTTCTGTTTATCACTGAATATCGACTGAGCTCTTGATGACACGAAGCAAGCTGGGCCTCTCTTTCTCTCCACTTATCCATCATCCCCCGACCGCCAACACACCCTATCAAAAAGGAAGAGGCTGCCAAGACATATGCTAAAATTATATTGTATTTCATCTTACTTGGGAAGTAATGAGATCGTTTAACATGAAATGTAATTTAAAAGTCCAATGGGGCTTTTTTCCCACTCCCCTCCCTTGGTAATAGCTTTAGACGCTGCATGCAGCTGACTGACACATCAGTAACAGGTAGAGAATGAAACCTATTCCTTTCAGAAAATGAGTGTCGGCTGAGAGAGCAGGACAGAAAGCAGTGATGACATGGGTCTTTCAGGACTTTGGCTGTTCCTCCAGCTCTCCTCCCAACAGGTCGGGATCCATTACTGCAGGCTCTGCACAAAACCACAACAGCAGACAGGAGCCTTCGAACACATGCACATTAAGCTAACTCCAGAATGAGACACTGAGAAGCAGCTGCAAATGCATTTTCCTCTGACCACCCCCTTTAGAAAATGATATGCTTTACATCCACACAGAAATATAGCAGCTGATTCTAATCAAAAGATGCCTAAGCCATTAACAGTTTCACGTGTGTTTATTACCCCTCGAGGGGAGTAATAGAGGAATTGGCAGCGCTGGGCAAAGCTGGAAATGTAATCTTCGGGAAAAATGTTATGTTCAAGATAAAGTCACACTTCATAAGACAGCTAATAGCTTTAGATTCACATATTTAAAGAGAATGTGGTAATTGTGTGGTAAAATATTAGCAAACCTCAAAAAATAGAGATAAAAATGCTAAGCATGTTAAGAGAATAGAAGATTGTGGCACCAGCAGATTGGATTTTGATTTGCTTTTTAGTTACCCAAAAGTTATTACCTTTGAATGTGTTTTAAATTCAATCAACGTTCAAAATCATGCAGTAGAAGTCGAGTTGTAGCAGTGAAGAGTCACATACCTGTGTGCGTGGCTCCGGCAGGAATAGCTGTGCAACCTCAGGGAAGTCACTGTACATCTCTCTGCCTCATTTTTCTCATCCAGAAAGGAAGCTATGACCAGCACATAACTTATAAGATGCTTATGTGTAGTACCTGGTCCTTTTTTAAAAGCTCAGGTTCATGCGTTTTGTAAAAGGATTAAAAACACCCAATACATACTTGTTATTCCTAGTGTAGTCCGCAAACCAACCAGCATCCGCATCGCCTAAGCACTCATTAGAAATGAGCAGAATCTCAAGCCATACTCCAAACTCACCTATTTAGAATCTGAATTACAAGAAGATTCAGGTGATTCATATTGCGCTTAAAATGTAGATTTGGGGCTGGTCGTGGTGGCTCACGCCTGTAATCTCAGCACTTTGGGAAGCCGAGGTGAGCAGATCACCTGAGGTCAGGAGCGTGAGACCAGCCTGGCCAACATGGTGAAACCCCGTCTCTACTAAAAATACAAAAAAAAATTAGCTGGGCATGGTGGCAGATGCCTGTAATCGCAGCTACTCAAGAGGCTGAGGCAGAAGACTCTCTTGAACCTTGGAGGCAGAGGTTGTGGTGAGCCGAGATGGCACCATTGCACTCCAGCCTGAGCAACAAGAGCAAAACTCTGTCTCAAAAAAAAAAAAAAAAAAAATGCAGATTTTAGTTCAGCAGGTCTGGGAAGGGCCTGAGGTTCTGAAGTTTTAATAAGCTCCCAGGTGATACTATGCCGCTGATCCAAGGATCACACTTTGGGTAGCAAGGGTTAAAAGAATTTCTGGCACATTGGAGGTGTTTAATACGACAGCCTACAGCTGTGATTCTTAAACTGGATTCATCACACCACCTGGAGGGCTTGATAAACACAGACGGATAGGCCCTGCCCCTAAAGCTTCTGGTTCAGTAGGTCTGAAGGGGAACCAGTTTTGCAATTTCTAACAAGTTCCCAAGTGATTCTGATGCTCCTGGCCCAGGGACCACATTTTGAGAATCATCAGTCTACAGACTGGAGTGGAAAACAGTAAAACAAGATTAACTATGAAAGCATAAGGAAAAACAGGATAACAGCACAGTATGATTTTTAGTTACAAATAATCTACCTGTTAAGAAATCTAGAAGGAAATGTACAAGGGAGATTGTTTTATGGAATTGGAACTATGCGTGAATTTGAGGGTATTCTATTTGCCAAATTTAATTGAAGGCAAAAGGTCATTTTCTATCAAGCCACTCCTTTCTTCATACGCTATTGCTCCAGATGCAGCAGCTCTCCTGAGCTCTGACCTTTCTCACTTATGTAATACAATGAGGCTACTGGCTTTTAGACATAAACAGGTTGATTCAGATTGAAAACGGGAGGAAATTAAGCATGAGAGAGTCAATGATGAAAACCGTAGGCATAAATCAACAAGTGGGTAAGCTTATGAAAGGCTGCTTATCATCAGAGATTCCACAAGGTGGATGTGTCCATAGTATTCACTGGGATAATTTGTTTGCTTGTTTTACTATTTATGTCCTATTGCATTCTGAAAAGGTTTTCAAATGTTTTAAAAATGCATCCTGGCTTTATCAACCTCAAGTTGGTGAACTTTTGAATATTAAGTTTCCATGGCACAGGATGTGCAGTACTAAGAGTCATCATCATTGCCCTTAGCAGTGTAGCTGTGGGCCAGGCATTGTCCTTTGCCAAGAGGCAGCCATCTCCACTGAGTATGGATTGTACAAGGCCTGGCTCATGTCCAGTCCCAAGGGCCCTAGCATTTCAATGCAAACTTCCCCTCAGGTTTCAAAAGTCTCTAACACCCAGTAACTGCAATCCAGTTGATGCTCAGTAAAGGTTTGCTGTTCTTAAAGGGCAGCTATCCCATCCGCTGAAGAAAGAGCTGATGCCCCAGAATCGGGGACCCAAACAAAAGCAAACGATAATAACCATCATCATCACTAAAAACAACCTATATTGGTATTGGAAGTCATTACAAGAAAACAAGGAAGAGAGATATTTATTGTAGTTATTCTTGGAAAAGTGACAGATTATCAACAATTTAATACCCAGCATTAAGTCAATAGAATATTACATGGCCATTAAAAATTAGTCTGTGAAGACCAATGAATAATTATGGTATTAGCCAGGTGTGGTGGCTCATGTCTGTAATCCCAGCACTTTGGGAGGCTGAGGTGGGCAGATCACAAGGTCAGGAGATTGAGACCATCCTGGCTAACATGGTGAGACCCTGTCTCTACTAAAAATACAAAAAATTAGGGGGGCGTGGTGGTGGGCACCTATAGTCCCATCTACTAGGGAGGCTGAGGTAGGAGAATTGCTTGAACCCGGGGGGCGGAGGTTGCAGTGAGCCGAGATTGCGCCACTGCAATCCAGCCTGGGCAACAGAGCTAGACTCCATCTCAAAAAATAATAATAACTATTATTATGGTATTATAACAAAAATATTTTCTAGGCTAAGTTTTTAACAAAGGCTACAAAGTGCACCTAGAGCTTGATTACAGCTGTATTTTAAAAACTTCCTACCCAGGAACACCTGGAAGAAAACATTGCAAAATGTAGGCATTAGTTATGTTTGCAGCTCTTTCAAATTTTGCTCATTTATCCAAAATTTTTGTTTAATAATTATGCATTAAATTGATAATAAAAATGAGCCTTTTTAAGGATCATGGTTTTAAAAATGTTATTTTCACGCTGATAACATTAACAGGAAATAGGAAGATAAGAAATCATTACTCTATAATTACCATTATGCTAAAACAACTACATGTTTAAAAAATAGAAATGCATTAACACTGATTGCTTTTTTTGGGACTCGGCAATTGGGAGAGGGGTAGGATCCTTTAGTTACCAAATTTATTCACTGTGGTTTGAGAACGAAATACAAAATATGAATGTATGAGTAGATTTGCAGCTCGTATGCACAGATTCCTCAAAGATGCACCTGAAATTTGGGGAATTAATCTTTATTTAAAATAAAATACACAACAGCTTGTACTCTGGCTTACTGCTCCTGTTGAGGTGTTCTCAGGCTGTATCCTTGCCTCTCTGAACCACCCCGGTACTGGAGCCTGTGCTCCCACATGAGGTAGCATGAACAGGTGTTCACTGGTTTTCTCACTTGGAAGTGAACCCAGCCAAGGAGTATGACTCACTCCTCAGAGCCTCAGGAATAGTCATAATGGCTGTGAACCAGAATCTTGTCCGCTAGATGCTCCACTCCTATAGCTGTTGGCTAATGTGTCTTTGTGCCCATCAGCTCTGTAACATACAAACTTCATGGGACCATGAGTGACCCCATATTTGGGGCTTAGGATAGGTACATGCAGAGAACAGAATATATCATTGTTTTAAACAATTAAGCCAAAGTAGTGTTACATACTTCATCAGTCAAGGCTGATGGTGAATCTTTGGAGGGCCTTACTCAAAAACAAAAGTTTCATTCTGAGCATTGAGGCCCTAGGAATTTTGCAAGCAGACTTAGGAAAATTGAACTCGTTCACGTTGCAAGGCCCATAGAGATGCGAAAACCTGCTAATGCCAGTCCACAAATAACTTCCTCTAATAGTTCCCATTACCACACAGCAAACCATTCACTGAAAATATGCAGGACAATGCAGAAATGCATTAATTAATTCATTCACCCATCAAATATTCCTTGAGTCCCTTCTGTGTGCAGACGCCAGGTGCTAGAAATAAAGTGGTGCTTAAAACACAGTAGCCACCTTAAAGCAGTGCAAGATCTAGATTCAGAGACAGAAGAGGTAGTTTCAGTGGAGTGTCACAAGGCCTTCCATGAGGACAACGTAAGAGTTAAGGAAGGACAGAGGGCTTGCTGGAGGAAGTGGTGCTTCAGCTGAGAGGGGAAGCCCAAATAGATTTTAACCTGACAAAAGAGAGTAAGAGTGGGGTAGTAAAGAGGGGAAGAATTTTCTAGGAGGAAGAGCAGCAGAGTCAAAGCCTGAGAAGAAAGCGAACATGATGGATGCTCAGCATTGCAGCATTGCAGAAAAGCAGAGTGCAAGAGCAGTGTCAAGAGATGACTCATAAAAGACTTAATAAGCTGTGTTGTCCTGGTAGCACATTTCAAAGCTTCCTGCCTCCCCTACCTACTGGGGAGGAGAAAGGGAACTGATGTTGACAAGGCCCAGGACAAAATTGGGCCAGCATAATTGGTATGGAGCTTCCCCTGTAAATGCAATGAGCTTGAGAATTCCAGCCTGTTGGTGCATTCCCTTTGCTGGACTATTTGTGTTCCCTTCATTGGCCTCTTCCTTGGAATTTGCTGTCTTCTATCACTTTCTTGTCAGAGCATCTGGTGTCTAAGGGGTGCTTAGAGCTGTCTTTTATTCCAGATGGGCCCTACCCTGTGGAGGCCAAGTGGCAACTGCACTGGAGCCCAAGGAGAAGGAGGCAACCTCTAGAGCCTTATATCTACCTGGTCTCTGCTTACGATCTTTTGGCTGGTGGCAATGATCTCACATTATAAGCACAAATTTCTGCTCACTGGGTAACATATAAACTGGACACAGAAGAGGTAGCTAAGGGTGTCAACATACTAAAGGACAGGTTGTATGGAATTTGAATGTATAAAAGTTGAGGGGTTGCTTAGATCTTTCTTGGAGAGTGGGTATGACAGTGATATCATATTAGGATCTGGCACAAAGTAGGTGCTCAGTAAATGCATTCTTTCTTTCCTGCCCTTCACGGCTAGCTGAGCTCTAAAGTTCACAGAAACTTAGCCAAATTAACAAGTCAGCTGTGACAATCAGTTACAAGACACAAGACGGGCCCTAAAGAGGATAACAGGTTGGAAATATTTTAGGAGAAAAAACAGATCATTGCACCCTAAACACACATTTAGGACCTACACTTTCTCAGGCATTGTGCAAGGGATTGTGAACCAGGTGAGTAGCTTGCCCTTGGGAAGCTATCGGTCTTATGGTGAGCCAAGTCCACACAAAGGATATTATTATTTGACATCTATGCACATAAAGAGCCAAGAGATGGGATGACTTGAACAGGCATCCTCTCTCTCCCAGCTGGGAAAGGTATGGAAGGCTCTGTGGAGGAGGGGACATTTGAGGAGGGAGAGGTAGGATTTGGATTCTAGGGCATAGTGTCACTGGAATGGCTTCCAGGGCAAAGGGAATAGAATGAGTCAAGTCAGGCAGGAAGGAAACATAGGGAAGAGCAAGCAGTTCAGTTGTTATAGCACATGAGATATGCCAGATGTCAGAACCAGGGGAAGGCAGGTTGGCAAGTCCCATTGGGATCAGATGGCAGCAGGTCTACAGGGTCCGCCTTCATGCTTACTCCAGGAATCCATCCTGCTCTGGCTGGAGCACCCCAAGGATACTGTGGCAGGACTGGATGTAGTGGATGTACATGGCTGAAGATAAATGCTTGTGACCACCCGCTCTGCACATGTTTGCTGCATAACGATGGAGCACCAAGCCAAGCTTCTTCCTGCCAACTGCATTGAAGGAGCAGTTGCACTATTCCCAGCTCTGATAGCTGCCTGCCTGGCCCCTTTTCCCATTATCACATTCCAGAAAACTGCTGTCACACTCTCTAGGGTCAACCTGTCCCAGGCAATGTGGTCAAAAGACACAATCAAGACCCAGGACACAGAACGGCAAGCAGACCTGCAGCAGAGCACGCCTGGGATGATTAACTGCAGGAGGCAGCTGCATCCCTGATCTCTGCTTGGCAGACTCAGGGTCGCAGCTGTGCAAAAGTAGCACCTGCTTTGCTTCAAGAACTTCTTCATGCCCCTCAAGCAGCCTTTTACAAGAAGACAACAGAGTACCTAAATATGTGCCTCCCTTGAACAAGCCACGTTCCACGTATTAATCTTGCCAAAGGACTTTTTATTCCAGCATGTTTCCATATCTCAATTTTTGCTGCTCTTATGTCCTAACTAGCCTGTGGCCAACAGCAGTCATATTCATCCATTTAGATAAGACTCAGGTATTTCCTCTTCTTCCTTAGCCTGGAACATTCCTGATTGATGGTCATCATATTTGCCCTCTTTCAATCCTCTTCACATCTGTATTCCATATGGTAAGAGGAAGGCCCTCCTACCAGGGGTGGCGATCAACAATTAAAATTACAAGATATATCTCCAACTGAATGCCTTGTTAAATACATATAAGAAACCTCAAATAAAATGACATGCTGCTGATAAAAAACCATTGGCCCCAAAGGGATGATCCCAGGGAGAAACATACATTCCTGGCTAACACGGTGAAACCCCGTCTCTACTAAAAACACAAAAAATTAGCCGGGCATGTTGGCGGGCACCTGTAGTCCCAGCTACTTGGGAAGCTGAGGCAGGAGAATGGCGTGAACCTGGGAGGCAGAGCTTTCAGTGAGCTGAGATTACACCACCGCACTCCAGCCTGGGCGACAGAGCAAGACTCCGTCTCAAAAACAAACAAACAAACAAAAAAATTCCGTGACCAAATCTTCAACATAAGCAATAAGGAGGCACCTGCTTTAAAAATTACCTCATGAAATCCAACAGCAAGTGGTGCGTTAAAGAAAGTCAGCATGATTATCATTGGCAGATTTAAACTGTGCTCACAAAAGACTCAAAGATGATATAAAAAGGCCTTCACTGCTAAAGACATTTTCACTTGAAAGTGCATTGTCTAAAAAATTAGAACATTTCTTCTTCATAGAAACAATGATGGTGAAGGTCCCAGGCTATTCAATAAAATTCTGTTAATCCACAATTATAATGAAGAACAATATTGCCAAGCCATACCACTTCCTATTCTCCAATACATTCTGCTCCCCCATCTGGGTGCCCTTTGCTTATGTATACCTGTCAAATCATACCTAATTATGGAGACACAGATCAGGTACCTCCTCCTCCAGGAAGCCTTCCTTACAACCTCAGACAAAAGAAAGCCCTCTCCATTGCATGTTTCTGGAGTCCTCTCCTTTATCATTTTCTATAGCAGTTCTCACATTGTGTGTTATATAGGTATCTTATTTGTCCTCTTCAGCTGGGAGTTCCTTGTGGGAAGAGATTATATCTTAATAATCTTGAACATCCTACAGCCTCAATGATGAAGTCTTAAGAAGGCTAGCTCTTTCGTAAAAGTGTTTAAATTGAAAAACAAATGGCTGCTGTTAAACCAAACAGAATAATGAAGAATGAATGGAACTTTAAAAAAGTGACTGATCATGCCTGATGTATAGTTAGGTGCACAGGAAAGGCTAATTGAAAACAAAAAACAACAAAGAATTTTTTTAACACAGCATTCCATTGTATGTTTAGGCTATACTTTATTAAATTAACCTTTAATTATTGAACACATCCAGCATTTTTTTCATTCATGAAGAATCCTGCAATGAACATAAATGTACTATCAATTTTGTGAATGATTATTATTTTAGAATAAATTATTGGAAGACATAAATGGGCATATTCACTGTTAAGAGTTTATACAAATTGATACTTCTAAATGGGAATTCTCTTAAAGTTCCACCAATTGGTATAAGTTTTGCTGCTGTTTTCTGGTAGATTATTTGGCCCCAGTCAGGGAAATTTTTTTAAATCCATAGTTTGTTAATAGTTTGCTCTTGAATGGGTGCTGAATCATATCTAGGGCTTTATCCAGGGCGGTTAAAGCACCTGCTCTGGATGCTCTTCTCGGTTCAACCCTCAGATCCACAGTGTCCACCTTTTCTAACCCGCTCTGTGTGAGAAGGGTGGCTTCTTTGCCCTCTGGCTATTGGTTGGGGTCAGCCACTGGGAAGGAACTTTAGGAAATCTAAAGGGGTATGGGTGGGGGAAGAGGGAGAAATTCAGCAAACACGCTCTCCTGGCATCCTCCTTAGTAACTCATCAGTAGCTTCATTTCTCTACCAAAGACCACAGATTCCACTAGATGTTCCCACTCCGCCATTTCTGAAAACCATCCCTCTCCTTGCCTTTCAGGCCTTGGGGATCAGGGGATGTGCAGGTGGCAGCTCTCTACTTTTCCTGGGCCTGGGATGCTTCACCATGTCTTACTGGGTTCCCCTAACCCAACTGCACCTCTGCAAAAGTTTCCTTCGTTAGACTCTCCCCATTCACCCTTCTGAAATTTCCATCTATTTTTTGACAAGATTAGACTAACATTGTAATTGGTACCAGCAGTAGCTCCAGGAGCAGAGTGGAAACCCTTAACCACAAGCAACAACATAGACACAATTTCTAAAATTAGCAGGGGTGTCTTTTGTGGCAATGGAAGTATTTTGACCCGCAGCATCTATGACTAATTGAATTGTAGAGTCCCTAGAAATGAAATCGATGGGTAGACTTACTTAAGTATACTTGACTCATGTAGAAATAAACTTTCTGGTTCTGGTGAGCAGAATCCTAATACAATGAATCCTAATACATGGAATCACTGTAATGGGATTCCGTGGCCTCTTGCCCACTTTCCAGACCTAGGCCAGTTCACAGAACCAGAGTAGGCTGGATTCTTTGAGGAAGAACTCTATAGTGCAACCACATGTATATGGTGTGCATCTACCTCCAGGCCTTCCCCAGAGGGCCCTGCATTTATTTACAGGGTGACTATGCACTAAGGAAAAAGAAATATCCAGACTTTCCAAGGGTTGTAAGAGTCATCTCTGAGCAGATGTCAAGCCCTAGAAATTGAATTAATCTCTCAGTGGGTCTAGTGGGACCCACCGTGATTTATTTGTCCAGTTCCAGCATGTAGAAGGCCATAATCAAAAATCTGAGAAAGACAGGGGTGCTGGGTCTTACCGTGGTGGCCATTTAATTAGCTTGTTGGGCCTGTACAAAACTCAGATAAGTCTGGAGAATAACTGTGCATTATCACATACTTAATCAGGTGAGGATGAGAACTGTAGTTTTGGTTCCAGATGTGGTAATTGACTGAGAAAATCAGTACAGCCACTGGCTACAGGTATGCAACTATTGACATAGCAAATGCCATTTCTTCAGTTTCTATTGAAAAAGATAACTGGAAGAGATTCGTCTCTACATGTTTTCCCTTGAGACCATGATAACTCCCCTGCTTCTTTATCATAATATAATACACAGGGATCTTGATTATTTTGATATCCCCTAGAACATCATGTGTGGGCACTCCCTCAGTGACAGTGTGCTCATTGCACATGGTAAGGGAAACTTCCCATCATGAACTGGGTGGCATCTGAGTCACCAGATCATAGAGGTGGGCACAGAACCTGTAGTTACATGGAAAAGATCTAAATGAGACTGACTCAAACAGGTACAGAAGGTACAAGTAAATGGCTTGAGCATGTAGCTCTCTCTCCCTCAAGGTGTCTCTTCCTTATGCTTCACTACTTCTCCCTCTACTCACACTGATGGCCTCATAGAGAATTCCGGCTCAACAGTCTCCAGTTTATGGAGGGGTTTTCAGGGTGTAAAATCCACTAGGAGTGGCCTTCAAAGGAGTGGCCTTCAAAGGAATGGCCTTCAGAGAGTGGTGAAGGGAAATCCTCATTTGGGCAGACTTTGAGTCGTACAGTCAGATGGCTGCCTATTTCACCTGGAAGAGAAGAGCAGGAGTAAGGCTCAACATTATGTCATTGGCAGAGGTTAACAGGTAAGTGACTGGCTAGAAACTTGGAAAGACCAATATTGGAAAATTGGTGATAGGGAAGCCTGGGCTAGAGATGTGTGGGTGGGTCTCTCAGAATGAGCACAGAGAAGACAATCATTTCTTACAAAAATGCCCACCAGAGGGTATCCACTCCAGTGCCAGCTCTCAATAATGACTAAGTGTAGATGCCAGTTAGCCTCTTTCCCCAGCCACCCCAGTGCTTGCTGAGGCTCTTATCCCAAGTGGCCCTGAAGGCATGGCTGGGGTCAAGAAGCCTGGACTTTCCCCAGCGAGGCTTATTTGGTTCCTGACAGCACTGAGTTCTCTATGTGCCAATGGATAGTATGGCCCTAATCCCTGAGTATACCAAGCAGCCGCATAGGACACATTGATTCCATTGCTCCTTTCATCATGGAGGGGGCAACAAATTTGGCCTCACCAGGATAAATGCCTATTCTGTTAATAGACTTACTTTTCTTGCCTATTGTGCTTCCACAAGCATCATGATTGGTGCCTTATCGGCTGCCACGGTGCCCCAAACAACATAGTCTCCAGCAAAGCAGTTGTTCTATAGCAAAAGAAGTATAGCCTTGGCCGGGCGCGGTGGCTCACGCCTGTAATCCCAGCACTCTGGGAGGCTGAGGTGGGCGGATCACGAGGTCAGGAGATCGAGACCATCCTGGCTAACACGGTGAAACCCTGTCTCTACTAAAAAAATACAAAAAAAATTAGCTGGGCCTGGTGGCGGGCACCTGTAGTCCCAGCTACTCGGGAGGCTGAGGCAGGAGAATGGCATGAACCCAGGAGGTGGAGCTTGCAGTGAGCCAAGATCGTGCCACTGAACTCCAGCCTGGGCGACAGAGCGAGACTCTGTATCAAAAAAAAAAGAAGTATAGCCTTGAGATTTACAATGCGCCCCATCACCCAGGAGCAACTGCCTTAATAAAATGGCAAAGGTTTGATTACAGGAACCAGGGGGAAACAACATTCTGCAAGGTTGGGGAACTACCCTACAGGACGTAGCAGATGCCTTTAATCAGCAGCCAATATGCAGGGCCACTATAATCACCAGAGTGCATGAGTCTGGGAGGTAAAGTGCGGATGTGGGAGTTGTCTCTCTCCCTACTTTACCAAACAATTCACTGAAGAATTGCTTTCCCTTGTTATGACCTTGAGTTTGATGGGGTTGGAGTGCCTGGTGCCTAAGGTAAGAAAACTCCCGCTAGAGATCACAGTGATATATCAATAAAATTATAGCTTGACACTGAACCCCAACCACATTATTTCTCATACCACCAAACTAACAAGCGGAGGAGTCACTCTACTGACTGGGGTAATTAATCCCAAAGGCTACGGGGAAATTGGGTTGCTGCCATGCAATAGAAGCAAGTAAGACTTTGTCTGGTAGACAAAGGTTCACCGTATTGGTGGAAAATTGCAGAAATCCAGTAAAGACAGGACCACCAAGAGCTTGAATCCTGTGGAAATGAAGGCTGGCATCATTCCACCAGGAAGGAATCGCATTCATCAGAGTTGCTGGCAGAAGGTAAGGGGAACAGAAAAAGGGTGGTGAAAAATAGAGCTAGGATGATCAACTTAGGCTTTTGACCAGTTACAGGAGCAAGTACTGTATTAGCTGCTGTGACTTACATTCCAAAATTGTTTCCTGCCCTCCACCTTTTGGGCCTGAACTTAGATTAAAAAAAAAACAGGCGAGGTTTCATGTGGTGATGCTATTGAAGTCATATTAGCTCAGATAATTTCTTTAATTCTCTCTTCTTCATCTTCTTCTGTCTCTCCTCCTGGAACTTCTATTCTACTGACTGAGTCCTAGCTCTATTCTTGATTATCTTTATCTTTTGATTATTATGGCTCTATTGATTGTTTTTATCTTTTATCTCTATTAATCGCTTGATTAATTTATCTTTTCATTTGTAATTCTCATCTCTGACTTTTGGTTTTGCATTCCAAGAGAATAACATTAGTTGGTCTGATTTCTAAGACTTTTTCTGAAGTATCCATTGTGATATTCATGCTGTTTTTTCTTTTGGAAATTATGTGTTTTTTCCAAGATCTGTTTTTTTCTAGCATTGCCCTTTCCCATGGCTGTCTGCTCCTGTTTTATAAACATGATATCTTTCCCATTCTCACTGCAACTATGAATTCAATGTGTTTGAATTCCTGTTTTCTGGCACTCTGCTTGATTCACCTCTTCAAGCTGCCAATTTTTGTTCTTTGTTAGGAAGAAAAGTTGAGAACAGTGGTTTGAGGAGTAACATATCATAGTCACTTGGAAAATGTTTTTTCAAAATATATATACCCAGTTTCCCTTTTTTTCTTCTAGTGCCCTATTTCCCCACTCCTGGTAAAAGTATAACAATCTCCAGTAAAAGGTGTCTAGGTAAAGATATTAATAAAAAACCTAATCTATCTACATAATTCTGATATGCTTCCTTCCTCCACATGGAGAATCAGCAGGCTAGTGTGCACAGCACACTTAAATGATGTGAACCCTGTCTGGGAACTCAGGCCATTATTTGATTAACATGTTGGTTTCCTATGATAGTAGGTATGTAGGTGCTCTGTGTGTTGGCAGTGATAGCTCATAAGATAAACTTCCTTCCAGGGACAGCAAGCCAGGAATGTCGTTGGAGTCTTAGAATAACCTGGTTATTCTTCAGTCTCTCTTTCTTTGTAGCATTAACTAAAAGGGCCACATACCTCAAATGCTGGAGCCACAAGATGGTAGAGCACGATTAGTTGAGAATCCATAGTGACTGCTGATCCCTATGAATCATAAACTTTTGCTGTGTTAAAACAGCAAGACTATGAAATTCTTTTTTTTAACACAGAATAACTTAGTGTATTCTGATTATTTTGTATCTTGAGTGCTTTTTTCCACATGATACATCAGAATTTTCCTATACCCTTAAAGACGACACAAGAATGAGATTTTGAATGGCTCCACAATATTTCATCATAAGTTTATGTACCCTAAATTTACTGACCTAATACTCTATTGTTGAACATTTGGTTGAAAACAGTTTTCGAAACTATAAATAATGTTGTAACAAACTCCATTGTGTTTGGCATTCATTCATTGTCTAAATTTCACTAGTGCTACTCACATGATTAGAAATGATTACATACTGCTACAAATAACAAAATATTAGTGTAACATAGGTTTAAGAACTATAATGTTTTTATTTGAAGATGATATGATTGTTTACATGGAAAATTCTTGAGAATCTACAAAACGAGTAAAACTAATAGATTTATTTAACAAGATCAGACCATGTAAAATACGTATGCAAAAATCAATTATATTTTATGTACTAGTGGCAAACAGTTGAAAATGGAATTAAATAAAAACAGAGAATATCATAAAAAACATAAAAATTTTAGGATTTAATTTGTAAATACATGCAATATCTCTATATTGAAAATTATGAAACATAGCTGAGAGAAATAAAAACAGCTAAATAAATTTAAAAACATACCATTTTCATGGATCAAATACTCAACATTTTTAATACAGCAGTTCTCTCCAAACTGATATATAGATTCAACTAATCACAAGCATAATCTTACCTGGGTTTTTATAGAAATTGACAAGTTGACTCTAAAATTTATATGGTAATTCTTGCCTCCCTGACAGTAGCTCAGCCTCCAGGACTCTCTTCCAGCATGGCCGAAGACACCTCTTCACATAAGATGGTGACAACAAATCATAGGCGCAGTCTCACCAAATTCACAGAAGATCAGTTGAAAATCCTCATCAATACCTTCAATCAAAAACCTTACCCAGGTTATGCTACCAAACAAAAACTTGCTTTAGAAATCAATACAGAAGAGTCCAGAATCCAGATTTGGTTTCAGAATCGAAGAGCTAGATTCCAGAAAAGACCAGAATCCGGGACATTAGAATCAAGCCAGAGCCACGAGCAAGATCGACCTGATGCAGAGTTTCAAAGTAGAGAAGCCAGATGGTGTTGTACCACCTACAGCGCCTCTCAATTAAGCACTCTCATCAAGGCATTTATGAAAAACCCATACCCTGGGATTGATTCCAGAGAGCAACTTGCTGAAGAAATTGGTATTCCAGAGTCAAGAGTCCCAATTTGGTTCCAAAATTGAAGATCTAGATTTCATCTCCAGAAAAACAGGGAACCTGTTGTGTCCTTAGAACAAGAAGATCAGGGGCAAGATTTCTGAGGGACGTCAAGGTACAGCAGATACATAAAATGGCACCAACCTCACTAGCAATTCTCATTTCTCTAGAGCCAGAACATGGTGAACACAGTCAAGTTCAGTGTATTTGATATTATCAACCTGGGCCCCAAATCTCTCTCACAGTCTTCCTGGGAGTCTATCCTTTTGCTGAAGCTGCAAGCTAAGCCCTCTGAAGATGGTAAAGGACATCGCCAGGTGCAGTGGCTCATGCTTGTAATCCTAGCACTTTGGGATGCCGAGGCAGAAAGACTGCCTGAGCCCAGGAGTTCAAAACCAGCCTGGGCAGCATAGCAAGACCCTGTCTCTATTATAAAAAATGAAATAAAATAAATAAAAAGGACTGCAGGAGGCAGAGACAGGTATAGGAGGCACCACACTACCCTATTGACACAGCCTGGATCCAGAGTTCAGCGGACCTTGAGACAATGAAAATAAACATAGTAATAATCAAAATAAATAAATAAAAATAAAATTTATATGGTAATTCAAAAGACTTAAATATCAAAGTCAATCTTGAAAAAGAAGAGAAAAGTTAGAAGACAAACTATCTAAATCAAAACTTACTATGACGCTATAGTAATCAATAAACTAGTCCTGGTATGAAGATCAACAAATAGATCAATAGAACAGACTAGAGTTCAGAAATAGGCCTATAGTTACAGAACGTGATTTTTACAAAGGTGTCAAATCTTTTCAACTAATAGTGTTGGAGTAACTAAAATCCATATGGAAAACAATAAACCTTGACCCCTTACCTCATACCACACTCAAACACTAATTCAAGATATATCAGAGACCTAATTATAAAAGGTAAAATTATAGGGCTTCTTGGAGAAATCACAGAACATCTTTGCAAGCTGGGGGTAGGCAGAGTTTCTTTAGACAGGTTACAGAAAGCAGTGACCATAAATGAGAAAATTTTTATAAATTAGACTATCAAAATTAAATACTTTTGATTAAAAGACATCATGAAGAAAATATATAATAGACTACAGATAAGAAAACAATATTTACTAAAAACAACTCAATACAAACTCAATAATAAAAGCCAAACAACTGAATCAATAACTGGAGGAAAAAAAAACCTTGTGAACAAGAAGATACGTGCATGGCCAATAAACATGGAAAAAGGTTCTGAAAATCATTTGCTATTGAAAATGCAAATTAAAACCACAATAGGACACCAATTAATACTCACTAGCATGGACAAAATTAAAACGAGTAACACCAAATGGTGGGAAAGGTGTGGAGCAACTGGAATCTGCATACGTTGTCAGTAGAAACATAAAATGGTGTGACCACTCTGAAAAATATCTGCTCATTTCTTTATTTTTTTATTTTTTATTTTTATTTTTTAGATGGAGTCTCGCTCTTTTCGCCCAGGCTGGAGTGCAGTGGAGAGATCTTGGCTCACTGCAGCCTCCGCCTCTCAGGTTCAAGCGATTCTCCCTCCTCAGTCTCCCAAGTAGCTGGGATTACAGGCATGCGCCACCACGCCCTGCTAATTTTTGTAATTTTAGTAGAGACAGGGTTTCACCATGTTGGCCATGCTGGTCTTCAGCTCCTGACCTCAGGTGATGCTGGGATTACAGGTGTGAACGACTGTGCCTGGCCTGATCGTTTCTTTAATAACTAAGCATGTATGTGTGAAGTTGGCTAGGCCATGGTACCCAGCTATGTGGTCAAACACTAATTTAGATATTGCTGTGAAGTTATTTTTTAGAGGAGATTAACATTTCCATCAGTAGACTGTGAGTAAGGCAGATGACCCTCTGTAATGTGGATGGGCCTCATTCAATCTGTTGAAGGCCTTAAGAGAAACGACTGATGTTCCCCCAAACAGAGGAAAGCCTCCAGATTGTCTTTGGATTTTGGCTACACCATTAATATTTCCCTGGCCAACCCTGCTGGTCTACCCTGCAGATATTAAACTTGCCAACCCCACAGTCATGTGAAGCAGTTCCTTAAAATAAACACACACACTCTCTCTCTCTCTTTCCTCACACATACACTCTCACACACACACACACTATTGATTCTGTCTTTAGAAAACCCTGACAAATACATTATTACTTGACCCAGCAATTCTACACAAGAAAATGAAGTCAAATGTCCATAAAACTAATTGTACAAGACTGTTCATATGGTTTTATTCACAATAGGCAGAAACTGGAAACAGATCAGGTGACCACTGATAGCAGAATGGATAAACAAACCGTATTATATTCATACAGTGGAATACTGCTTCACAGCAGAAAGCCGTGAACTACTGATAAATACAACATGGCTTAATTGCAGAAACATTTTATCTGAGTGAAAAAGCCTTACACAAAAGAGTATTTACAATGTGATTCCATTTATCTAAAGAACAGGGAAAACTAATCAATGATGAAAAAGGAAATCAGAATAGCAGTTGCCTCTGGGGATAGGGTAGAGGCCGGGGCTTACTGGAAACAGGAATGAAGGAACTTTCTGGGGTAAGGGTATTGTTCCATGTGTTAATGGAGGTTGGGTTATACAGGTGTATGCATCTTTCGAGTTCATCAAATAGTACAGTAAAATTAGATCATTTCATTTTAGGTAAATTTTATCTTAAAGAAAAAAGAACTATAACCAGATATTAAACTCTAGGTAGCAGTATACATGGTGAAGTGTTTAGGGGTGAAATATGTTGATGTCTGAATCTCACTTTGAAATGCACTAAAAATAAGAGAAATTAATGGATAGATAGAGAGATGGATAGGTATATCAGAATAAGTGTAGGGAGATGTTAATTGTAGAAACCAGATGGCAGGTGTTTGCTATACAGTTATTTCCAGTCTCCTATATGTTTGAAATTTATCCTAATAACATGTTGGAAAAAAAAAGAGAAGTTTATTTCCCTTCAAGAAATAAAGATCCAGAAGCAGGCAATCCTGGACTTAGATGGCAACTCCATGATGACCAGGAATTCAGGCTCCTTCCGTTTTCTTCTACTTTCCTTAGCGTGCCACCTCATAGCTGGATCTCTCAGCAACTATTCCACTCTGCAGCCAGCAAGACACTCACAGCATCCAAGCAATTCTTTCCTGTCTCTCCTGCCTCATCATTATTTCTCTCTCTACTGGATTGCTGTCATCAGTGTACAAAACTGTAGTTATTTTTCTCATCTGAAAAAGATTCTTCTCTTGGCCAGGCATCGTGGCTCACGCCTGTAATCTCAGCACTTTGGGAGGTTGAAGCAGGAGGATCACCTGAGGTCAGGAGTTTGAGACCAGTGCAGCCAACATGGCAAAACCCTGCCTCAACTATAAATATGAAAATTAGCCGGGTGTGGTGGTGCATACCTGTAATCCCAGCTACTCAGGAGGCTGAGGCAGGAGAATCACTTGAACCCCAGGAAGTGGAGGTCACAGTGAGCCGAGATTGTGCCACTGAATTCCAGTCTGGGTGACAGAGCAAGACTCCGTCTCTCTCTCTCTCTCTCTCTATATATATATACGTATATATATTCTATATATATGTGTATATATATGTATATGTATTCTATATATGTATATATATTATATATGTGTGTATATATGTATATATTCTATATATGTGTATATATGCACATACATATATGTATACCCAACTTCCTCTTCTTTTAGCTGCTGTCCTGTTTCTTTGCTCTCCTCTAGGCAAAAAAAAAAAAAAAAAAAATCCTCAAAAAAATAAAGATGCCGCCCCCTGTGTGATTCTGTCCTGCGCAGCTGTTCTCTTGAGCAGTGGTTATTTATATCCATCCACCTTCTCTCCCACCTAAGTGCGTGCCGCCACCTGATGGAAGATTCGATGGACATGTACGTGGACATGAGCCCCCTGAGGCCCCAGAACTATCTTTCCGGTTGTGAACTTAAGGCCGACAAAGATTACCACTTTAAGGTGGATAATGATGAAAATGAGCACCAGTTATTTTTAAGAACGGTCAGTTTAAGGGCTAGTGCAAAGGATGAATTGGACATTGTTGAAGCAGAGGCAATGAATTACGAAGGCAGTCCAATTAAAGTAACACTGGCAACTTTGAAAATGTCTGTACAGCCAACGGTTTCCCTTGGGGACTTTGAAATAACACCACCAGTGATCTTACGGTTGAAGTGTGGTTCAGGGCCAGTGCATATTAGTGGACAGCACTTAGTAGCTGTGGAGGAAGATGCAGAGTCAGAAGATGAAGAGGAGGAGGATGTGAGACTCAAGTATATCTGGAAAGCGGTCTGCCACTGGAGGTGGTAGCAAGGTTCCACAGAAACAAGTAAAACTTGCTGCTGATGAAGATGGTGATGATAAAGACGATGATGGTGATGATGATTTTGATGATAAGGAAACTGAAGAAAAAGCACCAGTGAAGAAATCTATACAAGATACTCCAGCCAAAAAATGCACAAAATCAAATCAGAATAGAAAAGACAAAACCATCATCAACACCAAGAACAAAAGGACAAGAATTTTTCAAAAAACAGGAAAAAACTCCTAAAACACCAAAAGGACCTAGTTCTGTAGAAGACATTAAAGCAAAAATGTAAGCAAATGTAGAAAAAGGTGTTTCTTTTCTCAAAGTGGAAGCCAAGTTCTTCAATTATGTAAAGAATTTCTTCCGGAGGATTTACCAGGAGGCTATTCAAGATCTCTGGCAGTGGAGGAAGTCTCTTTAAGAAAATAGTTTAACAGTCCCAGGTGTGTGGTGTTCCCTTTCCTGTGTCCATGTGTTCTCATTGTTGTGGGGTGGGGGGAGGGGGGAGGCGGGAGGGATAGCATTAGGAGATATACCTAATGCTAAATGACGAGTTAATGGGTGCAGCACAGCATCATGGCATATGTATACATATGTAAAAAACCTGCACGTTGTGCACATGTACCCTAAAACTTAAAGTATAATAATAATAATAATAAATAGTTTAAACAATTTGTCAAAAATTTTCCATCTTATTTCATTTCTGTAACAGTTGATGTCTGGCTGTCCTTTTTATAATGCAGAGTGAGAACTTTCCCTACCGTGTTTGATAAACGTTGTCTAGGTTCCATTGCCAAGAATGTGTTGTCCAAAATGTCTGTTTAGTTTTTAAAGACGGAACTCCACTCTTTGCTTGGTTTTTTAAGTATGTATGGAATGTTATGATAGGACATAGTAGTAGCGGTGGTCAGACATGGAAATGGTGGGGAGATAAAATTATACATGTGAAATAAAACTCAGTATTTTAATAAAGTTAAAAATAAAAATAAAGATGCCTATGTTTGTTGTTTCTGGTTCAATATTCTGTGGTCAGCCCTTGGTGTTCATCTTGCTTGCTGCGTCTGCAATACTCAGTGTAGCACATTGATCACTGTTTCCTCCATAATACAGCTTCCTATACACCAAAGTCTTGACTTTCTTCCCACTTCCCTGTTTCCCTCACAGTGCTTTCTCGGTCTCGTTTGTAATTTACCCCTTTTCCTGGCTATCTCAATGTTGCAGTGCCCCAAGGCTCCGTTCTTGGACCTTGTCCTTTCTCCTTCCCATCCAGTTCCAAGGACTTAATACCACCCTCTTGCTTATAACTATCAAAATTCCATCTCCAGTTCAACCTCTCCCCCAAAGTCCAGACTTATAGATCCAACCCTTACTATCAGATATTAACTTGCACATCTAATAGATATATTACACACAACATGTCTACAACCAAATTCCTGGTCCTTCCCTCAAAGCCTGTTTTAACCTCAACTTCCCGTATTTTCATGATAGCAGCTCCATCTTCCAGGTACTCAGGCCAAAAATTGTGTCATCCTCTTCTCTCTCCTTTGCTCATACCCAGTAGTCAATTCATCAGGAAACCAAGCTGATTCTACCTTCAAGATATACCCAGGACCCGATCACTTCCCACTGCCTCCTGGCTGCTCCCCTGGCTCAGGTTACTACGATAGCCTTCTAACTGGTTCTGGTTTCTGCCTTTGACCCTGCAACATTCTATTCGTAACAGAGCAACTTAACTAATTCTTTTAAAATGTTAAGTCAAACGACATCAATCCTCTGCCCAGAACTCTATGTGTCTCCTCATTTCTCTCAGAGTGAAATATGATGTTCAGTAGCCTACAAGGCTCTGTGTGGTCTGGCTCCCCTCATTTCCTCTGGACCTCACTTGCCCCCTGGTCTACCGACTCCAGCCACAATGGCCTCCTGCCACTCCCGGGATGGTGCCAAGCATGCTCCACCATTGGGGTCTTTCACTGGCTATTCCTTCTGCCTGGTACATTCTTCCCAGATATCTCCCTATTCAATGCCCTCTCCTACTTCAAGTCTCTGTTCAGACCTCACCTTCTACACAATTCTCAGCCTCACCATTCTGGGCAATCTTGAAACTCCTCCCCACTCCCACCCTGGGGATCTGATCCTTCCTACCATGCTCTGTAAGTTTCTTTCTTCTGCTGTGCATATCCCTTCAAACACGCAATTAATGTATTTATTTATTATATTCACACCTGGAGTCTCTCTCTTGCACTACAAGTTAAATTCCAGAAGAAGGATTTTGCTTTTTTGCTTATGTAGATGCCAAGCACTTGAAACAGTGCTAATACAGAGATTAATATATGCTCGTTCAATAAATAAATGAATAAATGAAGCACACGGAACTGCATGGTCAAACCTCCTTAAACCCTTTAACCTGCTACGTCTTATACGTTTGATTTAACCCGATACATTTCTTTCCTCCATTAAGAATAGATTTTTGTTCTTCTGATCAACACTACACCACCTAATGAAGGGCCTTTTAATTTATTCACCCAACCAGCCTTCAAATGTAATTAGGACCTATTAGATGAAGAGGTGGACTTGTTTAAAGAAGCAGCACAGCATGAGCAATCCATTCTTAAATCAGAGGCTTGTAAGCAGTAGGCGTTATAGTCAGGAATACAAAAACCAAAAATGAAACAATTGTTGCTCAAATACCTGTTAAAGATCCCCAGAGTGATCTTTATGTAGAACAAAAACAAAACTGAAACAAAACAAAAACCAACAGCCATTAAAAAAATAGGTCACCTCTCCTAATTCTTGCTCAGCTTCTAAGGGATTAGATTCAGCTCTTAATATTCAACTTTTTCTCTCCCCTCTAGACCTTGTGGGCTTATTTTCTCTCTTACAGATTTACTTCAAGCAAAAGTAAGAACCATAACCATCTGTTGCATAAAAATGAGAATTATACTTTCAACCAAAAGGCAACTTGCTATTGCTGATATTTGCCATTTGTCCCATGTAGCAAAGATCCCAGGGGCAGCAAAAGAAGGAACAACTCTAGGTCTACTTGAACACCCTTTTTATGCTACTCATGCACGGGCATCAACTGTCAGGCCTCCAGCCCTGGACCACATTAATGACTGGAAACTTAGAAGCGATACTCCAGTGATGTTCCCTGTAGTCCAAGGAGTTTCTTTGAGAGTGGCCAGTTTATAACTTCTGCATAACTTAGAACAAATGGAGGACTCTCAAAAATGGCCCCAGGCACCTATTCATTGGTTTTTTTCTTGTGATATATTTGCCTTTCCACTTGCGATCACTTACAGCTAAGGAAGGGGTAATAAATTTAGCCAATGTCAAGATTTAGACAATGGCAAGAGTCTAATGTTGGCCACCATCTGCAACGTTTATGGTGTCACAATGGGCAGAGGAAGACAAAGGAACCGAGATTGCAAATATAATACAGGAGTCAGGAAGGCCTGGAAAAGCCACATCTTTCTTTCTTTATTATTATTGCTGTTGTTAATTCATTATGTGATTGAATTTTATTGGGTTATATTTCCAGTATCCCTTTCAGCTGAGTATAAGGCCATTTTCTTGGTCACTAGGGCAAGGTGAGGTCAATTTTGTGCACGTGGGGGTATGTTAATAATTCATATCATACCGTGTAGACCATGCAAATAAAACATGGGTCAGCCTCTTTCCTAAGTCCTCCAGCTCAAACAAGAGCGACTCCCATTTCAGCATATTACTCCCTGCTGTCAATGTCAGTCTCTTAAAACATTATCATGACAGAAAACCAAAAGATTTCATGAAAAGCTCTTTGAGCTACTTCACACCCCATGGAGTCTCAGTCTGGGTGAAGCATTGCTTCTCACTGAAGATATTGTAACAGTTTAGCAAAATCTAGCAAATCAAATTCTTTCCAAAGGTAAAATGTTCTGGATTCATCTTAGCCTGTTCCTATCTAAACTGACAGATTTGCCCATGAAAATCACTTGAAATATCTTTATATGGAGAGGCAGGAACTATCTTTTGTTCCTTAACAGTTCTTAAGAGCAAATAATACTTGAGTTTGCTCTTCCTGAGAAAAAGGGGAAGAAAAGATCAAGAAAGTGAAGGCAATAAAAGCAGCAAGAAATAATCGAGAAACTGATAACTATATTTCCTATAATGATCAGCTATTACCTAACAAGAAGCATGGCTTTCTTCTCTACTCTACTCTTAACCAATGGCTGGCTTGTACTTGTTGACTCCTAGGGCTCAAGTAGGCCATGTGACAGTGGACAGTGACCCTCAAGCTGCTGCAGTGCAGGGCATGTCTGAGGACGGTTCACAGGGAATGCCATGGGCACATGGTTTCTGCACGATAGCAGAGGTTCTTCTCTATTGCAAGTAGCTCAAATTCCTCCCACTGTCACAACTGGTTTGAGAGACTCAGAACATGGCACAAGGGCAGGAGGTCCACTCAGGACAGTTGTCATTGCTGTGCGTAACCAACAGCCACAGCCAAAACAAACTAAAGTTGATGGTGTAAACCCTTTCAAAAATTCAGTTGGTGAGGGTTTCTATTTATAGTGCTGAGCAGTTTTGGATGGAGAGAGAATTCTCTCCAATTGGCACTGGCCAGTACAGAACAGCGGTGTAGGTAAGAAATTTATGTGGGTTGGTGGATGCTATAAGACCTAGAAGACCAAAGGTGATCTAACTTGGCACAGAAATACTTCCTCTGCAATCTGTTTCTTTATATGCTTTCTTTTGGGAAGAGTGCCTCTTGTCCTACTAAGGCTTCCAATAATTGGCCCACCTTAAGCACCCAGCCTGAATTCTGTTCTATAATACTGATTCTCCTCTCTACCCTACAGAAACACCATGCTGAGCCTCCTTGTGCCCCACCATCTGTAATTCCCTCCTGCCTGTTCAAATATCCCCTGTCCTTTAAGGCCCAGGTGAAGACCCTTCTTCCCTGTGAAGCTTTACAGATGACTTCAGCCCACACCGATCTCTGAGTCATATGTCACCCAGAGTCTGAGTCATACAACTTGCTACTTGATTACACATTATTTGATACTATCCTATAATTCCAGGTAGAATTACAGGATAATTTGTTGGTTTGTCTCCCAATAAAACTGTACTCTGCTCAAAGTCAGAGACTGAAACTTTTACTTCTTTGTACCCCCACTGTTGCTGGCAGAGCCATGGACACATGGTAGACAGTCAATAAAAGACTAATTGGATTGTTCCCAAGTTGCAAATCAGTGCATACATTAAGAAGGCTAAGCCAAATAAACTCCTTTCATTAAAGTCTTCTAAATTACACATAGATCTAAAATTATAAAAAGTAGGCAAATGACAGAGGTAAGTCACTGAAGGATAAAAATTATTTCAGCAATAACCTCAAGTTGCAGAGACAATGTAGTTACAGGAACAAGGGAGGGAGGGAGGGCAAGATTTGATTCCAAATTGACCTTTATGATATATTCAAAGGATATTGAGGGAAAGCTAAGGATGAGAGCAGATAACAAGCGAGGCGCTACCTTCCAAAGTGGAAGGATGGCAAGAAAAACAAGCACTAATTGTGAGAGAAGGAATATATGGGAGAGCATTTCATGAGGGACAGAGGATAAGAACTCCATGCACAGGGCGGTGAGAACAACATTCCATTCTGACAGCCTGCATAGCCAAGAGATGCAGATAAATTAGTAGATAAGTAGAGGTGAACAAAACGATCCCATTGATTGGGAAATTCACAAAGCATAAAAGGAGTCCTAAAAAGTCCAGTTATAGAATCTCTCATGATCCATACTGACCACTCTCTGAATCAAACCAGGCTCCTCTTTTGCCTGGAACCATGGACAGTGTTTTTAGCACCTGCAACATGCATAGCACTTTACACACACCACGTCCAAGCTGCACAACAACTTAACACAATGTTGCAGTGTCGCTTGTATTTTACCAATGAATACATAAAGGCTCAGAAAATCAAAGTTATTTGCTTACTCATCCATTCAACGAACATTTAGTGTTGGCTTGCTTTGGTGCCAGGCACAGGCTGTTAAATAGGGGTCAAGGCAGCACTGTCCACTGTCACGGAGGTTATGTCATAGAGCTGGAGAGTCTGGCTAAGGTTTGGACCCTGTCTGGTTCTAAACCACACATGTAGCCTCTTTTCTCTTCTACCTTTACAAGGAAAGCCTACAGATGGTTTTCTTTTTAAACCTGTCATAAACACGATAACAACATGGTTATAAAAATATTTTGTCTCAAAAACACTTCAATTGAAAAGACTATTTAACCACCACAGGAAGTGTGTGCAAACAATGGAAGACTTTTCTTACCTCTTATTTAAATTACAAAAGCAAGGCATGAAAGGCTTCTAGGAGGGGGTGGAGCCAAGATGGCCAAATAGGAACAGCTCCAGTCTACAGCTCCCAGCGTTAGCGACACAGAAGATGGGTGATTTCTGCATTTCCGTTTGAGGTACTGGGTTCATCTCACTAGGGAGTGCCAAACAAAGGGTGCAGGACAGTCGGTGCAGCGCACTGTGCACGAGCCAAAGCAGGGCGAGGCATTGCCTCACTCGGGAAGTGCAAGGGGTCAGGGAGTTCCCTTTCCTAGTCAAAGAAAGGGGTAACAGACGGCACCTGGAAAATCGGGTCAGTCCCACCCTAATACTGCACTTTTCCAATGGGCTTGGAAAACGGCACACCAGGAGATTGTGTCCTGCACCTGGCTCAGAGGGTCCTATGCTCACGGAGTCTTGCTGATTGCTAGCACAGCAGTCTGTGATCAAACTGGGGGCCGATATTCAACATTCTTAAAGAAAAAAATTTTCAACCCAGAATTTCATATCTAGCCAAACTAAGCTTCATAAGTGAAGGAGAAATAAAATACTTTACAGACAAGCAAATGCTGAGGGATTTTGTCGCCACCAGGCTTGCCCTAAAAGAGCTCCTGAAGGAAGCACTAAACATGGAAAGGCACAACCAGTACCAGCCACTGCAAAAACATGCCAAATTGTAAAGACCATCGAGGCTAGGAAGAAACTATAGCAACTAACGAGCAAAATAACCA
The DNA here is from genome assembly GCF_009828535.3 of Hylobates moloch. Classification (NCBI taxonomy): domain Eukaryota; kingdom Metazoa; phylum Chordata; class Mammalia; order Primates; family Hylobatidae; genus Hylobates; species Hylobates moloch. Next base: position 1,169,538 of record NW_026652308.1, on the reverse strand, counting down.
ACTAACATCATAATGACAGGATCAAATTCACACATAACAATATTAACTTTAAATGTAAATGGGCTAAATGCTCCAATTAAAAGACACAGACTGGCAAACTGGATAAGGAGTCAAGACCCATCAGTGTGCTGTATTCAGGAAACCCATCTCACGTGCAGAGACACACATAGACTCAAAATAAAGGGATGGAGGAAGATCTATCAAGCAAATGGAAAACAAAAAAAGGCAGGGGTTGCAATCCTAGTCTCTGATAAAATAGACTTTAAACCAACAAAGATCAAAAGAGACAAAGAAGGCCATTACATAATGGTAAAGGGATCAATTCAACAAGAAGAGCTAACTATCCTAAATATATATGCACCCAACACAGGAGCACCCAGATTCATAAAGCAAGTCCT
>NW_026652308.1:1097682-1168740 GCF_009828535.3 Hylobates moloch | reverse complement strand
TGATCTTTGACAAACCTGACAAAAACAAGAAATGGGGAAAGGATTCCCTATTTAATAAATGGTGCTGGGAAAACTGGCTAGCCATATGTAGAAAGCTGAAACTGGATCCCTTCCTTACACCTTTTACAAAAATTAATTCAAGATGGATTAAAGACTTACATGTCAGACCTAAAACCATAAAAACCCTAGAAGAAAACCTAGGCAATACCATTCAGGACATAGGCGTGGGCAAGGACTTCATGTCTAAAACACCAAAAGCAATGGCAACAAAAGCCAAAATTGACAAATGGGATCTCATTAAACAAAAGAGCTTCTGCACAGCAAAAGAAACTACCATCAGAGTGAACAGGCAACCTATAGAATGGGAGAAAATTTTTGCAACCTACTCATCTGACAAAGGGCTAATATCCAGAATCTACAATGAACTCAAACAAATTTACAAGAAAAAAACAAACAACCACATCAAAAAGTGGGTGAAGGACATGAACAGACACTTCTCAAAAGAAGACATTTATGCAGCCAAAAGACACATGAAAAAATGCTCGTCATCACTGGCCATCAAAGAAATGCAAATCAAAACCACAATGAGATACCATCTCACACCAGTTAGAATGGCCATCATTAAAAAGTCAGGAAACAACAGGTGCTGAAGAAGATGTGGAGAAATAGGAACACTTTTGCACTGTTGGTGGGACTGTAAACTAGTTCAACCATTGTAGAAGTCAGTGTGGCGATTCCTCAGGGATCTAGAACTAGAAATACCATTCCACCCAGCCATCCCATTACTGGGTATATACCCAAAGGACTATAAATCATGCTGCTATAAAGACACATGCACACATATGTTTATTGTGGCACTATTCACAATAGCAAAGACTTGGAACCAACCCAAATGTCAAACAACGATAGACTGGATTAAGAAAATGTGGCACATATACACCATGGAATACTATGCAGCCATAAAAAATAATGAGTTCATGTCCTTTGTAGGGACATGGATGAAACTGGAAAACATCATTCTCAGTAAACTATCGCAAGGACAAAAAACCAAACACCGCATGTTCTCACTCATAGGTGGGAATTGAACAATGAGAATTCATGGACACAGGAAGGGGAACATCACACTCCGGGGACTGTTGTGGGGTGGAGGGAGGGGGGAGGGACAGCATTAGGAGATATACCTAATGCTAAATGATGAGTTAATGGGTGCAGCAAACCAACACGGCACATGGATACATATGTAACAAACCTGCACATTGTGCACATGTACCCTAAAACCTAAAGTATAATAATAAAATAAAATTTAAAAAAAAAAGAAAGGCTTCTAGGAGTAGGGCAGATTGAGAAGACACAGCTTCCCTCCTTTCCATGACAAACAGAAATTATGGGCAAAGGGTAACAACAAATTGTAAAACCGAGCTTGGAAAGAAAACAAGACAGAGAAACCCCAAGAGTCCAGAAATAGGAAAAGATCTCAAAGCCAAGTGATGCAGTAAATGGGAGTTCGTTGACTATCCTCCTGTTGGTACTTTGCCCAAACATCAGATCTGGAGTTAGGGTTCTGACACTCGAGTGAGGTGTCACACCTAGGAGTTGGAAGCTAGGTATAAGCCCCTGCAAGGCCTGGAGCTATGAAGAGCTACTCCATTCTCCAATCAAAGCCACAAAACTTTGTTCCTATGAAGGGAAAAAGAGCAAGAAAACTTGTCCTTCTGGGGTCATGGATGGGAAACAAAAAGAAATGGAAAATCAGAAACTAGAGATGCATAGTCAGAAATTATTCCACCCACTTGATAAAGAAAACTTCCTGCTAAGAAAGGAATACCTAGCTAGTCCAGACGAGTAATACTCTTAGAACACTTGCGAATGCAAAACCAAAATCCCACTGCAGACACATCTCCACCACCCACTATGAAACAAACCCGACTGGAGATGAATTAACAATAAAAAGTATAAATCCAATGTGAACATGAAATACAATAAGGGTGAGTTTGCAAGGGCATCAAATGGAGAAGTGGAGCTAACAGGACAATTTGAAAAAGACTATAAAATAAACAAGAGAATGAAGGAGATGGGAGAAGAAATCAGAACTACAGTGAAAGAATGGATCAGAATTTTATAAAAGACGCATTTTAAAGAGAATTAAGAGGAGATTTAGAAATGAAAAACTTAATCATTGAAATTAAAAACCCAATGCACATTCCGTAAGCACATTAGACAGCAGGTGAGAAATTAAGTAAACCAGAAGAAAGCACTAATGCTCTAAATACAGTAGTGAGAAATAAATAGAAATTATAAAAGAGCTCTTAAAAAACATGGAGAATAAAATGACAAAATCAAACATAGATCTGATACCAGTTCTGGAAGTAGACATTGAAAAAAAAGGGAGAAGCATTATTCAACAAAAATGGTCAAAACTGTTCTCAAGAACGACATAGGTCTTTGAACGACACACAGAATCATCTGCAGAAAAATATAAGTTAGCTCCAGCAACATTATACTGAAAGTGCAAAATATCAAAGACCAAAAAAATCTTAAAAGCAGCCAAAGGGGGAAAAAGCTACCTATAAAGGAATGACAATCACACTGACATCATATTTCATATTAGCAACAACAGATGCCAGCATTGTATCTCCAAAGGGCAGTGGGAATCTAGCTATCAAGCTAGTATTTTGAACCTAAATCATCCATGCCTATGTTGTTCAATATGGAGTATTGTAGTCACTGGTCAAATGTGGCTATTGAGCCCTTGAAATGTAGTTAGTCTGAATCGAGATGTGCTGTAAGTATAAAATATACTCTGGATTTCAAAGGCTTATTGTGAAAAGAATGTGAAATATCTTGTTAACAATATTTTATATTGATTACATGTCAAAATGGTGACATTTTGGACATATTGGATTACATAAAATATATTCTTAAGTTCACCCATTTTTGTTTTTTTTACTTTTAAAATCAGCCCCAGTGATCTCCATTCATTCACTTGATAACATTTGCCACCTTCCTCCAATCTCAGGCTATTTGCAAATTGAAAATAATCTCTTAATTAACTCCGTGGCTACTCTGTACTTTTAGCATTTCCTTGGTTTCAAAGTGTACATTTATTTGTAGAATCATTTTATCCACATCTGTCTCCCAACTAAAATAAATGTAAACTCCATAAAGACAGAAACGATACCTGCCATAGCCACTCCTGTGTGCTCAGCCCCTAGCACAGCATGGACCCAGGACTCTATGTCTTAGCTGTAATTAAGAGTATGTGCTTCAGCATCAGATGGCACGATTTCGAATCTGCCTCCACTGGGGCCATCTATTTGACCTGAAGGCACGTCATCTGACTTTTCTGAGCTTTGATTTCGTTGGTTTTAAAAAGCCTATTTTCCTATTCTTTAAGATTTTAATGAAATGATAAATGAAATAGCCCATAGGTTGTCTCCTTCCCTCTGATGCTTTTTAATATGTGCTTGGGACTTAATTTATAAAGTGAGTGGCAACACGGAGCGGTCAACGCCTCTGAAGGAGAAGTTGAGTGTTACTCACAGCTTCCCTAGAAATGAGGCATAGCACATTGTGCAAGGTCACGTGGGGAAACATCAGAGTCACTGAGGAGGGAGGAGGCAGGGGAAGGCATGGCCACAGCTGTTACTGGGGTTTCTGTGGGAAACCCAGGGCAGGGTAAACAGCTTCGGATTGGCTAGTTTGAATAAGCCCGGCAGGCTTTGGTGACATAAAGCTGCCCCTAGGTATCTGGTCCCTGGCCCTGAGTTGACGTAGGGCAGGGGAATATTGCCTTGGTACGTGAGTGTTCAGTGAAGAAGGTGACTGGGGTGTGGCTATGGATCAGTGGGTCAGCATTTGAAAGGCAGGCTCAGAGATAAGCCATTTACGATTTCCAGGAATGAACTAACCCTGGGCGGGGCAGCTTCTCCACAGTCAGCAAGGCCCCCAAGATGTCAAGCATCATAAAATAAAAAAGCACAATTAGTACACTTTTGAGCCACTCTTGTCTTTCCAAAGAGTAACAACTTGCATGTCACAGTGGCCACTCCCTTGTTCTGGACACAATTCTGCTTACTTAGGTTTCTTCCGCTTGCCCTGAGAGATGACTTGTTCCTAAACCACCCTTACCTGCTTTCCAAAAACCACCAAGCTAATTGCCACAGTTCTGCCACAATTCCAGGCTTAGTGCTAGAGCACTCCCCAGCTTAGCCTGTCCCAGCTCCCAGGAGATGCTAGAATAAATTATTGTTAACTATCCTGCAAGCTCAAGGAAATACTATTAAGCATGCCAAAAAAGAAAGAAAGAGCCGGGTGCAGTGGCTCATGCCTGTAATCACAGGAATTTGGGAGGCCAAGGTGGGTGGATCACCTGAGGTCAGGAGTTCAAGACCAGCCTGGCCAACATGGGGAAACCCCATCTCTACTAAAAAATACAAAAATTAGCCTGGCGTGGTGGCACACGCCTGTAATCCCAGCTACTTGGGAGGCTGAGGCAGAAGAATCACTTGAACCCAGGAGGTGGAGGTTGCAGTGAGCCAAGATTGCACCATTGTACTCCAGCCTGGGTGACAGAGCAAGATTCTGCCTCAAAAAAAAAAAAAGAAAGAAAAAGAAAAAAAAAAAAAAAGAAGAAGAAAGGACGGAAGGAAGGAAGGAAGGAAGGAAGGAAGGAAAGAAGGAAATAATATTTTTTCCATTGTAAGTTACAGAAATGACTCAGTGGCTTGGGCAGAAAAGAACTTATTATAAGGATACAGAAGTATCTCAGGAACACACAGGCAGCCGACCTGAGGAATGAACTGGACCGGGGATGCCATGCAGATACTCTTTCACCTTCGTTCCTCTTTGCTTATCTGCTCTGTTCTTCAGATTGACGTTCTTTGCTGCTTCACTGAACATTGTAGATTGAAGGTCCACCGCTACAGCTGACTGGCCCAGTTTGGGTGAGATACCCATCTCTAGTCTAATCAACTGTTGCTGGGGGTGGCAGGGGTGGCAAGGAAATTATAAGCTGAACAGACAAAGACGATCGCAGTGGTTGAATAGTTTGGAAGGTTAAAATGCTGGCTAAACAGCTTCTCAGGGCACAAAACTAGTATGCATTACACATTTTTAAGACAGTGACGGCCGGGCGCGGTGGCTCACGCCTGTAATCCCAGCACTTTGGGAGGCTGAGGCGGGTGGATCACCAGGTCAGGAGATCAAGACTATCCTGGCTAACACGGTGAAACTCCATCTCTACTAAAAATACAAAAAATTAGCTGGGCATGGTGGCACACACCTGTAGTCCCAGCTACTCGGGAGGCTGAGGCAGGAGAATCACTTGAACTCTGGAGGCAGAGGTTGCAGTGAGCTGAGATCGCGCCACTGCACTCCAGCCTGGGTGACAGAGTGAGACTCTGTCTCAGAAAAAAAGACAGTGATATAGTAGGTAGTATTAACCAAACTTACGGAAATTCAAACATCTTTTTTTCCAACGATTCATTAAATATTAGGGAACTAGTGTCCTACAGAATACAGTTGCCAAAGATCAGAGGTTGTGGCATATTTTTGATTTTCCAAAGTGCTTTACTACGTGGCAGAAGATCAAAAGATGTGATTTCTTGACATTCTGTGTGTATATCTTATATAATCGTTGGGTGGATGGGGGCATTGAAGGTTAAGGGTACTTCATGAGAACAGACACAACAACAAAGTGGGAACTTTGAAGTCCCTGCCTAAAGTAGAATCATCAAAATTTGAGCAGGACCAATCCTCAGACCCAGCTGTCTCATCTTAGAAGCTCCAGAAAAGCTGATTGACTGGCCCAAGGTCACACAACAAGTTAGTAGCAAAGTTGAAACCAGAACCATAGCATGACGAGTACGGTTGTTAATGGCAGGCCAGCCTTGGATGCATTCAAGGTAGAGATTTGACTTTTCAAATATTTGCAAAGCCTGCTTTGAGCTAATTGGTACTGTAGGAGTGCATGGATTTTATGATAAGAGGAGCAGGGATTCTGCATTACAAGTTCAGAGACTGAATCCATGTTTGCCAGCCCAAGCTGAGCCTCAAGAGACTCTGAGATCACATTCTTCACTGCCACACTGACAGCCACAGAAGCCGCATGTACTCAGAGTGCACTCACACTGGGAGCCTTGTGGAGTGTTTAATGCTTAATTTAAATCCTAATGATTATTCAGCCTATTCGAGAGTTTAACTCAGTCATCAAAGGTTAAGGTGCCTCCGGGTTCTGCATTTAACAAGGCAGGAAATTAGTTTCTTAGCCCCGAATCCACGTGGAAATAAAGATGGGAAAGTCAGAAACTGACTCTACCTTTGTTCAAATGACCCCCACTGAAAGCTCTACGGAGAGTTGCACATACCATCAGCAGCCCCAAAGCAAAATATGTCATCCATTGGCACCAAGAGACAAAGCAAGTCCTTCCAGGGAGCTTCAAGAGTTGCTGGCTGGTGGCAAAGACCTCGTGCCACCTACCCTCCCCTACCCCAGTGCCTGTCTTTATCTCCAAAACAGAAAAGGGAGTGACATGGGAAGCCCATCTTTGGCCATAGTAGAGCAAACAGCTTCCAGTATGAAGATTTTGCTTGGCCCAAAGCTTGTGCCACTGACTGTTTTAAAAGTAGACTTACTCCAGGCTACCCTCTTTGGGTCCCCTCCTGTTGTATGGGAGCTCTGTTTTCACTCTATTAAATCTTGCAACTGCACACTCTTCTGGTCCTTGTTTGTTACAACTCAAGCTGAGCTTTTCGCTTGCCGTCTGCCACTGCTGTTTGCCGCCATCACAGACCCGCTGCTGATTTCCATCCCTCTGGATCCGGCAGGGTGTCTGCTGTGCTCCTGATCCAGAGAGGCACCCATTGCCACTCCGGATCGGGCTAAAGGCTTGCCATTGTTCCTGCATGGCTAAGTGCCCGGATTCATCCCAATTGAGCTGAACACTAGTCACTGGGTTCCACGGTTCTCTTCCGTGACCCATGGCTTCTAATAGAGCTATAACACTCACTGCATAGCCCAAGATTCCATTCCTTGGAATTCATGAGGCCAAGAACCCCAGGTCAGAGAACACGAGGCTTGCCGCCATCTTGGAAGCGGCCTGCCACCATCATGGGAGCTCTGGGAGCAAGGACCCCCAGTAACATTTGGCAACCACGAAGGGACCTCCAAAGCGGTGAGTAATATTGGGCCACTTCTGCTTGCTATTCTGTCCTATCCTTCCTTGGAACTGGAGGAAAATACTGGGCACCTGTCAGCCAGTTAAAAAGGATTAGCGTGGCCGCTGGACTTAAGACTCAGGTGTGAGGCTGTCTGGGGAAGGGCTTTCTAACAATCCCAGCCCTTCTGGGTTGGGACCATTCCTCTGCCTAGAACCAGCTTCCACTTTCAATTTTCCTGGAGAAGCCAAGGGCTGACTAGAGGCAGAAAGTTGTCGTCCCAAACTCCCAGCGTTAGCTGGTTGAGATCATGGCGTAGCCAGAAGTCTCTACTCAACAGTCGCCCATGCGTGCGCCCCTACCTTTCCTTCTGACCCATACCTCCTGGGTCCTGACCATGACTTTCTTGAAAGTGTAGCCCCAAAATTCTCCTTACATCTGAATCTACTTCCTCTGATCCCTGCCTCCTAGGTACTAATAGTTCAGACTTTCATTTGCTCTAGCAAGTTGTATCTCCAAAGGGATCTAAGGAAGCTCTATGCTGCATCCTTACATATCTAGGCTATAAATCCAGGGAGTCTTGTCCCTGGTGTCCCTCGGATTTAGGTATACAGCTCTCGACATGGGCAGTTATGTGGGACCCTTTCCCCACCACCCTTGCCAAGGCCCCAAGTTTGTAAATGCCTAAGAGGAGAGAAAGAGAGAGAGACAGAGAGAGAGAGAGAGACAGAAAGGAGAGAGACAGAGACAGAGAGGAGAAAGAGGCAGAGAGACAAAGAGGGAGTCAAAGAGAGAAAGAAAGAGAAAGATAGAAATAGTAAAAAACAGTGTGCCCTATTCCTTTAAAAGCTAGGGTAAATTTAAAACCTATAATTGATAATTGAAGGTCTTCTCCGTGACCCTACAACACACCAATACTACCTTGTTGTCAATGTAAACAAGGGCATAGCCTGAAAACACTGAGACCACTGGCAACCCATATACTCTGCTTTCCCAAATATCAGGGGAAGCAGAGTGGTTTACAGTCCTGGACCTTAAGGATGCCTTTTTCTGCATCCTTGTACATCTTGACTCTCAATTATTGTTTGCCTTTGAAGATCCTTCAAACCCAACGTCTCAACTCACCTGGACTGTTTTACCCCAAGGGTTCAGGGATAGCCCCCATCTATTTGGCCAGGCATTAGCCCAAGACTTGAGCCAGTTCTCATACCTGGACACTCTTGTCCTTTGGTACATGGATGATTTACTTTTAGCTGCCCGTTCAGAAGCCTTGTGCCATCAAGCTACCCAAGCGCTCTTAAATTTCCTCGCCACCTGTGGCTACAAGGTTTCCAAACCAAAGGCTCTGCTCTGCTCACAGCAGTTTAAATACTTATGGCTAAAATTATCCAAAGGCACCAGGGCCCTCAGTGAGGAATGTGTCCAGCCTATACTGGCTTATCCTCATCCCAAAACCCTAAAGCAACTAAGAGGGATCCTTGGCATAACAGGCTTCTGTCGAATATGGATTCCCAGGTACGGCGAAATAGCCAGGCCATTATATACACCAATTAAGGAAACTCAGAAAGCAAATACCCATTTAGTAAGATGGAAACCTGAAGCAGAAGTGGCTTTCCAGGCCCTAAAGAAGGCCCTAACCCAAGCCCCAGTGTTAAGCTTGCCAACAGGGCAAGACTTTCTTTATGTCACAGTAAAAACAGGAATAGCTCTAGGAATCCTTACACAGGTCCAAGGGACCAGCTTGCAACCCATGGCACACCTGAGTAAAGAAATTGATGTAGTGGCAAAGGGTTGGCGTCATTGTTTATGGGTAGTGGCGGCAGTAGCAGTCTTAGTATCTGAAGCAGTTAAAATAATAATGGGAAGAGATCTTACTGTGTGGACATCTCATGATGCGAATGGCATGCTCTCTGCTAAAGGAGACTTGTGGCTGTCAGACAACCATTTACTTAGATATCAGGCTCTATTACTTAAAGGGCCAGTGCTGCAAATGCGCACTTGTGCAACTCTTAACCCAGCCACATTTCTTCCAGACAATGAAGAAAAGATAGAATATAACTGTCAACAAGTAATTGCTCAAAGCTATGCTGCTCGAGGAGACTTTTTAGAGGTTCCCTTGACTGATCCCGACCTCAACTTGTATACTGATGGAAGTTCCTTTGTAGAAAAAGGACTTTGAAAAGCAGAGTATGCAGTGGTCAGTGATAATGGAATACTTGAAAGTAATCCACTCACTCCAGGAACTAGTGCTCATCTGGCAGAACAAATAGCGCTCACTCGGGACTAGAATTAGGAGAAGGAAAAAGGGTAACTATATATACAGACTCAAAGTATGCTTACCTAGTCCTCTATGCCCATGCAGCAATATGGAGAGAAAGGGAATTCCTAACTTCCGAGGGAACACCTATCCAACATCAGGAAGCCATTAGGAGATTATTATTGGTGGTACAGAACCCTAAAGAGATGGTAGTCTTACAGTGCTGGGGTCTTCAGAAAGGAAAGGAAAGGGAAATAGAAGGGAACCGCCAAGCGAATATTAAAGCAAAAAGAGCCGCAAGACAGGACCCTCCATTACAAATGCTTATAGAAAGACCCCTGGTATGGGGTAATCCCCTCTGAGAAACCAAGCCCCAGTACTCAGCAGAAGAAATAGAATGGGGAACCTCACGAGGACACAGTTTCCTCCCCTCAGGATGGCTAGCCACTGAAGAAGGAAAAATACTTTTGCCAGCAGCTAACCAATGGAAATTACTCAAAACCCTTCACAAAACCTTTCACTTAGGCATCGATAGCACCCATCAGATGGCCAAATCATTATTTACTGGACCAGGCCTTTTTAAAACTATCAAGCAGATAGTCAGGGCTTGTGAAGTGTGCCCAAAAAAAAAATCCCCTGCACTTCAGGCCATATATTTCAATCCCTATATCTTTATCCTCCTTGTTAAGTTTGTCTCTTCCAGAATCAAAGCTGTAAAGCTACAAATCGTTCTTCAAATGGAGCCCCAGATGCAGTCCATGACTAAAATCTACCGTGGACCCCTGAACCAGCCTGCTAGCCCATGCTCTGATGTTTATGACATCGAAGCCATGCCTCCCAAGGAAATCTCAACTGCACGACCCCAATTCAGCATGAAGCAGTTAGAGTGGTCATCGGCCAACCTCCCTACAGCACTTGGGTTTTCTTGTTGAGAGGGGGGACTGAGAGACAGGACTAGCTGGATTTCCTAGGTCAACTAAGAATCCCTAAGCCTAGATGGGAAGGTGACTGCATCCACCTTTAAACACGGGGCTTGCAACTTAGCTCACACCCGACCAATCAGGTAGTAAAGAGAGCTCACTAAAATGCTAATTAGGCAAAAACAGGAGGTAAAGAAATAGCCAATCATCTATCACCTAAGAGCACAGCAGGAGGCACAATGATCGGGATATAAACCCAGGCACTCGAGCCGGCAACAGCTACCCTCTTTGGGTCCCTTCCCGTTGTATGAGAGCTCTGTTTTCACTCTTTAAACCTTGCAACTGCAAAAAAAAAAAAAAAAACATAGACTTACATAGACTTACTCCTTGATGCCTTCTATCACCTGTGGGAGTAGATCATTTAACGGAACATGCTCATCAAAATGATGGAACTCAGAATGCTTTTTGCCAAGCACCAGCCTTCCAGTTAAGTAGTTTATAGACAAATGCACTCAGGGATGGAAACACTGCGGGAAATGGAAGAGGCTGGGGAGATAAAAGCCACAGCAGGAAGACTCCCCTAGAACACTACATTGATGTTTCTTCCAAAAATCCACGTATCAGGCCCTACCACCATGACCACCTCTTTCCCCACATAGCCCTCACCACCATGCCCAGAAAGACAATCACAGAGGCCATTTTACTGGTTGTTGGATAAGAGCAAATTGTGCAGGACAGGTCAACACTCAATGACATTTTCCTGATTGACCGGTTAATACGAAAATATATCCAGTGCTCCTGGAATTGATGGAGAAATGTATCATTATCTATCTAAGCAGATGCCCCATTGTGCACCCAGCCACTTCTGAGCAGAGGAGGCAAGCCCACAGAGGCCTCCTTCTTCAATCCATCCTTAAGTTGTGTCCCAGAGTGTGCCTTCGTTGGCCCTGTGTGATAGGGTTAAGTTTGTCTGCATGTGTTGTACCTTTATTTGATTTTCTAAGTGTCACCTTGTGGCCATCACCTCCATGATCTTGTGTGAGCTGGTGACACCATCCCAACCCAATAGCTGGATCAGCTGGAGTGTTCAAGGCCATCACAAGATCTCCCTTCCCCTGCAACCCTCATCACTGTCAATTTAATGAGGAATCCAAACACAGAATGACCTTTATTTTTGTTTATATAATTTCTTTCCCCATAGCTAAAGAAATATTTGTTCATTCATTATGAAGTATTTGGAAAATACAAGTGGAAAGAAAACTCTCCCGCAAATCAGTCATAACTCCACCAAATTAAAAGATGATTGAATAACCCTTTCTTTAGTCTTTTTGCTATACATATATATAGAAAACTAAGAGCTAACATTTATTGAATGCTACAGTGCATCTACTACTTTGCTGAAGTTTCAGCTATATTATTCCACTTAATTCTCACTACAACTCTAGGCAGTAAATACTACTTATAATCTTCATGTGTAGTTTTACTTTATATACAATTTTGTTTGCTAGGTTTTTGTTCTTTTAACATTGAAACATAAGCATTTTCCATTTTACTAAAATTTTTCTGGTTATCATTTTTAATGATTTCATGTTTTTTATTTAAATTTTATTTCATACTTTTAGTTTAAAACATACATTAAAATGTCTTTAAGGGTTTGTTTCCATTTTATTTTTAAAATACTGCTGTGATGAACATCTTCATGGGTAACTGTCTTCCATATTTAATATTTAAGATAGTTTCTCAGAAATAGAACTACTAGATCAAATGGGTATAAATATCTTAAGTAGTTTATTCAGTTATTTGCAGACTGATTCTTGTGATTCAAAACAATTTTATGTAATTTAAAGAACATAATATCCATCACTATCAGAAGTTATTAGCTACATTACCCTGCTCAGAGTAAAATAATTTTAAAACTCAAATAGCATTTCACCTCAAACTTTCACACAAAACTAAAAATGCTACCTATTATCAACTACTAAAAACTTTCCAAGTGTGTTAACATAGTACAAGCTGTTTGTGGTGTTTTGGTAAATACAAACAGCATAAAGAGTCTAAAATTTATCCATAATCTCATGAGCGTTCAGAGATGGTCCATTAATATTTCGGTGGATTTCTTCCCATTTCTTAATAGATCAGATAGATAATACTATGTAATCTATTTTATACACTTTTCCATTCAATATTACACTACATAAACCTCTTAAATGCTCTTGATCCTTGAACACAAGTGTTCCCAGGAGACTTGTATCAATAAATAAGTCCTGCAGCCTTTAGAGAGCTGCCCCCAAGCACCCCAAATGTTCTTTGCAGATCTGATTAGGGGCTGATGTGCAAAGATGGTCCTTCCTCTACTACGTCCCACATTGCAAATAGAGGAAGGTTCTCTCGGTGAATATCACTGTTGTTTCTGACTGGACGGCTGAGCATTTGCTCTTATATCAAACAAAGTACCCATCAGCTTTCTGCTGATCTGGAGAAGGTGGCAGATTTCAAAAAAAAATAAAGCTTTGACCAGGGAAGGACTCCTGTGGGCTGAGCAGCAGGAAACCTGCTTTGAAGATTGTAACTTGTCAAGCCAGTCAGGTGGAGTATGCTGCTGTTGGAGGTATTTTTAGAAGCCTAATTCAGCTGGGAGAGGGTGGAGGGGAATCCAGATTTGTACTCAGGTCCAGTGACAGGCAATTTAACCTAGTGATATCATCTTCTGACCTCAGCTCTGGGGAGAGGACCCCACATCGACGGCTGGGCACTCCCTCACCTTCAGGAGCAACTGTCTGAGCTCTTGGCAAGCATGCAGCTCCAGCTTACCTGGAGCCTCTGCTCACAGTTCTCGAGCTGTGGTCCCCATTTCAGAGCTAGGAGATGCTGAGGCTCACAGGAGATCAGAACCGTGCCCTGCACCCTTAGCTGTACCTGGTCTCTGCTGTTCATGGATGCTTAAGAGCAAGCAGGCTGCAGCAGGTGGGACTGGCAAAGACCAAGGCAAAATAAGCTTTTCAACTGTAAAGGAGCAGTAGCTACCAAATGTGCTTCCCGGGGTTTGTCAGTTGGTACAACTCTCATAGAAACATAACCCAGTCAAGGATTCCTAGGAAGTTAGATCTGGGAAGGATCTGAGAAATAAGGTGGGTCAGAAATCATAAACCGCTGCTTTTCCTAGAGCTGAGTCCCACCCCCCTGAGGCTGTCTCCAGCAGTGCATTTAAAACATTTGGAGGTGTTTCCAAACTTTAAAACTCAGGAGATTTTACATAAAATCTGGATTTCTGGCTTACCGGGAAGAATTAGGACATCTTCCAGTACCCGGCTCCTATTCTTGCAGGACAGCAATAAGCCACCCTCTGCAGGAGGAGCACCAAGTCCCCAGGTTGCCACCATCTCCCCCATTCCCTATTATGATTTTTATCTAGCAAGATCCATATATGCTAAGACCCATTTTGACAGATGAGCAAATTGACCTCTGGAGATTTTTGCAATGTGTCCAGTGTCAGACAGCTGGTGAATCTCCTTGTTCCGCCCCTCCTGGTCATGTATACTTCTGCTTATAACTACCTTCTATTCACAAGGTCTCTGCAAAGTCTTCAGTGTGGTTCTCATAAACGACTAGGATTTCCTCCCTTCCTATGAAAGCCCAGTTTGAGCTCTCATCATTGCTGAAGTGAAGCCCTCCCTCTATTAACAAGGCAAATTGAACGGGGTAGGGATGGGGGAGAACAGAGCTCTTAAAAGAAGATCGGGTTCAGTGACTCAAGGCTTGAACTCATTTGTAATCTCTCTAACCTCGGCTACACATTAGAATCAGATTCCCCAATCCCAACCCAGACCACCTCTATCAGTATCTCTGAATCCAGGTGTCTGTATTTTTAAAAGCTCACCCGATGGTTCTAATGTGCATTCACAGCAGGGATCCATTCCTCTGATCACGTTTCCATGTGGCTGCCCCAGCTTCCCTTCTTAGTACTCATGCCGTTTTGGGTAATTTAGGTTGGGGAGTTCCCCTTCCTCAACTGGAAAATGAGGAGGATAGATTGGATGCATGATTTCTAACTTGGGATGCTTTGTTCCTTGACATCCACAAAGGGAATTATGAGATCACTGAGTGCCTTTCAATATTGCAAAATGTCTAATAGAAATCACACACTCATGTTAAGGCTGCACACATTGATGAAGATGTTAAATTTCTTTGCTTTTACCTGGAATTATATATCCTCAATGTAGTGGTTCTAGTTTCAAAATAGGGGGTGTGGGGAGAGAGAGAAGAATGTCCCTGGTGATTACAAACGGAGAGAGAGAGAGGAAAGAGAGAGAGAGAAAGAGAGAGAGAAAGAAAGAGAGAGAGGAAAGAGAGAAAGAAAGAAAGAAAGAGGGCAGGGAGGGAGGGAGGGGGAGAGAGAGAGACAGAGAGAAAGAAAAGAGAAAAGAAAAAAGAAAGAAAGAAAGAGAGAGAGAGAGAGAGAAAGAAAAAGAAAGAAACAAAGAGAGAGACAAAGAGCGAGCGAGTTGGGCCTCATCGTAATGATTTCACAGTTCCTTCTAATTCGGCATTCTGCGGTTTGATGATAACCCAGGGAAGAGAAAAATGACTTCTGAGGAAGCAAATACACTCTTTGAACCCCCTTCTTGTAAAGAGAATTACATTCTAACGTGATATATTTTAGTCCCCCTTCTTTGTGGAATGTTCTAATTAATACCTGGAAGTCAACACACCCGAAAAAAGAAATAGGTCCTAAATTCAGGGACCTCAACCCAGGAGGCCTGGTTTACTTTAATGAGCCCACCAGTTTGACAGCCACAATCGGGGAAGAGGACGGGAACAAGGACAGTGTTGTCGGGATACACATCAGCGGACGGTGACAAAAAATAAAACATTTTGTTACATGATAGATAAGTGCTTCCTGACAATCTGTCTGCTTTTATCTCTTTAGAGCCTCCCTACTGCTCTACTCTCACCCAGCTGTTAAATTATTCTAGCCAACGCGACCGTTTCACCAGTAAACATTTTCCTTGCCTGAAACTAGGAGGAATTTCATCAAGGAAGCAGACGCTGTGTTCGTTAAGCTGATTTTTCTCTTTGCTGTGTCTCCCAGGGAAATGCCCCCTTGAGTTTCCCTCTTGTATATGCAGGCAGAGCTGGTGACCATTGCTAGGCAACGTGTCATCATACATATTTCATCAGCGAAAGAAAGTCTATCTCAGAGAAGCCATCCTTCATCTATTCTAGGGCTTCCATTCTCCTTCATAAAAAGAATAGGAAAAAGGAATAGAAAGCCACCACCTCTATGTTCCCTGGCACCCATGATGAGGAATCAATGACAAAAGAATCAAGTGGAAAATTTAAAACCTAGGCAATAGCAATAGTTAATTTAGAAAACATAATGGGGGGGGAAATTCCATTCATAATATTGTCTTAGCCAGCTTGGGCTGCTATAATAAAATACTGTAGACTGGATGGCTTAAAGAATAGACATTATTTCTCACTGTTCTGGAGACTACGAAGTCCAAGATCAAGGAACCAACAGATTCAGTTATTGGTGAGGGCCTTCCTCCTGGCTTGCAGACAACTACCTTCTTGCTGTGTATTCTCACACAGCAGAAAGAGGAATCTCTGATGTATTTTCCTTTTCTTATAAGAACACTAATCCCATCAAGGAGGCCCCACCCTCATGACCTCATATACCGTCCAAAGGTCCCACCTAGTACCATCACCCTGGGAATTAGGGCTTCAATATGTGAATTTTGAGAGGATATAGACACCGTGCCATAACAAATATCAACCCAAACTTTCAAATGATGCTTACCAAAATTTTGCATTGGCATATTAATATGAAGAGAATACATAATTCAATGGTGTTGAACACTATAAATACCACTTTAAAAAACAATAAGTCTGGGTGCGGTGGCTCACACCTGTAATCCCAGCACTTTGGGAGGCCGAGGCAGGTGGATCAGAAGGTCAGGAGTTCAAGACCGGCCTGGCCAACATGGTGAAATCCCATCTCTACTAAAAATACAAAAAAATTAGCCAAGCGTGGTGGCAGGTACCTGTAATCCCAGCTACTCGGGAGGCTGAGGCAGAGAATTGCTTGAACCCGGGAGGCGGAGGTTGCAGTGAGCTGAGGTTGCACCACTGCACTCCAGCCTGGGTGACAGAGCGAGACTCCATCTCAAAAAAGAAAACAAACAAAACAACTAAACAAACAACAACAACAAAAATAAATAAATACCTAAACAGAGGGGTGACAAAAATCTGGAACCATAACCAGAATATGAAGACTGGTTTTCTTAGGCGGTTAGCACTATGGATGTGATAGACAGAATTCTAAGGTGACTCCTACGATTCCCACCACCTGGTGTACATTCCCTGTAAATTCCCCTTCTCTTGAGGGTGGGCAGGGCTTGTAAATGTGATGGGATATCACTATATGCTTATATTATATTATATGGCAAAAGGGATTTTTGCACATGTAATTAAGACCTGTAATCAGCTGAGTTAATCAAAAGGAAGATTATCCTGGGCAGATCAGACCTACTCAGGTGAGCGCCTAGAAGGGGTCTAGCAATGGGAGATGAAAGAAGTCAGAGAGCTCCTGCGAGCCTGGAGTAAAGCATGAGTGAGACTGAGCAGAGGATTCAGCTAAGCTGTACCCAGACTCCTGACCACTGAAATGGAGATAGCTGATGTGTATTGTCTTAAGCTAACAGTTTTTAAAATTTTGTTTTGGTTTGTTCTTTTGAGGCGGGGTCTCACTCTGTTGGCCAGGCTGGAGTGCAGTGGCATGAACATGGGTCACCACAGCCTCAACTTTTGGGCTCATGTGATCCTCCTGCCACAGCCTCCCAAGTAGCTGGAACCACAGGTGCACACCACCAGGCCCGGCTAATTTTTTTTTTATTTTTTTATTTTTTACAGAGGTTGAGGTTTCACCATGTTGCTCAGGCCAGTCTTGAACTCCTGGCTCAAGCAATCTTCTTGCCTCAGCCTCCCAAACCTGGGATGACAGGTGTGAGCCAGCACGCCTGGCCTATCTTAAGCTAAGTCTGGGGTAATTTGTTACATAGCAATAGAAAATGAATATAGTGAGTGACTGTTGTGTTTTCTGTTTTCCATTTTTTGAAATTCCCATGCATTACTTTCATAACAAACAAACTGAAGACAAAGTTGAAAACCCCATTTGGAATACAGGATTTTTTTAAAGTACATCACTGTTGGCATCCTGAGGCAAAGGGAGTGTCTCAGGGTTTCCTGACACTTGGGCCACATTCACAAACTTCCTTTCTCACCATCAATAAGTAAAAGAGGTTTATCATGACACTAATTCAGAACCTATTTTAAAAGGACTGTGCCCGTATGTTTACCGCGGCACTGTTCACAATAGCAAAGACTTGGAACCAACCCAAATTCCCATCAATGATAGACTGGATAAAGAAAATGTGGCACATATACACCATGGAATACTATGCAGCCATAAAAAAGGATGAGTTCATGTCCTTTGCAGGGTAAGGGATGAAGCTGGAAACCATCATTCTCAGCAAACTAACACGAGAACAGAAAACCAAACACCACATGTTCTCACTCATAAGTGGGAGTTGAACAATGAGAACACATGGACACAGGGAGGGGAACATCACACACAGTGCCCTGTCAGGGGGTGGGGGGCTAGGGGAGGGATAGCATTAGGAGAAATACCTAATGTAGATGACAAGTTGATGGGTGCAGCAAACCACCATGGCACATGTATACCTATATAACAAACCTGCACGTTCTGCACATGTATCCCAGAACTTAAAGTAGAACAATAATAATAATAATAAACTAATAGCAATACAGTGAGCCATTGGTATGGTTAGGTAACCATATCAATATGGCATTAAATGTAAATGCACTAAGAACTCAATTTAAAAAGCAGAAATTATCAGCCTACATCACAAAAGCAACATATAATTTTATTCTGTTTACAGGAATATGTTTTATATATAAGCAATTGGATTAAAAGTAAAAGAATGAGAATATTTACAAGGAAAATCATATCACCTTGCCAGACCCAGAAAAAAAATGACAAAGTTCAGCACCCATTCATGATAAAAACTCACAAAACTAGAAATAGAATGAAACCTTCTCAACCTTGAAAAGCGATCTATGAAAAGTTTACAGTTAATATCACGGAAATCATGCAAGAATGAATGCTTTCTCCTAAGGTTAGAAACAAAGCCACGATGTTTTGCTTCAAACATTTATCTTGTATTGGAAATCCTAACCAGCACACTATATGAAAAAAAAATTTAGGTAAAAATTGAAAAGAAAGAAATAAAACTATTTCACACAGCATGATTATGTAAAGGTCATAGCATTTGAGATCAATGTACAAAATCTAACTGTGTTCCAATAAAAATATATATAAAATTTTAAAAGGAGTGTGCCTTATAATGTACCTTATTCCAGAAATAAACAGAGGTCAGACTTGGGTGTCTATGAAAAATAGTTAGAAAAGCACATGGGGATGTATATAAACAAGTGTCCATCACTGTCTCGCTTATAAAGATAAAATTCAGAACACGTATGAGCACTAGTAATTGCAGATTGATTAAAGTACGGTCCATTCATTCAATGGAATACTATGCACCCATTTTAAAGATTACATCGCTGTATATTTATTAATATAGAAAGATGTGCATGATATAATGTTATGTATTTAAAAAAAACAGGTTACAAGAACTTACAACAGCATGGGCCGGGCACAGTGGCTCACGCCCATAATCCCAGCACTTTGGGAGGCCAAGGCAGGTGGATTGCCTGAGCTCAAGAGTTCAAGACCAGCCTGGGCAACACGGCGAAATCCTGTCTATACTAAAATACAAAAAATTAGCCAGGCGTGGTGGCATGCGCCTGTAATCCCAGCTACTCAGGAGGCTGAGGCAGGAGAATTGCTTGAACCCGGGAGGTGGAAGTTGCAGTAAGCCGAGATCATGCCACTGCACTCCAGCCTGGGTAACAGAGACTCCATCTCCAAAACAAAAGAACTTATAACAGCATGATCTCAATTTTTTTAAAAAAAGATATATAAGGATAGGTATATAAACAAGGATCTAGAGAAGGAAAGAAAGAAAAGTTGTTTGTAATGGTGTACACCAAGGTGATAATAATGGTTATATCTAGTGGTTGTTTTATGGTCGTTTTCTTTTTGTTTATTTAGACTTTCTAATTTTTTCAATAAAAATAGATTAATTGTGTAATTTTTCAAATGCAAAGAAAAAATTAACTATCTAATAGATTAAAGACACAGAAACATGTGTAAGGCTGCTCATTAAAAGATTTCAGTTTCTACTTAGTAGTCAATAGCAGCTGATGTTCCTCAAGTTTTATTAACTGGTGGCAATATTCCTACTTGCCCTCATATTTATGGCAATGGTTCTATCTGTTGATCCTTTTTTTTTTTAGATGGAGTCTTGCTCTGTCACCAGGCTGGAGTGCAGTGGTGCCATCGCACCTCACTGCAACTTCCACCTCCTGGGTTCAAGTGATTCTCTGCCTCAGCCTCCCGAGTAGCTCAGGCCTGTGCCACCACACAAGTTAATTTTTCTATTTTTAGTAGACATGGGGTTTCACCATGTTGGCCAGGATGGTCTCAATCTCTTGACCTCATGATCTGCCTGCCTTGGCCTCCCAAATATTGATTCATTTTAATAGAAGACTGCTCTCCAGAATAGTCTCATAAATATGTTTTTCTTAGCACTAATGGCATATTTTCCAGATACAAATTACAGGGACCAGTTCTCAATCACTGTGTTGTTATCACAAAACATGTAGAAAGCACTGAGAATCCCATCTCCATCATATGTATTGATGCTTTAATTATGAGGTACCCAGCAGAAGACATTCCAACTGAGAAAATGAACCCTTTCCATCATCTGCCCCCCACCTTACACCGACGTCTAAGTGATGATCTCACTCTTCAGGTTTGGGGTCTTCCTGCTGTGTTCAAAGTCATGGGAACAAAAGGCATTTAAAGCCCTAAAATCACTGGCGATGTTGACCAATGAGACATCTTCCTAGTGAGGTGAATGCTTGGCTGGAGGAGCACATCTGTGTACATGAGAGAGTAGAAAGACCTCTGCCACAGGGAAGCTGTAAGTGAGGGCTCTGCCACCAACTGGAGAGCCTAGTCCAGTGGTTCTTAACTGGAGATGATTTAGGCCCCCAGGAGACATTTGGCAATGTCTGAGGATATTTTGATTGTCACATGGGTGGGAGCTGTGTTTTTGGCATCTAATGGGTAGAGGCCACAGATGTTGCTAAATGTTCTAAATTCACAAGACCACTCCTCACAACAAAGAACTTTCCAGCCCAAAATTTCAGTGGTGTCCTGCTTAAGAAACCCTGGCCCAGAGTGTCAGAGAGATACAAAGCTGGTGGTATCAAGGGCCTGACCAGGTGAGAGCAGAGCTCTCTTACAAGCTAAAACCACCCCAAAACAGAGCAACAGCCAAAGTTAGACCCAATTCCAGCCAATACTGAATAACCAGAAGTAGATTGATCCTACTCACACAACTAGAAAACCAGACAAATATATCAAAAACAACAGTATTGTCATCCGACAGCTAAGGACTGTCATCCCCAAGAGAAAGAAACAACTGAGGTTAGCCCTACGGTTGCCCAGGTTATTGCTGGAGGCATTTTCTAGGCTGCAGCACAGGGAGGGGGCGCCCAAGTAGAGTCAGGAGGTCTCCCTGAGGTGAGGAGATGGAGCAGAGGATCCAGTGAGGGCAGGGCTGCTGGAATTATGGGGAGGCAGCACAAGTCTATGCAGAAAGCGTCCTGGGCCCGGCTGAGTACTGGTCTACACATGCTTAAGGGGAAACTACCTGGTACTGGAAAAAGAACCATCAGAAAGGAATACACAGAACAATTCCAGGGCTCACACAGGGCTGGGTATGGTTTGTGTTCCCACTAGCCAAGGTGGAAGAGCTTTTAATGCATGTGATAATGGGTAAAATCCTCAGAAATGCATGGACTAAATAGTGGGGGCAAATTGGCCCTAGAATAAAGGCTGCCTTGGACCAGACCTAACAAAATTTAAAAGCAAGCCCCAAAGAACTGAGTAGATTCCAAAGAATTTAACTGCATGCCAAAACAAAATTCAATACTATTTGAAGGAATACAACAAAATCCAGCCAGAAAGAACATAAAAATCACAATATCCAGCATCCAATAAAAACTTACCAGACAGCCCAGGTGTGGTGGCGCATGCCTGTCGTCCCAGCTACTTGGAAGGCTGAGATAGGAAGATCCCATGAGCCCATAGGTTGAGGCTGCAGTGAGCTGTGAACCCACCACTGCACTCCAGGCTGGGTGACAGAGCAAGACCCTGTCAAAACAAACAAAAAATCAAAAAAAATACCAGATATGCAAAGAAATTTACCAGATATGCAAAGGAAAATATGACCTATAGCCATAGGAAAAAAACAATCATGAAAGAAAGACCTGGAAATCATAGAGATTATGGAAATAAGAGACAAGGACACTAAAATAACTTTTATTGTCATGTTCTGTATATTCAAGAAGATAAACATGACCAAGATGAGGAAAGAAAAGGAAGACGTAAAATATTGAGAGTGCTGATTTATTTCTTCATCTCAGCACTTAGGAACATGGTGGTGTGCTAGGCTCTGGGACAGCAGAGATGAGTAAGCCACAGCCCCTGCTCTTCTGCAGCTTATTTAGTAGAAAAGGCAGATGTTGAAACCATTAAATATGATTGAATGTCATATTTAATGCCAGTGTAGTTTTGGGCAAAGTGTTGGAGGAACACAGCAAAGTGGAATGTAACCATATATGGTAGGCAGTAGGGGGTAAGATGAGGGTCCTTTATTCTTAAAACAAATAGTAATAGCCAACTTTATGCAATAGCAAAAATAATTTGCCAAACATTTATTGTGTACCAAGAACCATAAGCAGCTTAGGGAAGAAACAGAGAAATAAAAACAGAAATGAACCCCTCCTCTCCTAAAGGTAATATTTACTGACCACTGAAAATCATTTTATCTTCACAACTCTGCAGGCACACTCTGGTAGATCACATTAATGTTCCCCAATTTTTAACTCCCTTCTGTATCCATTCCTTTTGACTTGTACCTGAAGTTCTTCCCATCAAAGGATCAGAACTGATTTTCCTGCCCCATCACTTTTTGTTTGGCCACATGACTTGCTCTGGCCAATGGAAATGTACCAGATGTGATATGACCAGAGACTTGAAAAATGCATGTGCATGTGGGCTTATTTTCCTGTGTATGTGCCAGTAGCATGAGGAGAATATGCCTGAAACCAGGAAGAGGATGTGAGACAAATGGCACAGAAGCATTACAACAACCCACAGGCCTGCAGTAAGAAGCAGTTCACTGAACAGAGCCCAGTCTAGATCAGACAAACCCCAGCCAGCCCACAGATGTATAAGCCAACAAATGCCTATTGTTGCATGCCACTTTTATTTTGTGCTTTCTTGTTAGGCAGCAGTATCTGACAGACATGCACCATCAGATAAATGATGAAAGTTAAGTGACACAGCTAGAGTGATATTCCTAGTAAACAGTAGAACTGGGATTTGAATTTACATCTGCCTGATTCCAGAGCCAGCATTTTAACAGATTGCTGCTTCCCAGAAACCTCACTCCTGGGAATTTTCCTGAAGGAAATGATTCCTAAAAAGGTTATATGCACATATATATTTACTGAAGTTTTGCTTATAACATTAAGAAAAATGAAAACACCCTAAAGTCTGCAAAGTAAAAGAAGCAGTTAAGCAAAGTATAATCTACCATCTTGAAGAAATGGCTTGTGCTTATTAAAATGAAAATTATGAAAAATATGTAACATTAGAGATCTATATTCTAATATTAATCTTGGAAACCAAAATATATTTTGTAGGTCAACTAAAAGTAAAATCGTGTGCATAAATATGCAGATTTATGTATGTGTTTGCATACATATATGCAAATAGACAAGGGCAGAAAAGCAGTTTATAAAATGAAATCAATTTCAGAGAGTCGCAGGATTAGAAGCGATGTATTTTAGTCTTTAAATTTTCCATTAGAGTTGTTATAATAAAAACAGTGATTAAACTGACACACACATAGGTTTGATGTCACTCCTAATCCACTCAAAGGACTTACACAGCCACCCACTGCCAGGCTTCCAGCAACCTGGGTGTCACCAAGATCTTTCTTCCCAGTCCTGTTAGCAATGGGCTTCAGAGTGCATCTTTACCATTACAAACCCCAACTACAGGCTGCTGAGGCTTATACTTGGCCTTAGGGAAGAAAGAGAAAAGGCCCTCAATCCCCAGAGGTCTTGCATTTGGCAGCCAGGACAGATTTTTCCATTAATAAGGTCTTTCAAATCAAAGTTGGAGCCAATTCTTATCTCTCATGGTCAACCTGGTTAGAGGACAAGGAAGGGATGTGAATGTGAGGGGCATTTGCCTCCTCCCTCCTGCCTTTCCAGAATTCAGAGATAACTTGTACAAGAGCGCTTATGGGTGCCAGGGCTCTCCGCTGGACACGTGACACACAATATCCCATTTAATCTACAAGAGGAAGAGAAAGTCCTGAGAGAGACTCACATGGTTAAAAATATCCATTGGCCAAAGAACCAAGCACACTTAAAAATCAACACAAAGTTAGTCATGTGGATGAAGATTCGTATTTCTCTTTACTACCTCTTAACCACCAGTAGGTGGTAAATAGATCTGGAGTCTGAGAGATTCAGGTTCAGATCTTGACTTTGCACTTCTTTGCTGTATGTTTTTCAGCCACTTGCTTAATAATCTCCAAGCATGTTTCTTCATTTGTAAAACGGAGATTAGAATAATAACAAAACATGCCCTTCCAACCTTCCAGAGAGGTTTCAAGGATAAAATGGTGTATGTGTAGGCACTGTGCAAATATCTGTGGCTATTTTGAGAGATTCTTGCAGTCATGGTTTACCAAATTGAGTCTCTCAAGGTATGATAACTGCTCATAAACTGGAAGGTCAAATGTGGGAGGAGCTTAAATTCCATCTGTGTACCTTCCCTACAGCTATCATGTTAGGCATTGATGATGGGAAAAGAATTTGAAAGGATCTGCTAGCTGCCTGCTCTCTTGTCTTTTCTAATCCCACTTCTAGGTACCATGAGTGTCAGAGCAAATACTGCCTCCTCCTTTTAGAATGTTAGTAGTACAAGCCAAGTGTGCTAAAAAATGTTTGATAAGCCACAGCACACTTAGACGTACCTCCTAAATTATTCCCTATTTTATCACATTAATTATGCGTTTATTCTCTACAGAGCCTCCCTTTTTCCCTTGTATTAGTTTCAGTATTCACTCAACAACTGGGCCATGCCTTGGGCTAGCACTGGTGCTACAGGTCACGGGAGGAGGGACTCTGCCCTTTTGAATATGATGACCTAGTAAATGGGAAAACTACCTAAATAATTAAATATACCATAAGATGTGCCATCTCAGAAGCAAGTCAAGCTTCTATGGGTTGGAAGAGTGTAGCCCAGAGAGAACAGCAGGGGCACAGGTTGACAGGAGTGAGAAAATGAAAGCTTTTTAAAAGAAGATGTCAGGATTTTCTAAACCAAGCAATTTGATTTAAAAAAAAAATTGTTTGGATTGTAAGTGGCCCATAAATTAAACAATACCAATTTATGGGGTTTTACTTTTGTTTTAATTGAGTATGTTGCTTTTTTATCCATTTTTGGAATGCTGTATGCTGTAAGGTTTCAGTTGCTAGGACCTAGATCCCACATTGAGATCTCAAGAGTGAAATCTTGGTGCGTGGCTACCGGGTCTCCACCCGGCTGTCTTGTCATTCTGCTCATGTGAGAATGGACCACGTGCTGCAGCTGCTAGGTGCAGGATGCGAGAGGGGAAAGCAGCAAAAGAGGGGGCTTAGAAGAGTTAGCTAGGGCCCGACCTGGAGGATCAGAAGGAAGGCTTTGGATTATATCCCTCAGCTAATAGGGATCCAGAGAACTGTAAGCAGGATGGTGACCACACCAGCTGTGCCCCAGCCCTCAGAGATGTAACCTAAGGGAATGCTTCCCACAGGAAACATACCGTGGCAGTTATCGCAGCTGAGGGTTGAGAGAACGGGATCCTAGCAAATGACTTGGCACCTATGCAATCTCTGCAGCAATGTCCCCAACACATGTCAGAATAAAAACATTCGCCTGGTTCAGTGCCCCTAAAATCTCCCACTAGAAAGAGCACCAGGGAGAGTGAGTGCATCAAGGGAGCTGAAGAAGAGCATCCCCTAAAGGCAAAAAGAAGATGCAGTGATAAGCAGGGTGAGGCTTGGAAAAGGACAATGGAAAATCAGAGGATAGACAGCCCAAAAATGGGTGGGCTCTCCACCAGGGCCCCAAGAGCAAGGAGATGGAAGGAAAAACTTCAGTAGCTCATTTTCTGACAGAACATGCCTAACTCCCCAAGATATCTGAAAGTCAAGATAAGAAACAAGCATATTTGAGACCTATACAGGAATTTCTGCCAGCAAGTACACTGTGTTCAAGATGGCTTTAGCAATCAACCACCAAGTAAACTAAAATGAGGCGGGCCACAGCTTCCACTGGTCTCTGTGCCCAGGTGGTTTTGGATCCCTTGGAGTAGCGCTAATGGACACCAAGAGTAGGAATTACAGGAGTCTAGATTGGTAGATGTGACAAACTAAAATGTAATACTCTTGCATACCGAAAAATCCACAGATACAAAATTAAAAGGCAAATTTAGAGAAGAAGAGCTTTATGCACAAAGCTGTGTTTAATCATTTTATTTATTTTCATGAAAAATTTAAGACAGCCTAATAATCCTACAATCGGCTTTTAAAAGTAGTTATGAAGACTGGTAAATGTGGAAAGTGCTCACAAATGCGTAACTAAGGCATAGAAACAGAACATGACATTTGGAATATATAGTATAATTTTATCCAAATAGCAATAAAAACGCTATGCATAAAGAATCTAGAAAGAAATTTTAAAATATTTGTTCCTTCTTATTCTCTTGGGTAAATGCTATTAACCAGAAGCTGATGGAAATGTTTTTGGACAAAATCCATCTGTCTGAGATTCATCTTGCTTTTGGAGTCTGAGCTCTCATCTCGGTTTGGGAAAAGACCATCTATGAAAATATGTATTTTTTTTTAGCCAAAGTGACATTAATCTTTGTTTTTTTCCTTTTGGGGGCCAATAATAGATGCGGCTACTAGAGCTCCCACCAGGAATCCCCACATGACATGGGCTCTGGCCAGCTGTTTCTTTCTCCTCTCTGGTACCTGCCATGGCCCCCGTGCTCTGCTCTGTGAAGGGAGGAGTGGGGAACAGGAGGGTGGAGAAGGTGCCATTGCATGCAGAAGGCTTCCCCTGCAGTTTGCGATTGGGACTCAGAGTAGAACTGTTCAGCTCTTTGGCCCCATGAAGATCTAGCACAAAGCAAGCCCTCCATAAATGCTAGTTGAACTGTATTAGAAGCATAAACAAAGTATACGTTTAACCAGGCTCCTGGTACAAACCAAATAAATGTACACAGAAGCCAGAGTTTATTTCAAGGGCCAAGGAAGAAAAAAAACACTCTATTAGGCTCTTTTGTGTCTTTCTGGAGTGAAACAGTTGTCACTTTTGCAAATGATTACAGCCCTCGCCTAATTCTTCCATTGTATGCTCTGTCTGGCATGGGGAACTCACTTTGAGGTGGAGGACGGGAGGGTGAGCATAGATGAATGTGCCCCAGCACTGGGGCACTGCCAGCATGAGCAGCAGAGGCTTCCTAAAGGTCTCTGTGCCCATGTGGAGCAGGTGGTAGGGACAAACTGCTGTGTACCAAGAGGAGAGACTGAAGAACAGCAGAAACAAAGTTCCCAATGGAATTAGAAATATGAGTGGACACAAACCTCAATGATTTTCTGCTGAGGCCCCTACTATAAAAGACTGCTTTCCACCTGCTTCTGGAAAAAGAGCCTTCTGGGTGCATTAACCTTATTTACAACTAGGCTGCTTCCATCTATGCAAGCACTGATGCAGGCAGTGGGTGTATGGGAATTGTAAAGGCAAATGTAGAATAGCTCTGCTCTTAAGAAGCTTCCAGTCTGCAAAGGAATCTTGGTCCTCCTGGGCATATAGAGACCTGAATTCAAATCTCAGCTTGGGCTCTGGACAACCACATAACCTTAAGTAAGTCTCAACTCCTACCCTGACCTCTTTGCATTATCCATAAAGTTGAGGTGATGTATTTAGGAATTCCCACTCCTCTGACCTGCTATTGGCATCCATCAGCAGAGTGCTTTTGCAATCTGAAAACTTCCTCCAGTATCACTAAGAACCAGGAGGATAACCTCTCAACTTCCCACCAAGCATGTCAGCATCTCCACTGTGGCACCAAGGCAAAGGAAAGCCCTGGGCTCAGAGGGCTCCAGGAATCACAGCGTGACTGTTGCCCCATGTGTATGGTAATTTCACCAAGGGCTAAGTGGCTAGCAAATTTGGAAGGGCAGGGTTTGTGATTAGCTCCCCTCCCAGTATCCCCCATATAGCTCTCTATTGCATATGCAGCAAGTCTGAACCCAGTTCATAAAACACAGGTTTGCACACGACGAATCTTTATTTTACTACAACTCAACTTAAATTCTATTTGAAGCCCATTCTGATTGATGGCAGAAAATGTAATCTTAGCCAATCCTGGGAAATCTTTGCACTTCAGGTTTAGACACAGACAGTTCAGAATTTCCCCCGTCCCCTCCCTTTTCCCAGGAGTAACATCAGAGTTCAGGGAGCCCCATGCAGGATCATTAGTTCCAGGTAGGCAAAAAGAAAGAGTTCATATTCCCCAGTCCTTGTTTCTCGATGCAGAAATATTTGTCAAGTTGTACTCCAGGCCCTTTTCCTCATGCCTCCATGACTTATCTAAAAGGAGCCAGGCTTGTTTTTCTGTGTTTCCCTCCCTTTAAGATCTGTCTACAGAAAGCACCCACTCCCCTCTGCCCCTGCCAAAGAAGGGCTGCAGTTGGCTTGCACTTCTGTGAATACATTAGTCCATGGAACCCTGGCGTGCTGTACCTATTAGTAGGTCCACTGTTTCCACTGAACTCAGCCACATCCTCGCATCTCACCTTTGTCCCTTATAAAGATGGTGCTTGGATTTAAGACAGCCCAACTTCTCTATCTCTCAATTATTTCTGAACTTAGGTTATGGACAGGGATGTTATTTATGAGCCCCCTCCGATCCTTATGAGTAGTGTCTGCCCGTGTAGGCATCTGCTGATGTGTCTGTATTTCTCTCTGCTCCCCAGAGCAGGGGCTCAGCCAACGTCAGCTGATGCAAACCCCATCGTGTCTATGAGCTTGCCAGTGCCTGTTCTCTCTGCTGACTCCCCTCTTGAGCACACGGGAACATGCGTATTCCTTCCCACACCCCTCTGACAACTCTCAGGCCTCCCTGACCCTGACAGCCCACTTTTCTTTATCACCCCCATGCCATGATAGTGCAAGGAAGTTGACCCCTGGGCCTCTCTGTATTCTCAGATCCCCAAATTCCTCTGAGAATTACATTGTTTCAGAGACCCAGCCTCTATTAGTTTCTTAGGGCTGCTGTAACAAATTGCCTCCAACAGGGTGACTATAGCAACAGAAATTTATCCAGTTCTGGAGGCTAAAAGTCTGAAATCAAGGTATCAGCAGGACCACGTGCTCTCTGAACATGCAAGAAGAGGATCTTTGCTCGCTGCTTCTAGCTTCTGGTGCTCGCGGCAATTCTTGGGGTTTTTGGACTCATGAAAATATCATTTCAATCTTTGCTTTTGTCTTCATACAGCCTTTTTCCCTGTATCTGTGTCTCTGTGTCCAAGCCTAGTCTTCTTACAGGAACACCAATCGTTGGGTTAGGGTCCACCCTAATGCAGCATGGCCTCATCTTAACTTGGTTACATCGGGAAGGCCTCACTTCTAAAAAAGGTCACAATCACTTGTACTAGGGGTTAGGACGTCAACATATCTTTTTGGGAGACAGTTCAACTCATAACACAGTCCCATCCTTGAAGTATACCTTAGAATTACAACACCTCTCCTTCCTTCCTTCTCTCTCTCTGTCTCTCTCTCTCTCTCTCACACACACACACACACACTCTCACACTCACACCTCATTTCCAACTCTTCTTTCTCTTGCAACTCCAAGGTATTTTCAACTCTCGGATGGGGAAAATACTATCTGTTGTAGTTATTCTACCAAATCTTCTTCCCTTAGGTATGGACAGCAGTTTTTCATTTGTTTGTTTTATTTTAAAAGCCAGGAACTTGGTGCCTTTGTCTTCTGGCTTCTGGGCCACCCTTCCTTGAGGCCAAAAGATGTCTCCTGTCTCATGGCAGGAATGGGAAGAAGGTCCCAGGGAAAAGGGCATGGAAGGAACCACATATTTCTCAATATCATCCTGGAACACGGACGTTTCTTTCAGAATATTTTCTGAGTCTTTATTGATTTTCACCAGTTTTTCAGCCTTCTGCCACCACTGGGATCTTTTGGTTCTGAAAATTCTCATGAGGAGAGAGGATAAAAGACAAGAGGCCACATTTGCAGAAGTGGCCCCCCTGCCACTTGTAAAGGCTTTGCAGGCTGTTGGTGAGAAAGCGGGAGCTTGTACACCTTCATCCAAAGATCTGAGTGTCCACTAATGGTGTGGCCGGAAAGGAGAGAAGAGCCAGTCCGACAAAAGACTGTCCCCAGTGGAGCCAGACAGCCTGTTTTAGAGGTTTATTTTGAAATGTTTGGCCCATGTCTCCAAGGCTCCTTTAAAATATAGATACCAATAGGAACCATACAAATCTTCATGGTAGTTATATCAACATTTTTCCAGCATTTCCAAATGCAAGTCCTCTTTCAACAAACATAAAAGTTTCATGGCCTTCTTTTGAGTTATTTGGAATTTCAAAGTAAATAAGATATACTGACCAACAGCAGAGTAATATTATTCAGACGGTTTCTTCAATCTGCACCTCTCTCCCCTATGCCCTGGGGATTCTAATCTTTCCCACTAGGGGGTGAGAGCAGTGCCTCTCTTCTGCCTAGTGATAAGCACCAATTTGGGGCTTTAAAATCCTGATCATCCCCTTAGATTTAGAAAACAAGGTCCTGGGAGAATTTGGTCCTGGACAGTTACAGGGGTTGGCAGTGAAGGAGCAGTGGACCAAATGGGAGGAGTCTTTGCAGGGAAGAGCGAATCTTGCAAAGCTACCATAGCAGAGACGTCGGGGCTGTATGAAAATGCCCTGGGTCTTGGGAAGGCCTTGGGGAAGTAGGGGCAGGGGGTTGGACAGGGAGAGTGGAGAAAACACTGGACAAGATGTCAAAAGACCCTGGTTCGAGCCCTGCTGCTTACAAGTCATGTGACTGCAGTCAAATCCCTCAACAAAACTGTTGTCGCAGGTAGTACAAGGCTGAACACTCAGAATTCACCTGGGAACTAGGGGAGATAATTCCACATGAAGTTGTTCACCCAGTGCTAATTTCCTACTCACCGCCTTCCTCATTCAGATGAGCCTGTTAATAACAATCCAGTCACTGGCAGGAAGTGGAAGCCAGGCTGAATCCAGTTTAGAAATGGTCTAGTTCCCATGTTGCTTCAGCACTGACCTCTTCTCTAGACATGGCCCATCAACTCGGAGGCAGGCTTGTCCCAAGACCACTACCACCATCACACGCTGGTGGCTTCGGACATCCCTGTTCACGAACCCTTGTGTAATGCCCAGAGTTAGATTCTGATGACAAGGGCCATTCCAGGCTGAAGTGGCAGATGCTTTGCCATCGAATACCAGCCTGAATGCGCTTTAGCTTCAGAGGTTCACACTGATGCTGGGAGATATTCTAAGCTCTCTACCCAGACAATGACAGATTGCTGCCTGCATATATTTTCTCCTCTTTTGGCAAAGTAAACGGAGTAAGTTCATTCAAAAGGAGAGAAAGGGGTGTTCTCTTGGGATGCTCAATCCAAATATAGTTCTGAGGGTTAAGGAACTTTAGAAGCAGGAAAAAAAAAATAGATGGGAAATAAGGTTGAGGTCTCCAGTTAGTAGTTTTTGTCGTTGTTGTCGTTGTTTTTTTTTTTTTTTTTTTTTTTCCAAAAATTCTGTCAGATTTAATTAAATCATCACAAGTGCCTTTTAAAGGGCTCTGTGTGGTTGTCCTGCATGGTTGGAGGAGCTTAATCCAAGAGGCAGGGAGAGCTTTGGTATCATGCCAACTTCTGTTCTTTCCCAGGCAAAAAACACAAGTCAGCCCAGTAGTACTCATCATTATGTGGACCCAGAAGGCCATCAAATGCAGAGCTGGCAACGGGTCCTGAGGCTCAGCACAGTGTAGGAATTTTGCCAGAAAGTCCAATATGCACATCTTTCTCCCCTGAACTGGCCTAGCCTTTGTCTGCCGTGCTGTGTCTGTGCTGCATTTACTGAGTTCCTAAGCTACAGCTTCCCTGTCCTCTTTATTCTCCTGCAACACCAGGGAAACAAAAAACAGGGCTGAAATTCCATTCTCTCATTTAATAGACATCCATTGAAAAAGAAGGCTCTATAGGTAAAAATATCATATTTAATATACATTATAATATATGAAATAATATACGTAAAAAATGATCACAGCAGACATTGATGAGCCTGGCAGTGTTCTAAGCACTTTGTTTTCAAAATACAAAACAAAACAAAAACTAAATGCAAAACTATGTGTGTCATCAATTGTGCTATTCACCAGACCACCCTGGATCTCCCCACTCTGAGCACATGGTTGGACTGGACATCATGTTCCCACTGTGGTTGGGAGGGGCCATGTGACTTATTCTGGCCAATGAGTTTTGAGCAGAAGTGAAGCATGTCATTTGCAGGCTAGAGTATTTATTGCTGCTGTGGGACCCTCCAGTTGTCTCTTTTCCTCTGGCATAGTGACTGGCAATTTGGAGAATCAGCGTATCCTACCAACTTATAATGGTCATGTGGTACAAATGGGAAATAAACCATGTTTATTGTTAATTTGAGTCGTTATTGTTTGGTTTATTGATTAGTGAAACCTAGTCTAGTCTCACTGATTAAACTTAAATAATCATAAGCTATTTTTTAAAAGATATACAAAAATTTGGCAACAGAAAGATAACTAGAATCAAGAGTGAGAGAGATTTTATACTTTCTTTTTTTGTACTATATGTTTTGTTTATCATGTCCATACATGAATCCCTTTCTCTACCACTAAATTGAAACAAATGAATAAATGAAATGTATGGAGCTGACACTATGTGCTAGGCATCCTGCCAAGTAATTAGGAGACAAAGCTTGAAGCTATTCTATTTTCCTGGCTAAGGGTCTATTTGGCTGATCTTCCTGATTTTTCTCTGATTATCTGTATCTTGCTTAAATGGATCCTCCCCACACCATACAATGCTCCTCTTACATTCAGATCCAGCACAGCAAACAGAACACAGCCAGCATCTTTTTGGCCAGGTCAGAGAAGTCTCATGGAGCCTGTCCATTATCATCACTGATGGCTAACTTGGAGTGAGTTTGGGAAAGGCTGTAATGATACTCGCAGCCTCTCAGCTTGCCATATGGATGAACAGCACTGCAGCTGGTCACTTGAGGGGCCACTCCCTGGCCATTGGATGCGAGCCTGAAGCAGGCTGTGTCCTGAAAAATCTTCTGTTGTGAGTGAGCCCATGTGAAAATTCTCCTTGCGGGAGATGGAGGCCAGGGTATGAGGTAGCGTTCATCATTCAGCTGCAGAAGCCCAACTACAGCAGCTCAACTAAATAAGGGGTGACTGTCCCCTATAACAAGGAGCCTAAGGAGGCCTCCCAGAGGAGGTGCAGCAGCTTGTGTCCCAGGCGCTATCACACCTGCCACCTCATGGCCATAAGATCACAGTGGCTCTAACTTGTGCCTCCCATTAGCATTCCTAGCCAGAAAAAGAGGCAGAAAGGAAGCAAGAAGGTGTTAACAGCCGTGTCAGCAAAGCACAAAGTTTCTCAGAAATCCTATCTGTATTGGCTGGAAGTAGCCAAGCATAACAGATAAAAGCACTAATTCTAAAAACTGACTGGATTCAAATCCTGGCTCCACCATTTAATAGTTGTGTGTTCTCAGCCTACTTACTTAGCCTCTCTGTATCTCAGTGTTCTTACAGATAAAACAGGAATTATAGCACCTCCCTCCTAGAAAAATTATGGCGACTAAATTGTAAAGTGCTTAGAACCATGCTTTGTCTGTAGCAAGTACAACGTAAGTGTCTGCTAGATAAACACTTGACCAGCCCTCCTGCAAGGGAGTCTGGGAAGGTGAGTACTTTAGCTAGGTATATTATTGCCCTGACCAAAAGCAGGGATCGGTTAATAAGTAAGAGAGGAAGAAAGGTACTGGGTAGGCATTCAGCAATGTCTGTCATGGCCAGCAGGTTGGACAGGAGCTAGAGTTTGAGCCTAATGAGTAAGGTGACCAAGAGAGAAAAGAGTCAGAGGGCTAAAACCCTGAACCGAAATCCTTTGTTGGTATTGGGGTGGAGTTGGGAAGTAAAGAGCAATATGCAGTTCCTGAGGCTTGGTCTGAATGGGACCTAGGAAACAGAGGCCTAGCAGCTACAGGAAGAGAAAAGAAATATGAGAAATAATAACAGCTCTCATTTATTGAACAGCTTTAGTTGCCAAGTACTTTACATATTATTCAGTGCTCATCTCAACCTTGGCAGGATAGCATAATTTCCCCCATTTTACAGATGAGGAAACCGAGGCTCAGAGAAGTTTAGTAAATTGCTCAAGGTCACCCAGCCCATAAGTGGTAGCATGAGTACCAAGGCCTCAGCCATAACCACTCTGCCTCTCGGTTTTTCATCAACTGCCTTGAGTGACAGGCCCCTGCTCACCACTGAGATGACCTGTGGATACCTGAGATTGTCCTATATGACACCGCATTTGTCCCCACTCAGAAGTACTTAGCTGCTGGATATGCTGGTATTCCAGCAGCCACTAGCTGAGGGTGTCGGAACAGGAACTAGGACTGGATGAAGCCTAGATGGGGAGAGTCATGTCGACCAGGAGACCTGGTCGAGTGTGTGCTCTGAGACAGTGTTAGCCAGGCTGAAGTCACGCTTTAGATCTGGACCAATACTGTAATCGCTGTGTCTGGCAGTGGTACCTGGAGAAGGGAGGGCCAATTAAACTCAAAGCCAGATTCAGGTCGGTGACGGGGGATGGCGGGTGGGGCATTGGCAGTGTGGGGTGGGGGCAGAGCCAGGTTCCAGGAAAGGAGGCAAGGGAGGACTCTGCAAGGGTCAGGGCTCTGGCTCCAGAGACTGCTTCCATCCAGTGGGGAATGAGA
Source organism: Hylobates moloch (assembly GCF_009828535.3). Classification (NCBI taxonomy): domain Eukaryota; kingdom Metazoa; phylum Chordata; class Mammalia; order Primates; family Hylobatidae; genus Hylobates; species Hylobates moloch. Next base: position 1,134,035 of record NW_026652308.1, on the reverse strand, counting down.
GGACAAGATGGAAGCTCTCAGGAGGGAGGCCTGGGCTCCCACTCATAGGCTGATATTCAAACATGCACAACCAGTAAGGCAGATGGGGGCACCTGAGCAGGTAACTCTGCTGAACTAGGAGCCTGGAGCCCCCTACTATGCCGGGAACACTGACCCTTTGGTCATTAGACCATGAACAAAGTCTGGGTTGCCTCAGGAGGTCCCAAGGGAGGGGCCGGGACAGCCTGGCTTATGCAAAGCCTTTAGACTTAGCAGTAATTTTCCAATTCCTAAGAAAGCATTCAGTGTTTTAACAAGTAGCATATCTGGTGAAATGTCAGCCCTACACTCACCATCTAAATTCCAGACACCCTCCCCACCACTGTGGGCATTTATTACCAAAGGGCCCCTGTCCCGCTCGGAGTGGGCTCAGGACAGAGCAGGGCCTAACCTGCAGGGTCGGGGGCTTAGCACCCCCAGACCTAGAGGCAGGGCAGACCCATTTCCCCTTTGTTCTTTCTTTCAATGTTTCAGTCTGGAAAGGGAAGGGTAGGAGTTGTCTGCTTTTTGTTTTCCACTTTGAGATATTTCTGGGGATTAGGCAGCTGTCTGGGGGTTTCCTCTCCGTGCCCAGTCCTGCCTGAGGGCTGAGGGGCAGGCACCAGTGAGCTCCAGGGCCGCTGCCTTCCTGGAACAGGTAGCGCAGAAGTTATATTCTCATCTTCTGCTAATTGCTCCCTTTCTTTAGACAGTGAGCTTTTTCATAAAAACCCAATTATGTTTCTACCTTGTCGCCCTCATATCCACCCCCAGAAGCTGCTTTCCACCAACAACAATTTGAAAATTGATCTTTGAAATGACTCCTCACTTAAATCAGCTTCTGAGTTTTAAAGGGTAAGAAAATGTCTCTTACTCATTTAGACTAAAATAATGTGCCCATTAACTGTGCTAGAGACATGCAAAGTCTACTGCCTAGAAATTATCCATTAGCCTCGTTTCAGACTCTTCCACCTGCCACCCTCCCTCCATGCAGCAGCATAGTTCTAAATCTCAAATATCATCTTGACATTCCCCTCCTCCAAATACAAACTTTCAATAGCTCTGCCTTGCCTTAAGCTAAAAATCCAAATTCCTAAGCCTGTGATCTAACTTAGGTCTTTCCCATCACTCTTTCCATCTTTTTTAAAAGCATTTTCCACCATTTGCTCATTATCAAAAATAGTTCAACTCTTCTTGTGAAACAAAAACAAAAGAGTACATACCAGACACATACATTTTCCTTCCTATTGCTTTAGACCTCACTCTTAACCTAGGAACTTCTGGCTCCAGCTATACCGGACATGGCACAGGGCTAGCCCATTTCTTCTGTCCCTTCCCCCTGGAGAGACTTCATTCAGTCTCCACCTGTCAAATCCTAGCTGTCCTTCAAGGGAGGGACTTAAATGCAACCTTCTCTAAGTGGTCTTTACAAATCCCCCTGGCTTAGAGGATTAGCCTCCCTGGGCTCCCCCTCTGCACCTTATTCTCATCTATTGCAGCAGACCAGCTTGTATCTCCTGTGCCCAGCTAATACTTCATTCTCCAACAATGTCTACTCTTCATTATGTCTTCCACACTTGCTGTATCGTGTTTTTGTGCCCCTGTATCTGTTTGTTTCTAGGCTATCTTTTCTCCCCTTATCTGATCAGCCAAGTCAAACTCATCCTCCTAAAGCAGCATTTCTCAACCTTGCCTACATGTTAGAGTGCTCAATCAACTGGAGGGTGTTCAAAAAGCTCTATACCCAGGCCTCAGCCCCCAGCAACTAAATCGGAACCTCTGGGCATGGGAGCCAGGCGTCAGAGCTTGTAAAGGTTCTCAAGAGATGCCAGCGTGCATTGGGTTGAGAACGCCTGTTCTGGAATCACCTCAAGCTTCCACCTACTTCATTTAGGTTAATTATGATTTGTATCCCTGGAGTTCAGCACTGTGCCTGTAACTGTAAAAGTATTTGTTGAATTAATGAATAAATAAATGGTGAATGGGCTTTTTTAAAACAATGGATGGAAGGAAGGATAGTTGAAGGATGGATGGATTCTTAGGAAGAATCATAGGCTGCCTTCTACTTCTAGACTTACTCCTGGAAGAGAGGTATCAGCCCCACACCTCTAGCAATGCACCCCCCCTTACACAACACAGGTGTTGAGTAAATATTTGTAGACTTCAATTGAGCAGTGGCTTCACTCAGTTGCCAAGTTATCTACTGAGAGCAGTCATTTTCCAACTCTGCCCACAAAACATTTTGACCTAGACCAAAATGGAGCGTTGGAAAAATGAAGTGATAAAAGTGGATCTTTGGAATTTTTGTGTTATGTTTTCTTTCCATAATTTTTCTTAAAATTTTGCCTACCTACTACTGATTGTTTTGCTAGCAAGTATTGATGAATCAATATGATTAAGCACAAAAGCAAATCAATACAGGAAATCTATAAAATATGATTAGAAAATAACTTCTGGAGAATGTTACTTCTGATATAATTGCTTTCTCTTTCTCATCTCCTTCCTTCCCTCTTACCTTCCTTATTTCCTTTCTTTCCTTCTTTCCTTTCTTCTTTTTTTTTATTGGTTTGTGTGTGTTTTTGTTTTTGAGATGGCGTCTCACTTTGTCACTCAGGCTGGAGTGTAGTGGCATGATCACGGCTCACCACAGCCTCAACCTCCTGGGCTCAGGCAATCCTCCTGCCTCAGCCTCCGTAGTAGCTAGGACTACAGGCACATGCCACCATACCTGGTTAATCTTTGTATTTTTTTGTAGAGATGGGGGTCTCATGATGTTGCCCAGGCTGGTCTAGAATTCCTGGGTTCAAGTGATCTGCCTGCCTTGGACTCCCAAAGTGCTGTGATTATAGGCATGAGCCACCATACCCAACCCACCTTCCCTCCCTTCCTTCCTTCCTTCCTTCTTTCCTTCCTTCCACAAGTATTTATTTAGCATATACTAGGTGCGAATCACTGTGCTAGGATTAAAAGCACAGTACAGACCTGGTCTTTTCCCACATGAAATTCACTGTGAATAGTTGAATGTTCCATGATTTCTACAAGGTATGCTATGAGTTCTAGAAACTCCCCATCCTTCACAAGGTTAGGAACCACTAACACATTAAAATTTCACAGCCAGTGCTCACTGAAGAAAACAGGTGCACTTAACCATCAGTTTAAGTGGCTTATGGTTGGTGACTGAGCCAAGCCAGGGAAGGCAGAACCAGCTAGGCTGGCCTTGGACGTTTCCTCTCAGGACTCTCCTTTACCTTAAGGAACCATCCGTGGTACCCATGAAGATCCCGCCAGTCTCCACAGTCAGGCCAAACCTTCCCTGTTTGCTGTCAGGCCCCCAGATCCCTAGATCTTTCTGCGTTTTGTGCTGTGGGGCCTTCCAGCATCAAACTACCAGGACCTCTGAGAGTTTCCATCTCCTTGTCTATATAACATCAGGTTGTGGAAGGAGCCACAAATGTTAAGGGTTACAAAGGTTCAGTCTAAATGATTTCATATGCTGAAATCCTAACCCCCACAACGTGATGGTATTAGAAGGCAGCGTTTTGGGAGATGATTAGCCCTTGGAGGCTAAGTTCTCATGAATGGACTAGTACCCTTATAATAGAAGCCCCAGAGAGCTGCCTCACCCCTTTTGCCATATGAGGATACAGCTAGGAGGCACCATCAATGAACCAGGACATGGGCCCTCCCCAGACACCAAATCTGCCAGCACCTTGATCTTAGACTTTTCAGCCTCCAGAACTGTAAGAAATAAATTTATGTTGTTTCTAAGCCACCCAGTTTATGATATTTTGTTATAGCAGACTGAATATACTAAGATACAATGATAATTTTTCCCTGAAAGCAGGAAAAAACAGAACACAGAAAACAGACTCAGAAACCATGAAGCAATCAAGTGAGCTGGATAAAATTGTCCGCAAGAAACCTGTCCTAAGCCCAGATGTCTCAGCTACCCCTTTAGTAGAAGAGGTGGTGCTCGCTCAAATCTGGGATGAAGCAAATCTTCCCCAAGCCTGCTTTCCATCATAATTTGGATCCCAGTTTGTTCTTCTGGTCTCAGAAGTCCAAGCATTTCAGTGAAGCCGCTCTCCTGTCTACTCTATCTCTGTCCCTAAAGTCCACTCATATTTGCCTTCAAAGAGCCTGGTGTTTCCGATATCCCACTGCAAGGCCTCCTTTACTCCTCCTGAGATCTGGGTGGCATGGTTTCCAAGCCTCAGGACAGTCTTTTCCGCTACATGGAGCATGCAGATAATGTGTTTCATTTGTTTGAACTATGTACTGGTTTTGTCTGCTGCCAGACTCTCGCTTTAAAGAAAGCTGGCCTGTGGACCTTACTGAGGCCTGGTCCCTCCCTGCAGGGTCTGGGGGAAGCACCCACAATGGAAGCCACCTTACCTGGGAGCTCTTTGTCATTGCCTCAGGCCTCGTGAAGTCACTGCCATCTCAAAGCCTGGACTTCATTGTGCTTCACCTAGCAAGTTCCAGTGATGTTCACAAATACCACATTTAACATCCAACTGTGGGAAAAGGTGGGGGTTGTGGGGGAAGAAGGCCTATCCTCTGATTACATTATGGTCAAGTCATTTTCAGAACCTTCATCATTCAAGTGGAAGAAGGAGTGGAATTTTCCAGAGGCCACTTAATTGCACTCTTATAGACTATGGTTTTTTAAACATTAATACACTGTAATAAAAGAAACTAGGAGAAATTTGGATTAATCAAAGGCCGGAGCTGGAAGAGAGGAGACATTATGGAGATTGATGGCTTGGATTAGATAATCACAGAGAGATATGCATTCATTCAAGAAAGTAATTTTTAAACTCTGGCCCTAAAACACTAGGGTCCCAGGGGATGCTGCAGGTCTGCAAGGATTGTATAAAAGCTTGGCTCAGAAATTCCATGTATGTAACTGTTTCTGAAAAGTCTAATAAAAACTTGCATACTCGAAGGTTACATTTCCAAAATTTTACTATTATTTGAGATCACTGGTGTTTTCATTTACATGTTAACTGACAAACTTTATGGTAAATATGATAAATATGAACATAGAAAACAAATTTACCTGTGTCAAACACACAGTGTAGGATATCAAGATGTGGTCTAAAAAATTCATTTTTTTACCACTGATCCTGGATTCCTCTTAGGTAGAAAATTGTCTTTATTTGCCCTCTCTCTATGTTTATATTTATTTGATTGTTTTATTAACTAGCACCCTTTTTCCTCATAGCCCATTAGTCACACAGCTGCCCTTTGTCCCTCCAGACCCAATCCCCCAGTATACTTCTTCACACTTCTTTCTGTCCAAGAGGCAGGCTTGAGTGGCTATATCAATGGCTTTCCTTGCCCTTTGGCTTTCTGTTGGATTGGCCCATGGGGAGCTCTAGCTGAACAAGGAAGAGAGGAGATGAGGTCAAGGTCCCTAGCTAGGTCCCTCAACCATGAAGGCCACTACCGCTCTCCTAGGGGGAGAACTCTCTCTTCCCTTCGAATTCCTGTAGTAACTGTTCCCTCCTCCCTCCCTTCAGGCTGCATTGAAGTAACAGCTCTACTTCCAGTAACTCCAGGTTTCTATACTACCTCTGGGAGTTTCCTTACACCCTCCCACACCTTTGTACATACACCTATCTTGAGTTATCTTCATTTAGGGGTGCCACCTGTTTCCTGCTGGAACTTTCACTGATACACCCCACTCCTGGTTCCCTTCTAATGACAAAAACCATCCCTATGTGATTCTGTGCTTCTGTTTGTACGTATTCTTGCAAAATAGTGTTGTTTTGTATGCATGTATTTCCATTTTTTAACTGAGCTATACATTTCTTTTGGCATTTTACCTTTCTCACTAATTACCATTTCTTAAACGGTTCTTCCATGTTGCTATGGCTACAACTAATCTGTGGTTTCTAAACTGCTGCACCATATTCCGCTGTGTACACCCACCACATTTGCCTATCCAGTCTATAGAAGACAGACAGCCAGGTTGTCTCCAGCTTTCTGGCACCTCAACCAGTGCTGCAGTGAAAAACTTTGTATATGCATGTCCCTTGGGGAGCTGTGTAAGGATTTCTTTGGACTGCATAGCAAGGGATAGAATTGCTGAGTCATGCAGTGTGTATCTACTTAGTTGAACTCAATTAAGTGAACCAGCTGTACTCTACAGAATGTCCATGTACGTCTGCTCTCCTGGCAGCAGTGCCCAAGGCTTCCCCTCCCTAAGTCTCCACCAATATTTGGCATTATCCTTATTTTGTATTTGCCTTTCTTTGATTTGTAATAATTTTGAGCATTTCCTCAGATGCTTTTGATTTCCTCTTTCATAAATTACACGTCCACTTCCTTTGACTATTTTTCTATTGAGGTTGCTGTTTTTCTTATTTATCTACAAGGGGTTCCTTGTATATTTTTAATGCACTGTTGGTTTTAGTTTGCTAATATTTTGTGTAGGAATTTTTTCTACATTAATAAATAAAATAAGACTATACATTTCTTTTCTCCTATTGTTCTTATCTGGAGTAACTTTAATAATATAAGAATTGATTGTTTTTTACAAGAATCTGATGACTCTGCACCATTTACACCCTGATCTAAGTCACTACTATCTCCCACCTGGACTACCAATGAAGGATGGTATAAGGGTACAGAAGAACACTGGGTTTAAGAATGGAGCAGAGCCCAGTCATGAGCCCCTGTGTATGGTGTGATAATTATTTGCTTTTTAAATCTGTCCTCTCCTCCCTATTGGAATCCATTTCCAGTACCTGGCTCATGTGTGCCAAAAAATAAAGTGTTTAATTTCACTGATGAGTAGGAGACCCGTTCTCCTGTTTTCTAGCTATGTGATTTGGGAAGAGTCAAGTAACCTCAGTGTTGTGTTTTCTATCAACAGAATAATAAAGATAAATCATACCCCATACTTGTGATGAGGGTTAAATAGAGCAATGTACCTAGGGAGCCCATTCCCACTAACTGCCACAGGATGGTGGGCCTGTGTGAGTCGAGGCCAGTTCAGGGGTAATCCTTGAGGATTACCTTCTTCAAAACAGGACTCAGGACATCAACTGGCTGGAAGCAGGGCTGATGTTTCAGGCTGCAGGAAATCCACAAGGTTGAGCGTGTCTGGGTAGACAGGAGCAGGAACTCAATATGGCAGTGGTCTCCCTAAGTTCCAGGGATCCCATGCCGATTAGCATGCCAACAGGGCCCTCATTAGAGAGGAGCCCAGAAGGAAGGAAAGGAGATTCCTCTGGTCCCTGGGCCTGCTCTCTCCACCCATATGTCCCCTCTGATGAGTACACGCATGGGGCATTGATTACCAGACCACACTGTGGTGCTGTCTCTCCATGGAACGGCTCCACTCAGGGATTTATTAGTAATTAAGACTTGAAGAAATATTTTGCAAACAGGGTCTCTCCTGATAACTAGGAAGGGCTTTGGGAGGTGAGAACCCCTTAGTTCCGGATCTTCAGGGCCTGCAGTATGGGCTTTCACATCCACATCATTATATGCTTGGCCACTTCAATGCTGCCAGGGCCTCAGCTGGCTGATAACAACCAGTTACAAATGCAGCTCTGCCCTCTGGGTTGTGTCCTTTCCTAGGAGACATGGGAACATCTCTGGATTGTTGATCTTGCCTGGTGTGGGTCTGGTGGCTCCCTCACGGCGCACATGCTTCCTCCCTGGAAGTCTGCAGGATGCAGTCCACAGGCAGGGTCTATGGGGAAATTTCACAGCCTTGGGAAGAACACCACATCTCCAGGACGCCGTGGAGTTAACTCACATGGACTCATGTGAGTTACTCACAGTGACTTATGGAGTTAACTTCACATAGGATTTGTTCTGGCCAGCAGTTCTCACAGGGTGGGTTACTCTCAGCCCTTAGCAGGGTTATCAACCCCACCACTATCAACATTTTGGGCCAGCTTATTCTTTGTTTGTGGGGAATGGGGGTAGCCTATGCACTGTGAGGTATTTAGCAGCATCCATGACCTCTGCCCACTAGAGGCCAATAGTATGCCTCTCACTCCCAGATGTAACAACCAAATATGTCTGCAGACATCACCAAATATCCCTGGAGGATAGAGCTGCCCCTGATAGAGAGCCACTATTAGAAAGGGTTTCCAGCTGATTTCAGCAAAAATACTGGGCCTTCTTACGGGGAAAAAGTGTAGATCAGTAAGTTTTAAAATGATAAAGGGAAAGTTTGTTCAGAAAAATCCATTTATGCCTTTGTCCATTAATCAGCTCTCAGGCTCCTCCCATGCACCAGGTACTGTTACAGGAGCAAAGGATTTAGCAGGATTAGGACACATAGGACCCCTGACCTCCTAAGGCTTGCCTGTTAGTTGGGAGGGACAGATGAGCAATAAACAAGTCAAAAACCAAATAAGATTATTTCAGGTTCGGGTAAGTACTCCAGGATTGGTATGATCAAGAGTATTCTGAATGAGGGGTGGTGGGGGGTCAGGAAAGACTTGAATAATGAGATGGATGCAGCCACTGGACTATTTGGGGGAAGAGCTTTTCAGGTATATGGAACAAGGATGGAAAAAGGAGGAGAGGGAGTTTGAGCAGGTTCAAGGAAGAGAAAAGAGGCCAGTGTGACTGAGCTAAGGACTACGGTGGAGTGTGGGATGAGGTGGAGAAGAACTGGGAGATGCATTATGGTCTGGATTGTATTTTAAGTGCAATTACCATCTCCCCATCATTATTCCTTGTAGTATTAATTCCAACCATTCCTTAACCCCACAAAGACCACTCCAGCCCATGGAACCTAACTTTAACTCTCTAACTCTAACTCTAACTCTCTCTCTCTCTCTATCTCCCTCCCTCCTTCCCTCCCTCTCTCTCTTTTTCTGAGACAGGGTCTCACTCTGTTGCTCAGGCTGGAGTGCAGTGGCATGATCACAGCTCACTACATCCTTGACCTCCTGGGCTGAAGCAATCCTCCCTACTCAGCCTCCCGAGTAGCCGGGACCACAGGCATGTGTCACCGCACCAGGCTAATTTTTGTACTTTTTGTAGAGATGGGGTCTCACTGTGTTGCCCAGCTGGTCTTGAACTCCTGGGTTCAAGCAATTTGCTTGCCTCAGCCTCCCAAAGTGTTGGGATTACAGACATGAGTCCTTGTGCCCACTCAGCAACATTCTTTTATCATCCATTGCTCCCTCAAGTTCTCATTCTCCTTCTTTCTCAGCTTAAACCCATAGCCCATCACAATAAACTCTTTCTTTTTATAGTTTCAACTTCCTTCTGCTCTTTCTGCCATTGCACTTGTCTAACAAAATCCCAAACCTGCAAAAATATTCCATTTGCCTTGAAGGAGATGGACGTAGCTGGAGAGAACTTGTTCGGCATTAAATTTATGTGCACAACCTCAAGGGTTATGCTGGCAACTCTACCCTAGTTCCCTAGTCAACCCGTCCTCATCTCCAGAACAACCCTCCCACACCTTCTCCTCTTGCCTTAAACTGCCTAAACCTTTTCCCTCCATCTCATTTTCAGCTGATGACCTTGATTTTTATTTTTCTGCTCTGTTGAGCAGTTGTTCGTGAGCCTATGTATGTGCACCTATAAGAAAGGGAATGCCTTTATATTGCTGTATCCCCAGTGTGTAGGAAGAGTGCCTTGTACTTAATAATTTATCTGTAAAAATGTGGCAGTGAATGAATGAATGGATTTTAAGCAGGAGAGTGACAAGATATACTTCCTGATTTTAAAAGATCACTCTGGATATTGTGCAGAGAACAGATGTAGAAAGATAGGCATAAAAGCAAAGAGTGCATTAGGAGGCAATTGCATTGCTCCTGGCCTGGATTAGGGTGGTTGTGCTGGAGATGCAGATTAGTGAATAGCCTTCATTCTGTTTGGAAATAGAACCGATTTGCTGATGAAATAGACATGGGGAAAGATCCAGGAAGATCTCTAGGTTTTAGTTTAAACAATTGGGAGGGTGATGGTACCACATGATGAAGTGGGTAACGCTGTGGAGAGCATTTCTGAAAAGAGAGGGAAGTAAGAATTTGGTTTGGGCATATTCAGTTTGAGACGTCACTCAGAGGTGTGCAATTGGAGCAGTCACTTATGCTGATAGATGTCAGGTTGGTGCTCAGAGAACTCCCTGGTGCCACGTGTCTATGTGGCCACTGCAGGTCAGCAGGAAGTTCTGCCCATCACAGTCACTCCTGGGTCCAGGCCAAGAAAGGCTTCACTTGGCATGTGCTCCTACTACCGAGGAGTGAAGGGAAAGAGAGCATGACACACTGCACACTCCTCTTGCCTAATCCAAGCTAGGGCTGTACAATGGTACCAAGGACTTGCCCCTGATTTTTTATCTGTTGGGTGATCAAAAGATGACGAGTGTTCCCAAGATGGATTTGTATTGGCCCTTGTAGCGTTCATGTGGATGATTACCATGGCCCTTCCACAGATGAGTAGATAATAACACCCACTGATTAAATGAACAGTATGTGGCAGGCTACAGGCTAGCCCCTTTGCAGATAGTATTTTTTTCCATCTTCAAGGTATCTTATGAAGATTGTTTTAATATTCATTTTACAGATGAAACATTGCCAAAAAATATTATTTAACTAGCCCCAGAGCTAGTTATTCTTTAACTAGCACTCCCAAAGCTGGAGTGTTGTATCTAAGGTTTGAACCCAGGTTACATTTTGTAACCCGAAAGTCCATGCTTTTAACCATTTTACCACACCAAATTACAGAGACTTAAAATGACATCCTCAAAGGTTTTATGGTGAATGGTTTAGAAGGGTCCAACCTGAGAAGGTTATTTTGTATAGAACACATTTCTGTTTTCTAATGCTTTCTTTGAAAGTGGGAACCACCCTTGGCTACCAAGGCCACAAAAGCTCAGATTCACTTTCTCAAGTAACTGGAATGCAGAATGACTGCAAGCTGGTGACATGGACTTGCTCCCCATTGCAATCCCCTTATGCTTTATGTATTAACACATCTACATCTACAGCAAGTCACCGAAATGCCAAATAAAAAAATAAGGACGGACATACAAGAAACTACTCATTATAAGATCAGGAGTCAATTCAGGGTTGACTTCTATGTTGGTTTTCTATTGTTCCTGTAACCAAGTACCACTGAAGCAGTGACTCCAAATAATACCATTTATCTCTCTTGCACTTCTAAAGATCAGAAGTCTGCAGTCAGTCTCACTGGACTAAAATCAAGGCATCACCAGGGCTGGTTGCTGATGGAGGCTCTGAGGGGAGAAGAATCTGCTCCTTGCTTCCTTCAGCATCTAGGGGCCACCTGTATTCCTTTGCTCATGACCCTTCATCCATGTTCAAAACTCACCACTCTCATATCTGCTTCCAAGGTCACATCTCCTTCTCCTCCGACTCCTCCTGCCACCCTTTTATAAGGGCCACTGTGACTCTATCAAACCCCCTGGAAGATCCAGGATAATCTCCCCACCTCAGGAGACTTAACAATCACATCTGCAAAGTCCCTTTTGCTATATAAGGTAACATTCGGAGGTTCCAGGGAGGAGGGCATGGATGTATTTGAAGGACCATTACTCAGCCTACAGCAACATCTGTTCAGAGAGCATCTAACCTCAAGAATAATATTTCTCCAATACTTTGTCTCCTTCTTCAGATCCTGTCACATTCAAAACACCATGTAACCATATCAGAGTCATCCATCAGAAACCCATTACACGGTCATTTGTAACTTGTGTGGGTTTCATCTTTCACTGGTGAGACATTGCATTCGGGATTTGATTTTTTTCCCTTGCATCTTTGAAACGGAAAACCATAAATGTCACTTTGTTAACAGGGTCTCACTCTAAATTACAGAACATTTGTTCTAAGCCCGAAGCTTAAATTAGGCCTCAACTTCCTGGACACTTACATTTTTATCACCTCTTTTTCTAATCGGCCCTAGCCACCCTGGAAATGATGAGAATGAGAGTGAAGACCAGTGCTGCATGCACCTTCACACTCAGGCTCACCAGCTCAGTTCACAGTGCCTACTTCTGCACCAGGGCCAGCAACAGAGAGATCTCCTGAAATCAACAACATTGAACAGGTCAGAACTGGCAATTCTCTAAGGCTGACACTCTCAAGCCATGGGGGTAGCTATTCCTTTATCTTCTGGGTAGGGTATGGACAGAGAAGAAATGAACCCTAAGCCTACTGGATCCAGGGACAGAGAATTCATTCATTCATTCATTCATTCATTCATTATTAATTACAAGCCTCATAGCACCTATCACTGTGCTGGTGCTCAAGATATAAGAGGCAACAAAGTAGACCTGGCTTTATGTCCTCATGAGACTTGCTACCCTTTATTTAGAACTTGCTGTAGGCCAGTCAACAGAAAATGTATTTGAAATGCAGCTCTTGTACTTATAGTCCTCTAACCATTACCCCAGAGAATTTATACCAATCTGCTGATTCAGGAGGGACTGATGGGTATAGTGAGTAGGAAGAAGATTTGAGTTAAGAACAAGTTAAATGAAACATGGGTCCCTGCACTGCAGATTCTGCCAGCCCTGGGAACCTGTTTGGAGACTTCAGAATATGTAGATTACATCATACCCCACTGAGTTAGCTTGTGCTGATTCAAATTACTTACTAAAGGATTAAAATACTGAACAAGAGTGGTCTCATTTTCAGTGTGTTTTGTGCAACTGTTTCAACAGCGCCCCAGGCCCAGCTGTCCAGGGACAGGCCATCATCTGAGGATGGCCATTATCACAGGTCAAAATTCACATTTCAGAAAATGCAGTGCTATCTCTCGGGGGCAGGAGGTGACATACATTTTGTTCTCATCACAGGGACAGGAAAATTCCCTTTCAGAGAGGGCACTGCCAGGAGCTGGCATGCAAGGAGCACAGGGCTGGCCCTTGTTGATTGTGAAGAAAGGAGGGAAGACAGGCCTGGCCATTCTGAGCAATAAAGTGTAGTTATTTCCACTGATGGCCATTGATAGCACTAACTTGGACAAGCAAAATGCTTTGTGATGACTAGCAGGATTATACCTCTCATGTGAAAAAAATTCTAATGTCGAGATCTAAAAATCTAGGAGACTGACTACGACACATGCCACATACTTGGAAACTCAATGTTTGAGGACATGGAGTGTACAGGAGATGTGGTGCCCTTTAGTTATGGGCACCAAGTTTCTCATTTGGAATTGTGTGTCCAGCCTCGATCGATGTCACTCCAGCCAAGGGAGGAAACTGAGCCTGGCCCACCTGCAGCCCTGACCTAGGGGTGGAGTCTTAGCAGATCCATCTGGAGCAACTCAAAAGGTTCCATGAAATGAAGAAAAGCAAAAAGACTTAGACACGTATAATAAAAATTATGAGTGACAGGGATGACAGGAAGCCTTTTTGATTCAATCATTCAGCATTTCATAAATATATATCTAGCACTCACTTCAGGCCCAGCTCTGTAATGATGATAGGAAATCAATGGTGAACAAAACACAGACCCTGCTTGTAAGCTCTTCTGGGCCACTGTAGAGATAGTTCAGGGTTGCCCCTTCAGCATCCATTCTCATGTCACTCCTTCCTAACCATACTCCACTTTAGTCAGGTTTGGGGTTCAAGTGTATGTGATGCTACTTCCAGGTCTGGAAAAAGCCATCTGCTGAGGCTCACTCTATCCAGAACCACAACCAGGCAACACGGCCCCTACCCTGGGCCCCTCTTTAGGGGGCTCAGCTCTGACCCTTCTTCATCCATTATTTCCCTACAAGGTAAGAGTCTGAGGGACTAAGGGGACAGGCCCACCAAGAGCTTGCACCTCCTTTTGCAGGCCGTTTTGCAGACCATGGCCAAGGAGTCCAGGCTATACTGTTAGGGCACCCACTGGCCTCTTCTCCAGTTCTGTCCTCCCAAAGGCAGATTTTGCTGCCAGTGTGACACCGCTAGGCCAGATGTGGAGTTTGCACTTACAGTGGGGGTGTCCCCATATGTGGAATGGAGTCAGGCGGTGGATGAGAAAAGGGACAGGCTATTGCCTGGAAACATCTATTGGTATACTTGCCTGGAAGCTGCAAATGTGTATCCCATTGTCATCAACCCTGCAAATGATTCAGGAGGAGGCAAGGAAGCTAAGTTGGTTCAACAAGAGTGAAATCCAGTGATTTTACTGATTGTAGAGGAAGGAGACTTCTAGGACTGCACTTGCCTAAATCCAGCCTACCTCTGGAGGTTTTAGGCTTTGTAATAAGCCAATCATTTCCCTTCATCATTTAAGACAGTTTAAATTGGATTTTGTGTCTTACAACCAGCAACATCCCAAACCCCACTTCCATCAGCTACCAGTTGTGCTGTGATAAGCCAGCAGGTCATTTTTATCTCACTCAAGCTCAGAGTCCTCAAATGTACCATGAAGATAATCCAAATGTTTCTGGGTGCCTGACAGAAAGGAATGAAATCATGAGTGGGAAAAAATGCCTACCATGGTACGTGGCCTACAATAGGTGCCCAGTAAATGCCACTTTCCTTTTGAATCGTTCTAGGGTAAACACACCTGATAGCAATAACTTAAGCAGCCCCTAAGAATGACCCTTTATAGCAGAAGCACCTGAGTGTGTGTTCTGAGCTAGGGAGTCCAAGAGTGGCCAACCCAGAGATTCATTCCTTGTCTATGAGAAACACCTGAGTCCCTGGCCCATCCTGCAGAACACAGGCTGGATAGAGCATTGAGACCTTGAGGTGTGGGTTAAATGAAGGCTGCCTGGTGGAGGCCGTTAAGAGGAGGGTGTTAAGTGAAAATGCTGTGGGGGCTGTATGCTGTTTGCAAGTGGTTGTGGTTTTCCTACCCTTCCCACCACCACTGGACCGTGCAGTTATCTGTCCAGCCCACGCCACTGGACTGTATGTAAGGCAGGTACTTTGTCCAGCCCGCTGCCATTGGACTCTCTCCCCTGTATGTAAGCCCCTAAAAAAACCCCATGTCTCGTTTGCTGGCTCTGGATCTCTTCTTCAGCCTCTTGAACGTGGCGCCTTCCCTACTGAGGTTAACAGGGTTTGGCACAACAGTGGAGACGTAACAACTCAGGCACAGATACTAGGGGAACCCCTAGCTTTGTCTCCCTCAGATTCCTGCTTAGTATCTGAAGATACAAAGATGAATGAGTCTGAGACCCTGCCCTATAAAAGCAGGCACAGCCCCACAGACTGGCAGGGGAGAAAGTCTACACCATGCCAGCCTATGATGATGCCGTGTTAAATGATCTGTAAAGTAAATAAGACATGAAACAAACTGGGCCTTGAACAGCAGGTTGGATATGTAAAAATGAAGAGAGGCTTGGAAGCTATTTGAAGTTAAATTGCTTTGGGTGCTATTAACAGCAGATTTCTGTGGCTTGTGCATATGAGGACTTCTCTCTTTCCTGTAAAGCCCAGAGGTCATATGTCCACGGCTGCTATGGTGGTGTCATGATCATCGGGGACATGAACTTCCTCCTTCTTTCTGCTTGCCTGTTGTAGCGTCTCTGTTGAGGCTACTCCAAAGTTCTAGAAGGCTGTTAGGGCTCCAGCATTATATTCATATTGCAGGCAGCAGTCATGAGGAATAATGACAAGTAAAAAGGCAAAAAGGGGCTCACCCCAGCTGTCTGTCCTTCCTTCTCAGAGGTTCCTCCCAATCATTTCCATTTAAAATCATTAGCTAGGCTGGGCACAGTGGCTCACACCTGTGATCCCAGCACTTTGGGAGGCCAAGGTGGGTGGATCACCTGAGGTCAGGAGTTTGAGTTTGAGACAGCCTGGCCAACATGGGGAAACCCCGTCTCTACTAAAAATACAAAAATTAGCCAGGCATGGTGGCACATGTCTGTAATCCCAAGCACTCGGAGGGGCTGAGGCACAAGAATCGCTTGAAACTGGGAGACAGAGTTTGCAGTGAAAGGAGATCATGCCACTGCACTCTAGCCTGGGCGACAGAGCGAGACTCTGTCTCAAGTTAAAAAAAAAAAAAGTCATTAGCTAGAATTTAATCCTGTGACCATACCTAGTTGCACGGGAAATGAAGAGGTCAGCTAGGCACAATGGTGTCTTCATGATACAGATATGTTAATAAGGAAGCAGAAGGTGGAGGCATCTAGCTGCTTCTGTCACTTGGGGGATATCACAGAAGCAGAGGACAAATAAATAGCTCATGACCAGGAGAGCCAGGAGAAGTTGGAGTAAAAGGTAACAAAGAGATGGCAAGTCCAAATATAGAACAGACCAGAACTTAGGATAGGCCAAACTTCAGCAAGAATTGGGAAGTACTTGGCTTGTACTAACACAGATTGCTGGATCTCACCCCCAGAGTTTCTGATTCAGCAGGTCTGGAGGACAGCCCTAAACTTTCGCATTTCTAACAAGTTCCCAGGTGATGCTGATGCCGATGCTGCTGGCCTGGGGACCACACTTTGAGAACCACTCTGGATAAAGTTAGGACTTTATCCTCTAATTAACCCCCTGAAGGCTTCTGAGTTAGGAAGAAAAAATGATGAGCTGATTCATGAAGGCTTATCTGCCAGAGGTTTGTCAGATGGGCTGGTGAGGGTGAAGATGAGGCAGAGGCAAGGCACTAAGGAGACAGCAGTAAAGCCGTCATTTGGGATGTGTTTGGCTGGGCTTAACTGTATTATCTACAGCAATTTCTTGAAGCTTCTGACCTCCAAGACCTAACTTTATCATAGTAAGCAGACCAATCAAGCTATCCGCCTTATGGCCAGAAAAACCTGTTTTGAAAGACTGTTGGTTATTGATGACAGATCTAAAAAAAAAAAAAAAAAAAAGCAAAAGGATGTCTTCATCTTCCTACCCAATCTAACTATAGCCCAAAGTTTTTACTGAAAAATGAGAAGCAGCCAGAGGACTCACAAGTAAAGAATCAAGCCATGATTAGAAGAAATAAAATGCCAGGGGAAAACCAAGTCAATGGATCCTGTTCTTTCCACCACGGAGTCCCTCCCACTTTTCTCGCTGATTTGCTGTGACCTGAGTTTAGACCTCCTTTGGGTTTGCAATTAAGGCTGAAATACACAGGAAAGCAGGACTGAGGATGTGGACCAACCTGATTTGAATCCTGGTTCCAGCTGTGAAGCAGGGTGGTAGCCGGTCTCTGGAGAACTTTGTAAATTAGAAAACGTGTCCCCTCCGGGTGCAGCTTGGCAACTTAAGAATGTGGGCTGCATTACAGCCCTCATTTGCCAGCTTGGCCAAGGGCCCTATTGCAGGGCACAGCCTGCAGGACAGTAAGAGGTGGTCCTGCCGTAAGCAGGAACTTAACCTCAGGAGCCCAGGGTTTTTCCTCTGTCAGATAGGTTGACAGGCAGAGACCCCAGAGTTGTCAAGCAGACTCAATGAGATAACCACATAAAATGCCTGGCACGTAGTGGGTGCTCAAGGAACATCAGTTTCCTTCCAGATTTCCTTTTGAATCAGTAGCCGGATGGGTTAAGCCTCGTGGGCTGCCAGGGAATCATCTGCTCCTCCAAATCTTGGCACGGCTGCCCCTGTCTGGCATTTGCAGTGGCATGCCTGCTGCCTCTCCACCAGCATCTCATTGTCTGGCATGAGAAAAAAGTGCCCGGCTCCTGCTGTGAAGCGGAGCGCAGCAGACGGAGACCAGCTGAGCTCCTGTGGTCATCAGATTAGCTCCCTTAATACTGCCAGCTTCGGGGGTCGCAGAGCCCCTGATTGCAAATCTAAAATCCCAGTGACTTCCCTCCCTTGTCATTAATTTCCTAAGCTCCAGCGCTGCCAAGATAATATGCTGCCAGGTGCCGGGACTCCTCTAAGCCACTTTGCTCAGCAATCCAACCCAGTGCAGGGCCCCTGGCCAGCCTGCTCAGGTGCTAGAAGGGCGAGGAGAGGCAGAGGCATCATTTCAGCGAGCCCTGTAGGTGTGAGGCAACGTGGAGAGCTTTCGTTGCTGATGACTCTCCTCCTAAAGGGGCCAGCCAAGAGGCTGAAGTGCCAAATCCCAATTAAATCACAAAAGAAGTGGGAGCAGCGCAGCGGAAGGACAAGTGGGGAGGGAGAGAAGCCTCTGCGGCTGATTCTCGCAGGGGCACTTACTCCTCTTGCCTGAGGTTGTTCTAGCCTTGCTAAATGGGATCTTTTCTCTTTGGGGTCCGTGCTTTATCGTAACGAAAGTTATGCTGAGCACCAATTATCTACAGGGCTTTGGGCTGGTCACAGGCAATCAGAGACAAATGAGATCTGCTGAGCAAGTTCATGTTTTAATCAGGGAGACAGACCTGCGAACAGACCACGGCCATGCAATCTGGCAAATGCTCTAATGAAGATTAGTATGGAGTGTCATGAATGCACATAGGAGGGGTGCCTGACTCTGCTGCGGCAGTAGGGAAGCTTCAGAAAACAAGGAGCATTTCCTGGAAGAATGGGTAAAAGGTCACAAGGCACAGATGAGGAATGGCATTGCAAGGAGAGGAACAGCACGTGGAAGGCACGCAGTTCTGAAACGTGGTGTAGGGAAGTGTGGCCAGTGAAGTAAGGGAGTGAGGCTGAGGAGGGTCTGGCAGTCTTGGTCAGGGAGCAGATGAAGAAGGCCTGTAGCCCAACAAACAAGGAAAATCATGAAAGTGCACTGACATACAGGCTCACCCCCACCCATGCACATGCTTTGTCCATGCCCACTTTGTGGGGCAAGGGGTGGGCAGGCTGGCTAGATGATGAGGTTCCAGGAGTTGGGTGCTTGACACATAATCAGCTAGCAAGAGGCAGAGTAAGTACCACACTCTGAAATCGATGCTGAAAGCAAGGGGCTGGGGCAGAGTAAGTACCACACTCTGAAATCAATGCTGAAAGCAAGGGGCTGGGAATGGGAGATGAAGTCATAAGATATGGACACAGAAAGTGAAGAGGAGAGAATGCTAGTCAGTCGGACTAGGGGTGAGGGAGGGCCTGGGACTCCCACCATGCCTGGGACTCTTTATCTGCATTCTTGTTTTGTGCTGTGTCCATAAGACAGCCTGATCCCCTTCTGCTTACACTAACTGGGACTCATTTGTTATCAAACGCTATCTGACTTGTGCCCCATCCCTGCCTGTATGCAGGGGTTAGCTTTGGGAAAGGCAGCAGGTAGGGAGGCCCGGGGGGCATAGGACTAAATTTTCTAGGTGTAATGTCTGAGTTTAGGGTTGCAGGTTCTATAGTGTCTGGCCTTGCTCAAGGACTTGGAATGGTGAGCATGGGAACTAGGGCCAGGGCTTAGAATCAATGCAGGATCAGTCTCCAGCCAAGCAGAAAAAAACAACAACATCCTGCTGATTGGGCTTCTCGCAAAGCCATTGATGGAGGGAGAGACCACACAGGTGTGCCCCAGCGATGTGGAGAAACATGCACCTGGGGCCCCTGTGACTAGGAACTGAGTTATCATTGTGTACTAGTGATATCTAAATAATCCAAATGGTGTCCTGGACCCCGCAGGGCAATGGGCTAAGGGAAGGACAATGACAACCCTAAGTATTGCTTCATGTCTACTCCGACGCAGGCAGTACTGTGAAATTGTGATATAATATGAAATACGTATATTGGTCTCTATGTCTAGTTCCTGACATAGAGCTCTTAAAACCCTTGTAGATAGGGGCACTAGGAGAATCTTTTGTTCTATTATTTGATCTTTGACCCCAGTTCCTGACACAGAGCTCCTAAGACCTGTGTAATTTCCTGAGTGATAGAAGCATCTGACACAGAGCTCTTAAATCCCTTGGAATTTCCAGAGTGGCAGGAGTATCTTTTGTTTTAATGAGGTGACTCTTGCTGGATTTCAGGATAGCACCAGGATAGGGGCTGGTTGTCAGGGAAACCAACCATGTGACCAGAGAGTTGGAACTTTGAGCCCCACCCCACAACCTCCAGGGAGGGGAGAGGGGCTGAAGGTTGAATTAATTGATCACCAATGGCCAACGATGTCATTATTCATGCCTTTATAATGAAGCCTCCATAAAAACCCAAAAGGGCTGGGTTGAGAGAGCTCCTGGTTGCTGAACACGTGGGAGGGGAGTGTGCCTGGAGAGGGCATGGAAGCTCTGTGCCCCTTCCCACATGTCTTGCTTTTGCGTCTCCTCCTCTGGCTGTCCATCTTTGCCCTTTGTAACATCCTTTATAATAAATGGGTAAACTTAAGTATGTCCCTAAGTCCTGTGAACCGTCCTAGTGTAACCGCCCAGTGAGTTCACCTTGCCCACTGCCTACACAGAGCCGATTTATCAAGAAAGGAGAATTACAATGGAGAAAGAGTAATTCACGCAGAGCCAGCTGTGCGGGAGACTGGAATTTCATTATTACTCAAATTGGTCTCTCTGAGAATTTCAGGATCAAAGTTTTTAAAGATAATTTGGCGGGCAGGGGCTTGGGAAGTGGGGAGTGCTGATTGGCCAGGTTGGAGGTGGAATCACAGGGGGTCCAAGTGAGTTTTGCTTGCTGTCTTCTGTTCCTGGGCGGGATGGCAGAAATGCTTGAGCCACATTACTGGTCTGGGTGGTGTCAGCTGATCCATCGAGTGCAGGGTCTGCAAAATATCTCAAGACTGATCTTAGGTTTTACAATAGTGATGTTCTCCCCAGGAGCACTTTGGAGAGGTTCAGACTCTTGGAGCTAGAGGCTGCATGACCCCTAGACTGTGATTTCTAATCCTGTAGCTAATTTGTTAGTCCTGCAAAGGCAGACTGAACCCCAGGCAAGAAGGGGGTCTTTTTGGGAAAAGGCTATTATCAATTTTGTTTCAGAGTCAAACCATGAACTGAATTCCTTCCCAAAGTTAGTTCAACCTACACCCAGGAATGAAAATGGATAGGTTAAAGGTTAGAAGAAAGATGGAGTCGGTTAGGTCTGATTTCTTCCACTGTCATCATTTCTTCAGTTATAATTTTGCAAAGCCAGTTGCACTACCAGATTAATCAAACCCGAGATAATGGGAACCCTAATTTATAGCCAGTCAGTCAGAAGTGTAGGTGACAACCTACTGCTTGTGATTGGTGTGTCTGAAGTCAGGCAGTCTTGTGGGACTGAGCCCTTAACCTGTGGGATTTGACTCTACCACCAGGTAGATGGTATCAGAATTGAGTTAAATTAAGGAATACTTGGTCAGTGTCCACTGGAAAATCTATTGGCTGGTCATGGGAAGAAATTCCCACATACATTTTGGTGACCAGAGGTGAAGCATTCTGTGTTGTGAGCATGAGACTAGAGAGAAAAAACTAATTTGGGTTTTTTCCTTCAAATACCAACACAGACCTTCCCCCACCTTCCAAGCTTATGGTCTAGTTGGGAAACAGAAAATTAAACCTCAGTTACAATTGACCTATGCCCCAGTCTGTGATTGAGGAGGCAGAGGTAGCCATGGAAACCTATGCCAGTGACCTGGTGAGGGCTGTGAGGGTGCAGAGGCTGCTCCAAGCAGAAGGGAATATGTGTGCCAGGGCAGTAAGGTCACAGAGACTGGCACAGCTGAAGCAGTGAAAGAGATGTGCTATGGCAGGAGGGGGCGGTCACAGGGCCCCACAGCCAGAAGCAGGGGGGTGGGCTTTCCGTAGAGGGAAGGCAAGACACGTGAGGAGGGGCACAGAGCTTCCATGCCCTCTCTAGGCACACTCCCCTCCCATGTGCCCAGCAACCCAGGAGCTCTCTGAACCCAGTCCTTCTGGGTTTTTATGGAGGCGTCATTACATAGCCATGATTAATGACATCATGATGAGCAGCCCCCCACAGCAGGTAAAGCAGGAGAACAGCAACACTGTTTGGGGTAAATTACTCTGCCTATGGCAAAAGGTGGAGGGTAGCAAGGGAGGAGGCCAAGACATTAGTTAAAGAATTACTGGGTGCTTCAGGCGAGATAATGGAACATGGATTTGAATGTAGCAACGGAGATGGAGGGAAGGGCAGAGACTCAAGAGACATTTGGGAAGCAGAAATGGCAAGATTTAGATATTAGTTGAAGATGGAGAAATGAGGGTGAGGGAGCTTGCGGAGGACTTCTTAATAACGTCCTCAAGGTTATCCGGTCTTAACTCCATTTATGCCTAGTGTTCCATTATTGGAACACTAAGCCTATGGGAGTTATATATATCCTACTGCTCAAAGTCATCGTCAAGGTCTGATTTTTCACATACACAGAAATTTGCAACCTCTGGCATAAATGGGTTAATCCTTGTAGCCTGTAAATGTTCCCTTCAATGGCAGACAAAGACTTTGCAGATGTGATTAAGTTAAGAATCTTGAGATGGGAAATATTATCCTAGATTATCTGAGTGGATTCAAAATACACTCACATGTATCCTTGGAGAGAGGCAGAAGAAGATCTGATCACACACAGGTGGAGAAGGCAATGCGACCACAGAGGCAGAGACTGGAGTTGATGTGGCCACAAGCCAAGAGATGCTGGCTGGAGGCTGAAAGAGGCCAGCAAGATACTCTCCTTTAAAGCCTCCAGAGGGCATGTGGCTGCTACTGACACCTTGGTTTCAACCCAATGAAGCTGATTTTGGATTTCTGGCCTCTGGAACTGTAAGAGAGCACATTTCTGTTGTTTTAAGCTACCGATTTGTGGAAATTTGTTACAGCATCCACAGGAAACTAATATAAAGCTGAAGAGTAAAATCTAACTGCCAATTTTCTAGTCTAGGCAACTAGGTGGAGGGTGGTCGCCTTCATGGAGATGGAAACCCTGGAGGATCGGGTAGGAAACAATGGGCTCCAGCGTGGCCATGCTGAATGTGAGGTCTCTGGAAGGTAGATTCCAGCAGGCAGTTGGATGTGCAGGCTTGAAGCTCAGGAAAATGTCCAGGGTAATGTCTGAAGCTTGTGAGTCACCAGCATGTAGAGAGTAACTGAAGCCATATTAGCAACAAATTCACCTGCAAAAAAAGTGTAGAGCAGTGGTTCTCAGCCCCACCAGCATCTGAGAATCCCTGGGGCAGCTTTTATAAATGTCAGTGCCTGAGCCCCATCCCCAGAGAGTTTAACTAACTTGACCTTTGTGGCACCCAGACCTTCATGTCATTCTAAAAGCTTCCCAGGTGATATTGAGGTGCAACCAAGGTCACGAACCACTGGTGTAGACAAGAAGAGTGAGCCTAACACAAACACTTCAGGCCACCAGTAGCTACAGCCATGGTTTTCAAAGTGTGGTCCCTGAACCAACACATCAGCACCACCTGGGAACTTGATGGAGATGTACATTCTCAGGCCTCATTCCAGACCTAACAGTGAGAAACTCTAGAGATGTGGGCCCAGCAGTTTCTGGTTTAACAAGCCCTCCAGGTGATTTGGATGCATTTAATTAACAGTGGGTTAAAGGATGGGTTTTAGGGACAAAGAAGCCCTCCCTAAAAAAGGGATTGAGTAGAAGTAGCCAGCAATGTACATGGAGATTCTAGAAAGTGTAATGAACTGGCATCAAAAGGGGGTGGTATGGTTTTTTTTAAGGGAGTAATCCTCCCAAAATGTCAAACCGGATAAGATCTGAAAAGACTCATGGGACTTAGTGACCAGTTCAGAGTCCAAAGGGAATAGAAGGGTGTTGAGTCCAAGGCACTGGAGGTGGCCTGGTCTGTGGTGCAGAGGGAAAGGAGACAGAGCTAAGCTCAGGTGCACGTCCATTTGTAGGTCTGAGGCTGCTGGAGGAAGTCTTGAGGATGTTTACTCTGGTGGTGGTCTTTTTCTCTGGTGGTAGAGAGTCATATCACCTGCTGAGACTGGATGGGCACAGGAGTGATCAGATTAAAGCCATTATGAAGAATGGGACCAAGAACTGGCTGGTGAAAACATAAGTGCTCTTGGGCAGTGGCCCAGCTTCATTTAGGGTGGAATGTTGGGAATGTGCATCCATCCCAGTGTGCGTGGGTGCGTTCTTGCTTCTTCCCATGCCACCTACCAGGGAGCGCTGGGAGTTGAATGGTACAGTGTTGGAGCTTTGGTAGGAGGGTGAGATGAAGGAGTTTGAGGCAAGGATGCTGGCAAGAGAGTAGCTGAAACTATGGGTAGGTCCTGGACTTCAAGCTGTGACAGCTGTCAGAGCAAGGAAGAAGGTAACTAAGGATGACATTCGAGGAGACGGGGCTGTGATCAGAGAATGAGATGATTTCATAGGTGAGTTTAATACACACCAACTGGAGAAGTGTGTGGTCAGGTCCAGGAAGAAGAGTGTGAATTCAGGCCATGAATACAAACAGGTGCAGCAAAGGGATGAAGAGAAGAGAAGATGCTGAAAGACAAGAGGAGCTGGGGGTGTGACCCCGAGATTTTGTGTGGGAGCGGCTCCCTGGCCTGCTGGGCTCTCCTTGGAGGAGTGTGATGGGCTGCTCTTGGGTGGGAAGTACCAAGAGCTCCCTGGTGCTGTGCTATTCTTGCCTCACATGTGACCACTGCCAGGCATGGTGTTGGAGCCAATGAAGTCATTTGCTTCATCTCATTGCTACAAATAATAGCTGATGCAACTGATCCAAACATACCTACTACAAAGTCAATGTCTGAAACTGGCTTCATCTGAGCCCCATTTTGGAGGACAGTAGAATGGTGCTGAGAAAGAGAAAAATGTGTCACTATCTATTGAAGGCAGCAATTTCTCAGTTCTTTCTCAATTCAAATTCTACACTATCTGGCTCTTTTTTCTCCCTTTAAGAGGTCTCTTCCCTCCCTTCTTCTTCCCAAGCTGGTACTCAAGGGCAGAAGGGAGCAGAACCACTGGTCTACTCTACTCTATTCCCGGGTCCTCAGGCCCCACTGCTACGTGGTCCATCTTCTTGCCTCATTGCTGGCTTTCCCGTGCTGGTATTCACTGGGAGTAACTGTTATTACCTGTTTCCTGGATATCTTGCTGAGGTCCAAGGGGAAGTGTGGAGTCCCCACCATGCACCTCCACTTAGGAGGTCCTCGCTTGCTGGAGCTATTTTCCCACTGCATTCTAGACACCAGAATCTCCCAGTACTTTGTGTCCCCCCAACTGGGACATGCAAGAATTTCTGAGGCCCCAGATGCCAGGGATGGCGATAGGGGAACTGGGCACTATCTCAGGACCAGAAATCCTCAGCCCCTGTCCTCTACCTCTTGGGCTGCACCCTTCTATCCTGGTACCAAGCTGAGTTTTCCTGGGCTGCATTTTAGGAAACAAGGAGCAAGTTGTCTTATTCTAGGATTCACCTAAATTCCTTAGATATTTCTAAAAAAAAATCCTCCTCAGCTTCCCAGAAGAATTGGAGCAGGAATAAAGCAAGAACACTGTGCCTGACTCTCTGCCCTTCCCCCTCTCACTCTTCCTCATCCTCTCACTCTTCCTCATCCTTCCCAACTATAGAAGGACTTTCTAATTCCTCCTATGGTCTGATAGGAGCTGTGACTCTTACATATTCTCTCCTTTCTTGATACATTTGTCCTTTCTTTCCCTCAGGCAATGAAGACAGAAAAATCAAAGAAAAAAAACAAGATTACTGAAAAGAAAAGAAACTGCGAAAGGTGTTTTTAAAATATTATTCCAATTATATAAACAACCAGTAGCAGTGTTAAGTGACTTACATACCTTGTTTCATAAAATTGCATTAAAAGCCTATGAGGTAGTACTGTTGTCATCATTTTAGAAATGGAAAAACTTGGAGATTCAATAAGCCGATAACAAAGGCAGTAAGAGATGGAGAGAGGCCAACTGATCCAATATCTGAGCTCTTAACCCCTAGGCTACATGCCCTCAACTAGCCCACCTGCTTCTGCCTATCTGAAATCCCAGAGGCCATGGATCTGACTTTCATTCTCTACCTCTGGCAGCCCAAAGGCAGCATTTTTCCTAACAGCAACTAACGTATGTAAAGAAATATTTCATCATCATTCCAGTGTCTGAACCATTAAGGAAGAGGCTTGGGCTGATATAAACACAGGTCACCTAGCTCAGCCACATCAATTGTTAAAATATTGAAAATTGAACTATTAAAATATTTCCATTCTGGTGGTTAAATAGCTGCTGTCCCCAAAACTCCCAAGTGCCATCCCTCAATGCCTCATCCTGATTGATTGGTATTCAAGTCCTACTCACTGGAAAATATTTTGAATATCACCCTACAAGAGAGAAAGAGGAATTTCACCCTACTGGATTGGACATATATGTATAAGCACTCCCTTGAGCTATCAATGGTACCATAAAGTAATAGTCATTTTTTCTAGCATTAGTGAGACAACAGAGCATAATGTCTAGCACACAGCAGGTGTTCACTAGATATTAGTTGTACTATCATCTAAGCTATGTTGCAAAAAGTCTTCCTTGGGGGCGAGCTTGGAGCCCAGCAATTCCCAGAGTTGGTAGAACTGACAGACATTCTTTTAGAAAGCAACAGTAGAGCAATTTTCATTTAAATCCCCAAGGTGGAGATATGAATCAGATATGTCTAGAATCAAAGCATCTGGATAAGTTAGCAGAGGCAACTGCCTGGCCATCAGAATGCTGGACCTGAGTGGGCACTAACTGATAGCAAAAGCAAAGTGAAATGAGAAAGAGATTTGGGCTGATGGCAGAAACCAATTGTACTCACCACCAAGTCCTCCCTGTGGGCAGATGTGGGGCACTAACATTTACTGAGCATTTTAGCCTCTTTGACTTCTCATCCAACATAAAAACAGTGCCAGCATTCCCATTTTTTATGTTTGAAAACTGGAGTTTAGGGAGGGTTAGGAATTTGTCCAAGGCCACACAGGCAGCAACACATGGGGTTGGGAATCCCATCTATCCTATCTGGTTCTAAGGCAGTTATGCTGCCTCCTCCAGCACGCACTTTTGCACTTGGGTAGGAGTGGGGGACAGTTTACCCAGATGTGCCCTTTATGCACTGCTTTGGTTTGCTTTAACAGATCCTTTACAAGTAAATCACAAAAGCCATAGTCAAAATACTCACATGTTCCAAAGTAGACATTTTAACAGAACCCACTCACAATCCAGAGAAGCCTGTGATGATGGAAAGAAAAAGTGATGAGATTCAAAGAATAGAAGAAAACACAGAGAGCTGCACCTGGCAAGGGAAATAAGAAATGAAGGTATCAGTTGATGAGACAAGTGGGAAACAAAGGCACTCACAGCCTCAAGTGCTTCCATTGCAGTGGAGCATTGGGTGGTGCAGAGGATGTACTTTGCCAATCTATGGCCTCCCTGGATGAGCTGGCTTGGCCTTGGTGTGGACGGGAACTGTGAACCATGAGGCAAATGAATGTCAGCAGTGTGCCCAGAGGCTGGATCCATGGAATGGGAACCAACAGCTGAACTGTGCACGCTTATAGCTGACATCAACGCAGAGGCAATGGGCCAGGTGTACAGACTGAGGAGGAACTGCAGCTAGAGTATGTCTGTATCTTCACACAGTATCTCTAAGGTCTAGCCTTTGCTAATCTCCATTCTTGGATATCTCTTCATGGTTTTCAAAGTGCTCTTCTATAGGCACAATGGCCTTATCTGAGCCTCAAACTAATCTGTGATGAAAAAAGATTTGTATCCATATCCCCACTCACAACCCACATCTTTTTTTTCTGCTTTTTTAATCAATGAAGAAACTGCCTCAGAGAGAAGAGAAAGTGACAGACCTGGCAGGGTACCCGGGTCTTCTGACTGGGGGAACAGCGTGGAATAAAAGCCAGAGAGAGAATTTTGGGATCTGGTTCATCTCGATTCAAACCTGGCCTCTCACGAGCTGGGGCACCTTCAGCAAGTTATTTGACCTTTCCAAGCCCCCATCACTTCATCTGTAAAATAGAGATAATAGTATCTAATTCAGAGTGTAGAAATTAAATAAATTAATATATGTAAAGTGCCTAGTTGTCCATAAATGTTATTTTTCTTTTTCCTTCTAGACCAGTAGTTTTTCCATTGTACTGGATCAGTTTCAGAGATTTGTGATATGGGAGTGAAAAAGGAAATTGTTTCTGGCATTCTCAGCATTGTGCTCTCCACGTTTCCATTGTGGTCATGGAAACTCAAGCCAAGGCTCTACCATAGTGGGAATGCCTGGGGCATGTTCTGGATGACCCTCTGCCAGGTTCAGACAGTTCTCCCAGCTCTAACGCTGTTTAATTCAGCAAGAAAACATCCATACCTTTGAATAATAAATCCTCTGTGACAGTGTAACATCAGTATGTAGCCATCTCATATTATTTTGACAAAATTTTCATGAAAATGTGGGACTCTGTAAATGTGGGATTCTTTATTGAGTATGATCAGAGTCAGCTCCACGGTTCCCAACGGACAGCTGTGCTTGTAATCTCACAGCACAACACCTTCTTCTGCACTTGGCCCTCATTAGCCCACACCTTTGGAAGAGCTAGAGGGTCAGGTTCAGGAAAAATTGTGAGAATTTGACATGCTCCAATTTCTCATACCGGAAAATCTTGCCTCATCTCAGAGAGATGCTGGCTCCCTTGTTCTCAAACTCACATAAAATACCTTTCCATAATTGGAGTTTCTATGCAGCAATGTGCTGACAAATGTTTAACTATAGGCTCTCTAGAAAAAAAATCTGATTTGTAGCATTTGCCAATTTCACGATGTAAATACTCACATCATGGCTGATTTCAAGCTACTTTCATGAGGCGACTGAACATAGAATTAGGAAATAGATACCCAGTTCTCATGGGCTGGGAAGAGCTGGCTCTATTCTGCTAAATTTACTTACATTATCTCATTAAATCTTATCAAAAATCCTAGGAGTTAGGCATTATTATCTCCATTTTATAGAACAGGAAATCGAGGCATAGAGAAAGAAAGTAACCTGGTAAGGTTACAGAGCTCTTAAGTGGAGCTGGGATTTGAAGCCAGGTCTGTTTGATCCCAGTGGCATTCCTATAAAACACTAGACTATATCCAGTCTCCTTGTTTACATTGCCTGTTTTTCCACT
Organism: Hylobates moloch; assembly: GCF_009828535.3. Taxonomy (NCBI): domain Eukaryota; kingdom Metazoa; phylum Chordata; class Mammalia; order Primates; family Hylobatidae; genus Hylobates; species Hylobates moloch. The sequence continues at coordinate 1,105,147 of NW_026652308.1, read as the reverse complement.
GCACTCCCCTCCCCCAATCAAACCAGAAAGAATCTAATACATTATTTACATTTGTCTGCTGTCTTCCCACTCTTTTTTCTCTCTCCACAACCCTCTGCCCCCAAGCCAGACACTTTCTAACTGGTCTCCCTGTCTTGAGGTTTGGCACCACTGTGTGCATCCACAAATCCACTGCCTGAGATGCCTTCATAAACACAAACCTGACCATGTTTGTAACCCACTGCTCAGAAACTGTTTTAGGGTCTCTACTGCCTACTGTACTTAGTCCATGGATGATTTTCTGAGCAAGAAAATGTGGACAAATAAGTTTGGGAAATGCTGCAAGCCAGATGCCCTCTTTCCAGTTCACAATGCATGTTAGCCTATTAGAGGGAGTACATAGACTTGTTTTCCTGTGTTCCTTGGGTCTTCTCAATGAACTGGATTACAGAAATGCATGCCTTTTGCCCTCTGAAACATCTGCTAAAATCTAAAGACTAGAGCTTGTAGAACAAACTTCAGAAAAGCCCTGCCTAAAAGGTGCCCAGACTCCTTAATTTCACCTTCAAAGGCTTCCAAAACCTTGACCTAATATTCCTCTCCAATATAGGAGCTTAAGCCTAAGAATCAGACAGATCCAGGTTCAAACTCCAGCACTGGCATTTAATAGTATGTCACGTTAGCCTATTTACTCTCCCATTCTGTGCCACAGGTTCCTTACCTGTAAGTGACAATAACTGTACCTACCTTCAAGGGTTATTATTAAAAGTTTGCATGAGAGAATGAATATAAACCTCACAGTAGAATATCTAGCTGATATGGTTTGGATCTGTGTCTTCCCCCTTTGTTTTCTCTCTCTCCTGCTGCCTTGTGAAGAAGGTGCTTCCTTTCCCCTTTGCCTTCTGCCATGATTGTAAGTTTCCTGAGGCCTCCCCAGCCATGCAGAACTGTGAGTCAATTAAACCTCTTTCCTTATAAATTATCCAGTCTCAGGAAAGTTCTTTATAGCAGTGTGAAAATGGACTAATATGTAAATTTGTACTAAGTTAATGGGATCCTGCTATAAAGATACTTGAAAATGTGGAAGCGACTTTGGAACTGGGTAATGGGCAGAGGCTGGAACAGTTTAGAGGGCTCATCAGAAGACAAGAAGATGTGGGAAAGTTTGGAACTTCTGTGAGACTTGTTGAATGGTTTTGACCAAAATGCTGATAGTGATATAGACACTGAAGTCCAGACTGAGAAGATCTCAGATGGAGATGCGGAACTTCTTGGGAACTGGAACAAAGGTGACTCTCGCTTTGTTTTAGCAAAGAGCCTGGAAGCATTTTGCCCCTGCCCTAGAGATCTGTGGAACTTTGAACTCGAGAGAGATGATCTGAAATTGGAATTTATGTTTAAAAGAGAAGCAGGGCATAAGAGTTTGGAAAATTTGCAGCCTGATGATATGATAAACTAAAAAAAAAAAAACACCTATTTTCTGGGGAGAAATTCAATCTGGCTGCAGAAATTTGCATAAGTAACTAGGAGTCAAGTGTTAATTGCCAAGACAATAGGGAAAATGTCTCCAGGGCATGTAAGAGATCTGGGCAGCAGCCTCTTCCATCACAGACCTGGAGGCCTAGGAGTAAAAAATAGTTTCGTGGGCCAGGCCCAGGGCCCCGCTGTTCTGTGCAACCTAGTGACTTGGCACCCTGTGTTCCAGCTGCTTCAGTTCCAGTGTGGCTAAAAGGGGCCAAGGTACAGCTCAGGCCATTGCTTCAGGAGGTGCAAGCCCCAAGCCTTGGGGGCTTCCACATGGTATTGGACCTGCAGATGCACAGAAGTCAAGAATGGAGGTTTGGGAACCTCTGCCTAGATTTCAGAGGGTATATGGCTATGTACTGATGTCCAGGCAGAAGTTTGCTGCAGGGGCAGAGTCCTCATGGGGAACCTCTGCCAGGGCAATGTAGGAGGGAAATGTAGGGTCAGAGCCCCCACACAGAATCCCTACTTGGGCCGTGCCTAGTGGAACTGTGAGAAGAAGGCCACCGTACTCCAGACCCCAGAATGGTAGATCTACCAACAACTTGCACCCTGTGCCTGGAAAAGTCACAGGCACTCATCACCAGCCCGTGAAGGAGCTGCCCAAGGCCATGGGAGCCCACCCTTGCATCAGTGTGCCCTGGGTGTGAGACATGGAGTCAAAGAAGATCATTTTGGAGCTTTAAGATTTAATGACTGCCTCCGCTGGATTTTGGACTTGCATGGGGCCTGTAGCCCCTTTGTTTTGACCAATTTCTCCCATTTGGAATGCGTGTATTTACTCAATGGCTGTACCCCTACTGTATCTTGGAAGGAACTAACTTGTTTTTTATTTTATCGGCTCATAGGTGGAAGAGACTTGCCTTGTCTCAGATGAGACTTTGGGAGACATTTAATACTGGAATGAGTTAAAACTTTGGGGGACTCTTGGGAAGGCACAGTTGGTTTTGAAATATAAAAAGGACATGAGATAGGGGAGAGGCCAGGGGTGGAATTGTATGGTTTGGCTCTGCATCCCCATCCAAATCTCATCTCTAATTGTAATCACCATAATCCCCACATGTTGAGGGAGGAAGCTGGTGGGAGGTGATTGGATGATAAGGGCAGTTTCCCTCATGCTGTTCTTGTGATAGTGAGTGAGTTTTCATGAGATCTGATGGTTTTGTAAGTGTTCAACTGTTCCTCCTTCATGCACTCTCTCTCACCTGCCACCTTGTAAGATGTATCTGCTTCCCCTTCTGCCATGATTGTAAGTTTCCTGAGGCCTCCCAGCCATGCAGAACTGTGAGTCAATTAAACCTCCTTTGCTTACAAATCACCCAGTCTCAGATAGTGTGAGAATGGACTAACACACTAGCCTACAGAAAAAGACTCAATGAATGGAATTTCTGTGATGATGATGATGATCTTTTTAAAATTCCCTTGCAAACCCACTATGACACACACCAACCAATCTGCTTGCCTTTTCCCAAAGTTTCCCCATGTGTCCAAATTCTAAGCACTTTCTACATGGCATGCTCTTTCTTCCTCACCTCCATGCCTCCAAACCCCTTCCCATTATTTGACGCACAGGCAAATGGTGGTCACGTGGTCAGCTCTCCCAGCACCTCTTCCTTCCTTGCTGCTGTGGAAACCAGTATCTGCCCTGTTCACACCTAGTTTCTGTCTCTCCTGGGGCAGTTAATCCTCCCCACAGTGTGGCTCTTGCCACCAGCTGGATGGGCTGAGGAAACTTCCTGGTGCAATGTGATGGGCTCCAGCTCAGGTTTTAATGCCCCCTAAAAAGCCTGGCTCTATGACATTGGATAAGCATCTATTTCCTCATATCCAACTTCGAATGAGGAATCTGATATTAATAGAACTTCTCTGAGGATTTAAGGAGTTCACCTATAAAGTGTCCAGCATTAGTTCGCTTTTGTTTCCCTTCCTTGACATCACCTCTTACTCCAATCACACAATATTGGGGGCTTAAGGAATATTGAGCTGACTGGCCAAGTGATACCTTGATAAACAGGTATCTTTTAAGTCAACATTATAAACCTGTCTATTTACCAAGTCTCTAACTTGCCTTGCCTTGATCCAAAAAAAGAGGCAATTTCTGAGTCCACAGTATCCGGCTTTCCTCTAAAACTTCTACAGTGAGAGGATCAGTGCCCTGATCACGATGAAAGCAATGAGATACCTGACCAGAAAGTTACCTACACACAAAAGCTTTCAGGGGGGTTCAGTATCACTCCTTTCGCCAAAAAATCAACTCAGCTACAAGACGGAAACTTAAACTCCACTGGTTGTGACAACTAGAGGACAGAAGGGCTGCAGTTTTTGGTCTCAGCTCCATGTATAACTTGATGTGGGACCCTGGGCTCACAAGGACTCAGTTTCTCCTTCAGCAAGTGAGGACATTGGATGGGAAGATAGCTCAGCTTTCCTTCCAACTTCAAATTTGTGGAAAACCACAGAGCTCTCTCTCCACTGCCTCAAGTCTTAGGCACATGTTAATTAGCTCCCAGTGTGGTGTTTGCTGTCACGCTAAGAGCAACCCACGAAGAGCAGTGGTGTTGACTTCCATCAGCGAAGGCCATGCTGAAACCGTCTGCTCAGCCCGGAGCTGCCTGTGGGACTCAGGCCACAGCAGCAGGGAGCTTTCTCTAAACAAGAAGGTCAGTGAAGAGGAAAGGCAAAAAGGGAGGTTGTTTCCTCTGGACTGTTTTGGTTCCTTTGTTTTGTCTGTGGTTCACACAGAGCCAATAAATTAATCCCCCAAGATAGCAGTAATGATGATGAATTTGGTTTTATGGTTTAACTCTTTGGTAATCTCTGTAGAGGGATGAGAGAGACCTAGTCTCTACTGAGTGAGAAACAGACGGCAGATACCTGGTTTGCTAGTCCTTCCTGTTCATTGGTCTATTTGTCTATTTTGAGCTGAAATCAATTAAGAATTTCATACCCACCAGAAAGTAGATTGACTCTTTGAAATCTAGACCAGAAGATTTTTGTGTTTCTGTATTTATTTCTGACTTGTGGCTAAAGTTGTAGCACTGAAGCTACTAACTCTCTATGATCATTTGTCTGTAATTGAGAAAGGCCTTGACTTCTCCTTGTAGATGTATGAAATGTTTTCTTATTATGGGATGGTATTAATAAATTAGATTATAATGTTTCTAAAATTATAGGAGGCTCTGTTCTGGTTAGTTTATAAAGATAAACACTTTTATAAATAGAATATTTCTAAAATTTTTAGAAAATAAAACATTGAATTTATACTTTAACATCACAGACTAGACTTTTAAAAAATCCTTCTTTCACAAATTGTTCACTCAAACATTTTAAGAAACCAAGTTTACATAATTAAGGTAAATCTTGGAAATCACACTAGGTTAAGAAAAACTGTCTTTTCTCTCATTTATGAGTGTTAAGTATAATATAACAGTATGCATTATTTTACTTGAGTTTGTTTTCTCAAGAACAAAATAATTATCTGAATCTTCTAAACATGTACAGGTTTACCAATCAAATAAGCTAATAACTGCTAATTTACTAAACAAACTCCTACATGATGTTTAAGATTATGAAAATTATAAATTTGTGTTCAACTAAGTTGAATTATTCTGACAAACTTTTCATATCAACAGCAATTATTCTTTAGAGTGAACCAGTTTAGACATAATTTTCAACATCTTTAGTTAAATTAAAACTTAGACAAATATTAAAGTGAATTAATTAATGGATTTTAGAAACTCAGATATCTCCTATTAAATAAGATAGAATATGACAACATTGATTACTAAGCATAAAGTTTATGGACTTCTGACTCTTATCTTTACATGCTATACAGCTATATTTTTGGATCATATTAACAAACATGTTCATTTTCAAGTGTAAATGTCTAGATGAAGAAAATTGTATTATGTGTATCACAAGCTTTGTTAGTCTGCTAAAATGCTTGTATATGACAGACAGTTCACAATTATCTACCCAGAAATTTTCTCTGTGAAATAGAAGTTACTTAAGTTAAAAGTCATAATTAATATGGATGATTAAGACTATATGTATTAGCCGATTTTCACACTGCTGATAAAGACATACCTGAGGCCGGGCTTGGTGGCTCACGCCTGTAATCCCTGCACTTTGGGAGGCTGAGGCAGGCGGATCACGAGGTCAGGAGATCAAGACCATCCCAGCTAACACAGTGAAACACCCTCTCTACTAAAAATACAAAAAATTAGCCAGGGTCGTGGTGGGCGCCTGTAGTCCCAGCTACTTGGGAGGCTGAGGCAGGAGAATGGTGTGAACCTGGGAGGCGGAGCTTGCAGTAAACCGAGATCGCACCACTGCACTCCAGCCTGGGTGACAGAGCAAGACTCCAACTCAAAAAATATAAAATTAAAAATAAATAAATAAATAAAACTAAAAAAAGACATACCTGAGACTGGGCAATTTACAAAAGAAAGAGGTTTAATGAACTTACAGTTCCACGTGGATAGGGAGGACTCACAATCATGGCGGAAGGTGAAAGGCACTTCTTAAATGACGGCTGCAAGAGAGAATGAGAGCCAAGCGAAACAGGTTTCCCTTATAAAACCATCAGATCTCATGAGACTACCATGAAAACACTACCACAAGAACAGTATGGGAGAAACTGCCACCATGATTCAATTATCTCCGACCAGGTGCCTCCCACAACACGTGGGAATTATGGGCATACAATTCAAGGTGAGATTTGGGTGGGGACACAGCCAAACCATAACTGTCTACTAGGAACACAAAGAAATATAAGAGCCTATGTGCTTTTGTTTTTTCAAGCCAATCTGTTCCAGAGTATGAAGGTAAATGAAAGACAAAAGATGAGAAGTGAATTTTATTTTCCTTAGTTTATAATGCCTGAATCTAAAAAGAAAACATGAGACATGTCAACATTTTGGCAGAGTTTGCTTCATTTTGAAGGATGAGTTTCCTTGTTTACTGACCAATGTCTTTAACTACAATATGAAAGAATATTCTTTACCTTCTGTGTGATCATCCTAGACATAAAAGATTCAGAATAATTTTCTTATTAGAAGTAATTATCAGTAATTATCAATTATCAATAATTAACAATTTTCTGTGTCTCACGTCAATTTTATTATACGCTTGATTATTGAAAAAGCAAAACAAAACAAAAAAGAACAAAGGTTCATCACTCATAAAAGAGCTAAATTTATTTTCAAGTCTATGTTATTTTTAAATGTTTTATAGTCACTTTGAAAAACCATTATTTTTCAGACACCTATCTTAACCAAGTGTTTAAATCATCTCTAACATATCTTTAGATTTTGTCTTCCCTACACTGAATCTTATTTTTAAAGTAAAACAAAAGAAAATGTGTAGGGACTTTTCTATACCTATCTTTAAAAATTCCCAGTAAGCCACTGGAAAAGGCTATTACAAAATTTGTTCTTTTACCTTTTAAAAAGAGATGCTAAAAATAATTAGGTTTGTTTGTGAGTCATGCTCTTTGACTAGATTCAGGATCATAAGAGATGCATTTGAAAAGCTGTCAATCCACAAGGGCCACCCTGCCTCCTGCACCGGAGACAAGCCTCTGACCCTGGTAGGGGGCAACCCCTGCCATGGCCCTGCCCCCAGTTTGGATAACCTTGAAAACGGCCTGGTTTCTGGCTTCTCTCTTAGAGCTTCTACAGGATGAGAGGACTTAGTTAGGAGTCCAAAGGATTTGGGGGAGGAAAGAGTTCAGTGACTGAAGGGAGCACAGGGAAGAAATTTCTCTCAAATGTTTTCTCTCCTTTTCTGTGTTCACAGGCACCCCCTGTTTCTAGATGTTTCCTTCTCCATGTAACCATAGTGACCTTTCTAAGCCACAGAGAAGCTGAACCGCTAGGATGGATGAATTGGTGGGTAGGTGGATGGATGGATGCATAGATAGATAGATAGATAGATAGATAGATAGATAGATAGATAGATA